>NW_022900916.1:68502062-68526154 GCF_012274545.1 Fukomys damarensis
CCCTGTCAAAAAAAACCAAAAAAAAAAAAAAATAAAAAAAGATATGAACAAACATGGCAGAGTCTTGTTCAAATGTATGGATTTATGTCAAATTAATGAAAGAGCAGCCAGTGGGTGGCATCTAATTTTTATATTCCCTGTTCAGACTACAATGCAATTATAAGTAAATGTTCATGATTCATTGATTAACTCTATCACAGTAAATTTCCTTACTGAATAAAGAAGTTCATTTTAAAGTTGATTCTAGAATTTCTCAGTTGTTTTAGAGATTTCATCTCTTTTCTTAGTATAGTTTGTTCATCTTGGTTAAAATGGCTGTAGTTCTTTGAGAACTGAAATGATATGGAATGATTCTTTTTTGGAGGATATATTAAATTCTATATGAAGTATTACTTTTAGATCAATAACTTAACAAATATTGAATGTAGGGCACTGTAACAGATTCCACATGGAGATTTGAAGGCAGATGTCAGTTTATGGGTATGGTTGAACATAAAGAATTTATTTCTAATTTTTGTTTTTGATATTTTAAGTTATTATTGTTAATGTGTTGTTGATCATAAGCATTACTTGTGCATTGCAAAAAATTCTAAAGATACAAAAGCTCAAAGATGGCAAGGGTATGGGGAAAAAATAAGAACCAAGACATATCACGTAGAGGTACAAGATCTCAGTGATAAATAGACGTATTGTTTGCTTTAAATGTATCAATAAACTTAACATGGTGGTGATGGGGAAAGGACAAAGATGAAAGGAAGACAAATTTTCTCTCCTTATCTACTAAATAGCCAGTAACTGGAGGCAGCTACTCTAACCTTAAAGTATAACCCAGGCATTTAAAAATTCATGTGTTCTTACTTTTATAAAAATGCTATCATACTTTATATGTTTCTCTGCACTCACCTTTTTAAAACTTAAGATATCTTGAGGATCTTTCAATAGCTGAATAAGTGTGTGAGTGCTTTAGTCTCTTTAATAGCTGCTAAACAGTTTGTTGTATGCAGATGCGACCCTTGGTTTAACCAGCTCCTCTCTGGTGGCATTTAGGTTGTTTCTAGTCTTTTGCTATTGCTAACAGGAGGCCCTGGTTTGTTCTTTATCATATTTTATATACAATGGAATACAAACTACATCTAAACTTCCCCCAAATTACCACAAACAAAGTAAATACTGGAGCAAGTTGGAATCTCTTTTTCATTTTTTGCTTTTAAAAACTTCATCTCAGTTTCCATGGAAATAAATATTTAATTGAATTATTCTTTGTTCTAATCACAGTGTTAGTAGGAAAACACTATTATGATAGAAAAGGCACCTTTTTTATTTTGTCTCCCCATCCCCCGCAGTCTCACTATGTAGCTCAGGCTAACCTCAAACTTGCAATTTTCCTGCTTCAGTCTCCTGAGTGCTGGGATTACAGGTGTGTACCAGCCATGCTTAGATAACACATCTTTCTGTGCATAGGCAAAATCACACTGAATAAAGAGTCAGTTTTGTTTCAATGTCTCGCCTAGCATTCTCTCTCTCTTTTTTCGTTTTTTTGGGGAGTACTGGGGATTGAACTCAGGCCCTTGTGCTTGTGAGGCAGGCGGTGGAACCACGGAGACAAATCCCCGG
This sequence comes from Fukomys damarensis, assembly GCF_012274545.1. NCBI lineage: Eukaryota > Metazoa > Chordata > Mammalia > Rodentia > Bathyergidae > Fukomys > Fukomys damarensis. The sequence continues at coordinate 68,503,677 of NW_022900916.1, forward strand.
CTCCTCCTATACTCACTCTTGAATACTTCATTTTCTAAGGTTTATATTTAATAACAAAAATCACCATATCCAAATATATATCCATGCTGGTGACTGTCAAGTCCTCTTATTCTATCTTTAAACAGACTTATAATGGTGAATGGTTATGATAAACATACCACTTTAGCCCAAATTAAACTGAAGATCACTAAGGACCCCGCCAAGAAGATATTAATAAAGGTCTGTTGAAAAGTCCCACGAATTCTTGTGAGAAGTGAAAATTCAAGGATTTTTCTTTCTGTTTTTCAAACCATTTTTCCTGGTGTTCTTTTAAAAAAATGAAATCACAGCTTATGTAAGCACTGGGCCTCTTTCTACATGCCAGGAGCAGGCCTAGGAAGTAGACAGGCTGTCACCACCACAGCAGTGACCCAGCAGGTCCTTTTGCTCTCTGACACCTGAAAATAGACTGCAGGACCCCAAACTGAAGCACACAAGCAATCCCCAAAGGTGCAGCAAAACTGCAGCTTTCCATGGAGCAGATACACCATCAAGTTGGAAAGCATTTCCTCCTTTAACATCCATGTACTTATATTAGGCCTTTCCATATTCTGAGACAAAGAAAGGTTAATACAAAAGTAATGACTCTAGTTTTTGAAATAAGCAGTCTGAGGCATCCCTTTTATGATACTTGGAGCTCAAGTTCTCATGGCTTTCTGAACTGTCCTTGCCTCCACCTCCAGCAGAGAATGACTTTAATCTGTTGACTCCTCACCCAAAACTGCTCAGTAGGGTACTCCAAAGAGAGGAGTATGAGGGCTGGAATATACATCTGTACAATGGGCTAGACTTCAAATGTACACTTTTGAAAAATTATGCCTGTTTTAGAGTATATGACAGCAAAAATGTCTCTCTAATGGGGAGTAGCTCAGTGGGCACCACTTGTTTCACAAATGTGTGACCCGGGGTTCCACCTCCAGTACCATGAGCAAAAAGGGTTCCATGAAGGTCAAGAAACAGGAAGTAAATTCTAGGAGTACAAAGTCACCCTTCTGATTCATCCCATGTCCTGAAGACAGGAAAAACACAGGCTGATGGTAATTACCCAAAAGCTCATCATAGTTGGGCCCAGGGACCTGTTGTGCTGTTGGGAGCTAAAGGAAAACTGCTCCCCATTCCCAGCACCGAGCACAGTATCTGGCCTGCAGTAGGTGCTACTCACTTCTGAGTGAATAGTCATCTGTTTTATTTTTTTCTTTTAATTATTCAACCAGTCACTGCCAATGGATGGGCCACCCACTTTTGCTCCTCTGTTACCATTACCGTGGTGGTAACTTCCGGCCCTACTTCCATAATCGGTCTTCCAATCAGTGTTAGTCCTGTATCTTCAGCTGCTTACCAGGAATTCAGATGAGGATATTTTTCTACTGCCCCAAACTTGATGTACTCAAAGGAACCTCTCCTCCAAACCAGGCAGATTTCCGTCAGTGTCAAATCTCTGTCATAGTTCTCCCATTGCTAAATTTTGAAAATGGATCTTGGAATCCAAGCAGTACTGCATCACATCCCTGGAATCATTTATTACTCATCCTTCTTCTGATGTGTTGTGACTCTCCTAGCTATTTCTCTAATTTCTTTGCTCCATAGTTCTTGCCATAGCATTTTCTCTGATGTTTCCCACTGCATCAATGCCAGATTCACCTTCTTCAGGGTTTGTGTCCAAATACTTATCTGGTCAGAATCCATTAATGCCATTGTTCTACAACACAAATTGACTTTTTTCTGATGGCTTTCAAAAGATTCCCCTATAACATTTCTCCAAATTATAGATCCTTCCAGAAATGTATAGCAACCACTAGTGAATGCATTTGGACACACATCTATCAGTGTTTGTGACAGGCATCATCTAGGTTCTGCTCCTGGCAGGAACTATGGGAACTATGAGACTGACCTTGAGGCTAGAATCTGTACTTGGTACTTGTCTTTATCAGGGAGAGAGTTCCCAGGGAAGGGGCCTTGACTTGTGAGGTTTCTAGTGTTGTCCCAAGGAGATGGAGTACAGTGTGCATTTTTCTACTGTGATGTGGACAATTTAGTTATTCAAGGAACATTTTCCTAACAGCACTTTCAGAAACAGGATGTGCACTTCTTTGGAAAGGACCAGGTTCACCACAACTGGATATATTGAAACATAGAATTGTGGCCAGAGCCATACCAGGTGGACAAGCAGATTTCTGTGGTCCTCTAAGCATGGACTCTCTAATCCTGTAATTCTGTGTTTTTATAAACTTATATCACAAATCACCAGGTTTGCACTTACTATTATAGTGATTTCTATTTATGCAGTTTTGCACCATGCTCCAGTCCTTGAAACTTGTAAATATATTACCCTACTTGGCAAGAGAGATTGTGCAAATGTGATTAAGTCTGGAATCCTGAGATGAGGGATTACCCTGGATTATCTAGAATAATCACAGAAACCCCTGCAGGAGGGAGGCAAGAGGGTTGGAGTTGAGCTGAGGTCAGAGTTGAGGTGAGGGTGAAGGGATACCTTTTGGAGAAGGAGCAAGGGATCATGATCCAAGGGATGAAGTGGCTTCTCACCACGGGATAATGTAAGGATTCCTCTTTGGAGCCTCCAGAGAAAAAGACAACTGAAACAGCACCTAGATTCTGTAGTGTAACAAACTTTTCAGACTTCTGATCACCAGGACTGAGAGATAAAAAATTTGCGTAGTCTTGAGCCTTCAAGTAATTTATTTCAGCAACTGTAGGAAACTTGTAGAAGTCCTGAGCTATCTGCTAGATCCTTTATTTTATGTGTTCATTTAGTGTTTTTAAATATGTAGAATAAAAAACCTGGGAGGCAGGTACTACTTCTTAAGAGTTAACCATCCATTACTGCAGCACACACTTACAGGAGCTTGATGATTATTGATGATTTTCCAAAGTATCTGGGGGAAAACAGAGCAACCACAGAGACCATCATGACTTAGCTTGAACCTAGAATCAATACGAGCAGTGGAGGGCTTCTCCAGACACCTCTTTTTTTCTCCCATTACTGGCCACTCTCTCCATCTTTTATTTTTGCATTGTTCCAGGGCTTTTTGCTAAGATTCCTTTCTGTCTTTTTCTCTAAACTCAGCCTTGCTGCTCACAGGCAGGATTCCTGAGGCTCTGGCAGGATGTGGAGAGTACAGCAGTGAGTTGTCCCAGCAACACTTGTGGTTCTGGTGTTTATTCTGATGGCTGGACTTTTGCCTTCATGTTATAATAAAAATGACTTTGTCTTCATATCGCATTTCCAGCACAAGGCCCTAAGAGCCTTGGAATGGGTGGAGTGATGAGAGACTCTTGGCAGATGGGCAATTAAACAGCTGTAGGATGGACTGGAGGCTGGAGGGCCCACACCTTGGTTAGGACCCACACCTTGGTTAGGACCCACCAGTCCTGTCATAAATCTCCTGCCAAGGAAGAGAAGCTCAAGACTGTATTGACCACCAGTGGCCACAGTCATGCCTGGGTAATGAAACCTATATAGAAACCCCTACAAGATGGATGGGGTTTGGGAAGATTCTGAGTGGATAAACATATCCCTGTGCTAGGACAGTGGTGCACCCCAGTTATATGGAGACAGAAGCCCCTCTACTGCCATCCCTTCTGAGCTTTCATGTACCCCTTCATCTGGATGTTCACTTGTATATTGTATAATAACTGTAATATTAGGTATAGAATTTCCTTAAATTCTGTGAGTCATTCCTGCAAATTATCAAAATCAAAGGCGAGGTTGTGGGAACTCCTAACTTCATAGCCCAGTCAGACAGAACTATGTGTGTGTAACCTAGAGACTGAAAAACTGAGGCTTACAGTCCTAATACCCTTGCGGTTTGCATTAACTCTGGGTAGTGAGAGTCAGAATTGAATTGAATTGTAGGGTACCTAGTTGGTGTCAGAGAATTAGTTTGATGAAGCAAAAATCCTACCAGCTTTCCTCTCTGGGTGTAGACTCCAACCTGAGCTCTATTCCACAGCTCCACATTTTCACCCACCTCTGGGTTTGGGGAACTTATTCTGTTGCCAGCCCCTGAATATGCAGGCTCTTCTTTTGTTCCTATTGAGCCTCCCAGAACTTGCAATCTAAGATCTGGCCATCAGCCCAGGGGCATCCATAAGCCCAATTCTTGGTTTATCTCCAAGCACTATATACTGTCTGTTTTCCTACTGTGGTTCTTGCTTTGTGGAAAAGCTTGCTGTGTGCTTAGACAGCATGCCTGGTGTTCCAGAGAACCCCTAGAGCCATGGGAGTCATTTCCCCTGAAGTGTGTCCCCAGTGGGAAAGGTCTGCTCCATGGTTCACACCATGTTCTGTGACATCCAGCCAATGGGGCTGTGCCTAGCTGGATTCTGAGAAATGATGTCAGCTATGGACTTGGCCACCTCAACATTTAATTAAATCAAACAGTTTAGTGCCAGGGCTTGACGCATGCTTACCATTGAGGGTCACAGGGATTTTACCGCAAGCCCAATGTATAGGCAAAGGGAGACAGGAAGTTAGAACAATGAAGAGAATCAGAGATTAAAGAAAGGACACAGGACTATCGCTCCAGCACCAGGAGGGCTGCCTGGGCCCGACAACAAAAATAAAAATGAGGAAAAAACACTTAAGCAAGACACAAAGACAGACTTCCAGTCCACCAATGGCAAACAGTAGGGCAAATGAGGATGAAAAGGCCGATACCAAACCACCAGGACACCCTGAACTCAAAGCACAGGAAGTAACAGAACAGATCAATCAGGCTTTAGAAAAATTCAAAACAGAAATAATTTCCCAAATGACCATAGAGATGGTGAGCAATATGAAAGTCATGATTCAAGACTCTAGAACAGAAACTGACAAAAAAATAGATGAGCTCAGGACCATGATAGAAGCCATGATAGCCCAGCATAGTTAAGAAATGGAAACAATAAACGCCCAAAATAGGAAAGAAATAGAATCCATAAAACAGATTCAAACAGATATCCAGGAGATCAAACACTCCAGTGAAAGTGTACACAACAGAATAAAAGAACGAGAAGATAGAATCTCAGATACAGAAGATAAGATTGCAGTCAGTGACTGTGAAAAAAGAGGTCTCTTAAAAACAGTAGGGGATCATGAGAAATTGATCCAACAACTCCTAGATGATGCAAAGAAGAATAACATAAGACTGATGGGAATCCATGAAGTAGCAGGAGAAAATACAAATGACTTAAAAAAGCTGTTCACAGAATTAATGACAGAAAACTTCCCAAACAGAGGGGAAGAATTTGACATTCAGATAATTGAGGCATATAGGACCCCAACTAGCCATGATAAAAAAAAAAGCTACACCTAGACATATAATAATCAAGATCCCAGAAACCCAACAGAAGAACAAAATACTACAAGCAGTAAGAGAAAAGAAATAAATCACATACAAAGGAAAGCCAGTCAGAATCACAGCAGACTTTTCAACATAAACCCTCAGGGCAAAGAGAGCCTGGAGTGAGATATTTCAAGTACTAAAAGAGAACAACCTCCAACCTAGACTGATGTATCCTGCAAAACTCTCTTTCAAAATGGATGGGGAAATAAGATACTTCCATGACAAAGAACACCTGAGAAACTACATGAATACCAAACCAGCACTACAAGCAATGCTAAACAATATCCTAGAAAAAGACAGTGAAGGTAACAACACCATGAGGCCCAACGGAGCAAATCAAATGGGCAAGCAAGAAACTAAAAGGAGAAGGTGAAAAAGTAAAAAGAGTCAACAAAAGGCCAATAACATGACAAGAATAAGTCAGTACATATGAGTTATACCCATCAATGTCAATGACCTCAACTCACCAATCAAGAGAAATAGACTGGCAGAATGGAATAAGAAGCAAAATCCAACAATATGTTGTATACAAGAAACACACCTAGTACAGAAAGAAGCTCATACAATGAAAGTGAAAGGATGGAAAACAATTCTTCATGAGACAGGAGCCCAGAAAAAAGCAGGGGTAGCAATCTTATTTGCAGACAAAGTAAATTTCAAACTAAAACTGATTCTAGTATTATAGATGTAGGACAGTACTGCATCATACCTCCGTGAATGTAAGATATCTTGTACCTGCTTTATGATATGTAGTAGTGACCATGCTTTATCAGAGCTATTTTTAATGAAGTTACTCTAGAATGATCTCTTTCCAGATGATGATTAAGATGCTAATAAAAAAATGGTACCAACAGAAACTGAGAGGAAAATAGATGAGCTTAGGACCATGATAGAAGCCATGAATGCCCAGCATAAGAAAGAATTGGAAACAGTAAATGCCCAGTACAAGAAAGAAATGGAATCCATAGGACAGATTCAAACAGATATCCAAGAGATTAAAAACTCCATTGAGAGTGTTCACAAAAGAATAAAAGAGTCCAAAGATAGAATCTCAGATATAGAAGATAAAATTGCAGTCAGTGACTGTGAAAAGAGAGGTCTCTTAAAAGCAGTAGGGGATCATGAGAAATTGATACAACAACTCTTAGGCAATACTAAGAAGAATAACATAAGATTGATAGGAATTCAAGAAGTAGTAGGAGAAAATGTAAATGACTTAAAAAAGCTGTTCACAGAATTAATGACAGAAAACTTCCCAAACAGAGGGGAAGAATTTGACATACAGATAAGTGAGGCATATAGGACTCCAACTAGCTGTGATAAAAAAACCCAAAAAACAAACTACACCTAGACATATAATAATCAAGATCCCAGAAACCCAACAGAAGAACAAAATACTACAAGCAGTAAGAGACAGGAAACAAATTACATGCAAAGGAAAGCCTATCAGAATCACAGCAGACTTTTCACTACAAACCCTTAGGTTAAGGAGAGCCTGGAATGAGATACTTCAAGTACTAAAGGAAAACAACCTCCAACCTAGACTGACGTATCCTGCAAAACTTTCTTTTAAAATGGATGGGGAAATAAGATATTTCCATGATAAAGAACACCTGAGAAACTTTATGAGTACCAAACCAATGTTCAGGGACCATTTTCATTTTCAGAATTAAGGATTATTTTAATTTTACATCATTGCCTTTTCTCTTTTACTTTCCTTTTTAGTTTTATTTTAGGATTCCCTATTTTTAATTTTTGTACAGAGATTTCTTTAACTGATCATTATAATTAAGCATAAAGTCACAAATTACAAAGTCTTATTTTGCTGAATCCTAGAGTTCTAAATTATTCATTCTACTTATGGTTTTTAGATTAGTTTATCCAAAAATTTCCAGTTTATTATTGTTGTTTTTTATTTTGTACAAATAATGCAGAGCTAGAAAAGAAAGAACATATGGAGATACCTCAAAGAGCTGGGACTAGAGGTTCCATTTGATCCAGCCATGCCTCTGCTGGGTATCTTTCCAAAAGAATTAAAAGAATCATACCGCAGTGATATATGCACGCCCATGTTTATAGCAGCACAGTTTGTAATAGCTAAAACTTGGAAACAGCCCATTTGTCCATCAGTTGGAAACTGGATAAATAAGATGTGGTTTTTCTATAAAATGGAATACTACTCAGCCATAAAGAACGAGAAATTAGAGTCATTCATAGGAAAATGGATACATATTGAGGATATACTCTTAAGTGAAATAAATAAGGCACACATTTGTAAATACAGAATAGTTTCTCTGATGTGAAAAACTATAATAGTACACAAGATCCTAATGAGAAAATTAGAAATGTGAAATAGGAAGAAAAGGGCTAAAGGTATAGGGAAAGTGGGAAGGGTGGGAGAAAGGTAATAATGGAGAGGAAAAAAATATGAGAAAATGAAAAAATGTAAATGTAAATGGGGAGGGGAGGAGGGGGTGAAGGGAGGGCAGGGACAAGGGAAAAAAATGAGAACCAAGGCCTGTCATGTAAAGGTACAGGATCCCAGTAATGAATGTAACTGTACTGTATACCTAGAATGTACCAATAAACTCAATAAAAAGAAAAAAAAAAAAGAAAGGGCACAGTATGGAACAACCTGCCCATTGAAAGGAATGTCACAGTCTTGACTTCTGGTGCTTCCCATGGGAAATATTTTACTAGACACCCAACTGACCAATAGGCTGTCATCAGAATAGGAGTACCTTCTACCCATCCCGGGGAACGCGTCCTCAAACGCAGAATCAGAGCTGTGTATAGAAGCTAGTGCTCGTTGCAGCACACAGGAAGGAGTGATGGAGAAATCCTGGTGCTGGGATCCAATGCACCTAAACTTACCTTCTGGGCTGAGCAGCCCTGGGCAAACCACTAAAATGATAGAGTGAGTATCCAAAGCCTCGGCTTCCTCATTTCCAAAATCCCAACTGGGAAACCTCCTAACACTGCCAATTTCCAAGTGCCTGGCGCCCAGCCATTGCCAAATGAATGGTGACCCTGTGCTCCTTCCTCCTGGTCACTTTTCTCTTTCATTGCACAAAGGCAGAAGAATCTTGGGTTTGTGGCCCCATTTTCTGCTTTTCTTGGATGGTGTAGCAGATTTCTGCAAGCCACCTCAAGTCTAGGGAACCCAAGGTCCGTCTGTGTGGGGCTATTTCAGTTGGTTTAATTGGCTAAATCAAAGTCTCCTACAGGAGGCAGAGGCACACAAATCTGCCCATCGGTGTGGGCTGCAATATTTAGGTCTTTGAGTGTCTCCAACATCACTTGCATTGTTATAGGAATTTCTCAGAAACAGTGACACAGGCAATGCCTACTTCCTGCCTCCTGGCTGTTTAACCTTGATAGTCACCTTGGAAATCAAGTGGTCTTTCAATGAGGAATAAGTATTCCAAGAGCAGGCTATAGAAGAGCTTGTCAATTCACGTTCACATTAATGTCCAGAAAATACTTAGTGGATTCGCTGAGCAAGACCCACATCATTCTCTGCTCAGAGAGAGTAGCAAAAAGAGCTGAAAATTGCCTGCAGGTTAAAATTGAGAGTCAAGCAAAGAACTTCCTGATACAGGATGAAAACCAGAATATATGTGAATTGCCTTTTATTTTGCTATTTGCTAAGAGAGCATAGTTTTTCAAAACACATGCTCCCAGAATATGACATGTATAAAAAGACACTTAGTAAAATGAATTCTAGGCAAATGAAGAGCTGTCTATGGGGAGAAGCTGTGGAGGAGGAGAGATCTGCCGAGGGAATGTGCTGTGGACAGCTGAGGGGGCCAGAAGGCGAGGGGCCTCCTACTAGACAGGGCTTTGGCCTTCAGCCTTTTTGCTATTAAGGGAAGAAGCAATGTCCCATTGTGTCTGCTCGTTAGTATAGGCCTCTCCTGATGGTTGTACTGCAATCATGGGATCCCTCTTCCACAGACCTCACTGTTCTCCTCCAGTGATCTAACTTGGGGCTTCAGCTGGCCTCCCTTTCCATAAAAGCACAGCATCAACCAAGCACTGAGGTTACAGAAAACACGGGACCCAGGCGGGCTCCCCCATGTACAGCTGGGAGAATTCAGCACTCAGAAGCTCCGTTTCCCTCTCTCTCTGGCCATTTACAGTGTCTTCCCGGGAGCTTGGTGTCCTTGAACTCAGAAACAGGACTCTTCTGAAAGATGCCCACTGATCATGCTTGTTGAGCCAGTGGAGGAAGCACAGTGCTAAGGTTTGATTTTGTCTTTGGCTCAGCACCTGCGTGGAGACACCAGGGGTCTTCAGAGTTCCAGCACGGAGAGGGCTTTGCCATGAGGCCTGGCCTTCCCTCAAGGTGGAAGCCTCCTGGGAGAAGCTGCACAGCCGGCCCTTGTGTAGTCCAGGCAGACTGGGCATGGAGTTGGAGGTGGTCTTGACACCGAGGACGTCTTCCTGAGGACATCTTCTTGAGCACATCCTCCTCCTCCTGGGCCTAGCCATGTGAGCATATGCAGTGGGGTTTCTCTGCCGAAGGTCTGAGCCAGGGTTTCCCCCAGGATTGCGGTTTAACCTCAGGCTTTTTCAGTGAACTCCATCCTCCACCTTTAAAATTTTTTATTTTTATTATGAGACAGGGTTTCCCTGAATTGCCTCAAACTTGTGATCCTCCTGTTTCAGTCTCCCAGAGTACTGATCACGTGTGTGCCACCAGGCCCAGCCAAAGACTAAGCCAGGTTTGAACGTTTTGTTTTGCCACTGGGAATTCATGTCATTTGGATGAGTTACTGGGTCTCTCAGCCCTCAGCTTCTTCATAAGCTACTGGGGAGAAGATGCCTGCGCCATTCTTGTTACTCCTGTGTCAGGACAGTGCCGAGGATCCAGTAGGAACAAAGGTGGGAGATTCTCAGCATCGCTCACTAACAGCATCAACCTCAGAATGCATTTGTTTTCCCGGCTCCTGCACAGAGGCTCAAAGGTGTCATATGGGGAAGAAGAAAAGAATCAGAATCAAAACATTGATGGCAATGGTGAAATTCCCCAGTCTAGAGACTCTTTTCATGCTCTCTGATTTTTGTTGGCTTATTTGATCCTGGATAGTAGGATCTACTATGTAGAGTTTTACTGCATTTTCTGTTGTCATAAGTGAATACTAGTACTTCATAAAAAAAAAATGGAGGTTTATTTAGCTCATGGTTCTGCAGACTGAGAGGGCTCAGAGAATCACATCAGCATCTCTTCTTTTTGGCATCTGTCAAGGACCTCCTTGGTCAGTCATAGCATGGCAGAAGGCGTCACACGGTGAGACAGACCAAGTGTGCCCAAGAGAGCTGCTTCCTAATCAAGCCAGTCTGCATGAGTCTGTGCCGGAGGGCAGGGTGTTCACCACCCAACCACATGCTGAAGGTCTCTGCCAAATATCCTGAACCTATGAAATTGGGGGTTGGGTTTCCAACACATGAAGTTTTGAGGACATTTTCAAAACAGCAAAAGGCACGGCAGAACCACAGGATGTCTAAAGTGAAAATGCACCATTTCACATGCATTCTTTCCTCTGTTCATTCATTTTCCCACCCCACAAGGACTTTTGGACCATCAGTCATATGCAGTGATGAGTCAGACATGATTTCCTCTTGAGATTCTTTCTAGGTGGTTAAGAGAAATAATAGTACTGCCTCTCACAACCTGTAATACAATGTAGGAAATAACAAGCACCACTACTGTTGAAGAGGCACAGGAGCACTGCTGCGTGAGGGTTTATCAGCAAGGGAAACGTGGGGAGAATCTGAACGTACAGAGATGGGGTGGAGGGAGGGAAGGGCATCCAGGCTGAGGACGGACCTGAGGACGGATGAGCTCTTCTTTTCCATTCTCAAGTGCCTCCAGATCCCCTTGGGGTTTGAAGTTCCCTGGCCTTAAATGCGGCAAATGCCCCAGGATAGTGTTTGCTCTTCCCATCTTTCTATGTGACTTCCATTTCTTTTCCTTGAGTCAACCTGAAATTATTTCTGAGCATGAGAGAGTCACGGTCCCTGCCCGCACAATCTTTGTTCCACAGCACGCAAGAAGTCCATCGAAAGTTCTCGCTCTGGATTGCGAGGCTCACTTCAAAGTCTTCTATTGACCAGGTTTAGGGGGGTCCAGTCAGCTCATTTCAACTGCCAGGCTCCCCTGCCTTGTCTTAAGATCAAAGGAAAGGGTGGTTCCACCTACACATGAAATTGAGGGCACTGCCGGGCGGTGGCTGGTGTGGAGTGGAAATTATGGTAAGGAGGTCAGGAGACTGTTGGTCCAGAGAGAGGGAGGAGACACCAAGTCAGGGAGGGAAATCAAGCATGGACCCCCACTGTGTTCCAGAGGACCACGCTCTGTGCAAGTGTGAATGCTGGACAGACCCATGTTTACTGCATTCGTCACACAGGAACTCCTGAGTTACTGTTACTCCAGGGCTCCTCCCTCCAAGTGCACTCAAGCAGCAGCGTGAGCAGAGCCGGCTCCTTTATTCTTCCTTGGATATGTGTAGACGGATGAAGTGGGCTTCCTTAGATGGTGACAATGTTTAGACTTTCAGATTTTATGGGTTGATGAAATTCTTAGAAATGGAGACTCATAAAGTTGACGTAGCCAAATTAAAGACATTGGAATAAAAAGATCTTGGCACCTGCAAACTGATTGTCATAATTTAAAACATAACATTTTTATCCTAATTATTTTTATCCTAATTATGTCAGAATAAAGTCTGTGAGCCTCCACCTGGCTCTTGCTCTGCAGTACCTTAGATGGCACCGTGGTCAACCCAAACGGCGGGACTGGCCTTTGGGGACCCTGTGAGTTGGACCCCAACTGACTTCGTTTGTCTATCTGGGAAAGGTTCTGTAGGACTGAGGAATGCGGTGGGGGCCCCGATGGTCCTGGAGTCAGCCTAGCTCACTAATTCCTACCAGGTGATCTTATGCCGTGGTCATATTTCCTGGCATTTGCTGGGGTGATGGTGTGGCCAAATTCACTTGCCATCTGAGTCATTTTTGAGAAGAGAAATTTAATTCTCTGGGAACCCTTGTTTGTATTAGTGTTATGTCATGGGTCTGCCGTTTAATGATTTATAAACCCAGCAAGGAGAAGTCCCAGAATGGCATTCCTGGTCACTCCACCCTGGCCCCTCCCCTGGCTCTCCAGCTCTGTAGTCTTTAGGGAGAGCACTCGAGATCCTTGTCTTTAGTTTACTCATTCTTTGCATACAGTCTCATTCTCCACTGATACTGAACTTTCCAGGGAGCGCAAAGGCCTCTGAAGGATACTCAAGTCAATATTATGTTATATTTTGTATTATTAACATGCTGAATTGTCCGTGCCTTTTAAAGTCAGTAATTAGGTTCCTCTCAAACTTTCTGCAGCCCTTTTGGTTTGTAGCTTGTGAACCTCTGATTTATTTTTCTGAAGTTCATAAAGTAAATGTGGACAGGCCTTTCGTGCTCATTACAACAAGTATTTTATTTGAAAGGTCGCTCTCTGCCTCGGTGCTGGTGAGACCTTGCACCTCATGGTCCTCAAAGCTGGCCATTGGTGATTTAGGGCAGGTACCCATGCATGTAATGTTTCAGCATTTGCAGTGCTTATGAGTAATTGACAATATGGGATGGAATTAATAAATCAGACAGCCAAGTCTAGTCTTTTATGGTCAATCTACTGCAATGGAATTGTATTATTAATACAATTTGAGCGGCTGTTTAAAACACATATCCCTGTTTGGATAAACCAACACAGAAAAAATTGTCCTCTACTTTTCAAAAAGTTATTGCAATTTATTTCAAAAGCATGACATTATGACAAAGTGAGTGAACTTGAGTTGTAATATATGTGACAGGAGACCTTAGGTTGCTTGATATGTTACATATGTCAGACTTAGTGGAATTAGGGTTTATTTGCTTGAATTGCAAATCTGGCCAGTATGGTTTAGGAACATAGCACAATTCCAGCTCATAGCAATGAGCGCAGCATGTCTGGAGTGCTCTTTCATGTGTTACACTCTTCAGGCCAGGGAATGGGTTTTGCGAATGATTTACCTAAAACTTCCCAGGTCTGTCATGCATGCACCATGTCGGATCATAACCAGGAGCTGTCTCTTTGTAGTAATTCTGTCTGATGTGGGGAGAGCCACGATCCAGGCACTGAAAATTTACAGGGACTGGGAAAGCTTAGTAGCACTGGAGAAGAAGGCGCCCTCTGGTGTTCGAAAACTTCAGAACTGGGAATCGTGAAGCTGGGTTAGATGGGGTTAAAATGCCTGCCTTCTAGAGCCAGGTTAGAGGATGGCTTTTATTCCCTGGCCCTGCCACCGATGTACTGGTGACTTTAGCCGTTCAGAGCACCAGTTTCTCTGTCTCTAAAATGAGGAGGAAATTTCTTGCCTTGTAAGGATGTTTTATGGAGGAGATTTGATACCCATCCGGGTAAAGGCCCTAAGACTGCTCTCTGCACTTTTGGAGGAGAAGCAGAGCCCCCAGGCAGATTCCATCTGGGCAGTCTCAGAGACTTCACAGCATTTTGAGGGCCATGAGGAAGGCACAGGTTAGGTCTGTAGTTGATGAGGCTGTCATCAGTATTAATATTGGGCAGTCATTTGTACCTGCGAGCAAAACAAAACAAATAATAACAGCTAAAAGCTCTTTGGGTAAATTTGCTTTTGTACATGCTGTTTTCCGTGCGAGAGCACTTCCTTGTTCTGATGTAGGGCGTGGAATTCCCTCTGCTTCTCTCTTCTGCTCCCTTCCGCTGTCTCCGGTCTTACAATAAAAAATACAAGCATGGACCTTTACTTGAGAGTGAGCAGAAGGGAATTCAGGTGTTCAGCCTTGAGATTCAAGCAGTAATATTGCTCCCCCGTAACTTGGGGCAGTTATGGCTCAGGTTTGTTGGCACCTGGTGCCGTAGCAGTAGGAAGTTTCGGCTTCATTATTTTGCTCTTTGGTTCACCTGGATCTTACACTTTGCTTTTGCTCCGAGAAACCAGAAACCCTATTTTTTCAGCTTTAATTGAGTTTGTTGGTACATTTTATTTTACATACAGTACAGTTACATTCATTGTTGGGATCTTGTACCTCTACATGACGGGTCTTGGTTCTCATTTTTTCCCCTTGTCCCTGCCCCTCCCTTCACCCCCTCCTCCCCTCCGCATCTACAACCACTTTATTTCCATCTTTTCACTTTATGTCACATTTTTTCTTTTCCCTTTTTACCCTTCCCCTACCCATCCCACCTTCCCTACACCTTTAGCTCCTTTCTTCCCATTTCTCAATGTCAATAATCTTATTAGGATCTTCTATATTATTGCAGATTATTCACACCAGAGAAACTATTTGGTATTTACACATGTGTGTCTTATTTATTTCACTTAGGAGTATATCTTCAATATGTATCCATTTTCCTACGAATGAATCTATTTTCTCATTCTTTATGGCTGAGTAGTATTCCATTTTATAGAAAAACCACATCTTCTATATCCAGTCTCCAACTGATGGGCAAATAGCCTGTCAGAAACCCTATTTTTAAATCCAGTGTGAATATTACTGGTAGGTGAGCCGTGAGAAATGCAACAAAATAGAAAAGTCACCTAGCAAAGCTGTAGCTGAAGAATTAGAGCTTGGTAGTTGCATAGCAAACCGTGAAAGCAGCTCTACTGCCCTCCACTCTAGCTGTGTGAGCCTCCGTTTTGTCCCTCACCCATGCCAAGTGCCGCTCCTTGGCCCTGCCGGTTCCTCTTCCGTCAGGGGCCACTTTGCCCGTCTGTCACCTGGCAGTGGTCTCCACTCACCCCTCACTCTTCTCGGGCCACCACACTCACCTTCTGCCCTTACCTAGCTTTCTTCTGCCACACAGTGTTGCTATTTCTTGACATTGTTGTATCATACCTGTCTGTTTATTTTACTTCTTCCTGCACTAGACCATGAGCTCCAAAGGGTTTGGTTCACCAGCCACTCTGCAGTGTCTCAAGGAGAACTTGCTGTGCAGAATGCACAACTAATACTGGTCAAATGGATTGTGCAGTGCATGTCAACCTCTGTGATAAAATAGAAACAATTTAAGAGATGGAAGGTTTATTTTCTCATGATTTAAAAGGTTTTAGTCCATGTTGCTTGGCTACGTTGTGCAGCACAGTACTCCATGGCAGCAGGGATGTGTAGTGGTGGCCTGCAAGCCAAAGAAAGAGACTGGAAGGGGCAAGCGAACCAACCTCCTCTTCAAGGGCATCCCCAGTGGCCTGCCTTCCTTCCAGGAGGCCCTACCCCGCCGAAGGTCCCACCACTTCCAAGAGAGCCACAGGCTGGGGGACCAAGTCTCCAACTCATGACTTTTGAAGGACATTTGTGATTTAAACTACAGCAGAATGTGTGTACTCCATAACCTGGAGCAACATTTTGCCTGGGTCAGACAGAACGCCCAGTAATTAGAGGAGAAAAGGGTCACATATCTGGCATCACCAGAACCTGTGCTCAGTAAGTGTGCCTGACTTAGAGCGATTCACAGAAACTGTAATTTGCTTCCTTTTGGGCTTGTGATGGGCTCCAACTTCCCTGTTCTTCTGAAGATAGATGTGGCCAAAGGATGTGATTGGCCAATGAAAAGCAAGCAAGAAGGGATCAGTGTCACTTCCAGGGGAGCTCTACAGAGGAGGTGTGCAATTTCTCAGGCTCCTTTCTTCCTGCCATGGCAAATAATGATGTCCTGGACAACGATGACTGCATCAGCTCTGGTCCTTGAGCACAGTGGCACTGGCTGGAGCTCTCTTACCAGCCTGAGCTGGACATGAGCAGGAGGCAGAGCCATACCCTTGTGGTTTTCAACCCTTTGTTTGTGATGTAATGGAGCCCCATCTCATATGAGTTATCCACATTGTCTTATTTCATATTTGTGTGGTCTGTGAGTGTAGTCATTATGATTCCCACTTACACTGTGGAAACTGATCTCACAGAACAATCACAATTGGCCCAAAGTCACTTAACGGCTAAGTGGCAGAACAGAAAATGGAAGCCCAGTTCTGGCTGACCTGGCAGCAGGCCTCTCTTCCACATAAGCTTTCCGACCACTTTTATAGCACTGAATATGTCACAGCCCGTAAGGCAAAGAGGCTCGAAGGCACGACCGTGGGCTTGTTCTGCTCCAGAGACCACTGAGCCTTTTCACAGTCACATGACACGGCAGCAGTGTCTAGGGAAGATCACCAGGATGGCAGTATGGAGTACTCTGATTGCTAGCATGGACGATGAATTAAACACTAGCCCTCCCTCCCCAGAAGGTAATTTGGGTTTGATGACTTTGAAAGGAGAGCTCTCCTTTGGGTAAGCTTTAGTTATCTCCATATAGGAGTTTTGAAAACCCCTGCAGCCTTTCCTAAAAACAGAACAGGTACATTTAAAAGCAAACCAGCAAGCCCATTTTAGCAGGCCTGGCCTATTCTCTTGCAGCGTGCAGGCTTAGAAGAAGTCAGACCACCCGAGGGCCATGGGAGGGTGTGGACAAGAGCAGACAGCAGAGGGCCTCCGGCACATGGCTCCAAGCTTCAGACTTCAGCAGCAACCTCCACCCTGCACAAGAAAACCCAGCACAGGGCTGGAGGGTGGATGGGGACGACACTCCTGTTCCTAAACTTTTGGAACCGACACCCCCTTTTATTTAATCAACCGAGAGGTTGGGCCTGTTGTCATGGCCATCTTGGTGTCCACAGTGGTTTTTATATTTCTACTTAGATCAGTCATGATTTGAAATCAATTTTCAAGTTAGGGGAGAGGGGCCCCTTAGTCCCCAAGCAAGCAGAGATTTGTTCACACATGAAGAAAGCTACTTGTACAAATGTATGATAGTTCATTTCTTACGTTTTCAGGGGAAAATGTGCTCTACAGTACTGGGCTTATTTCAGGATATTAGCTGTAACATGTGTATGAATGTAAACACATGAATTTCTTGGGACCCTGCAAGAATGAACAAGTTTAAATATGGGGTTTAATTTATTTACATTTTGCCCACATCCCAGAGAAGAACAGGACAGGGACAGGCAATTCCTCCCAGATTTTTTTTTCTCTCACTGAGTTTATTGGTACATTTTAGGGATACAGTACAGTTACATTCATTGTTGGGATCTTGTACCTCTACATGACAGGTCTTGGTTCTCATTTTTTCCCCATGCCCCTGCCCTCCCTTCACCCCTTCCTCCCTTTCCCTATTTACAATACTTTATTTCCATTTCTTCATTTTCTCATGCTTTTTTTCCTTTCCCTTATTACCTTTTGCCTACCCTTCCCACTTCCCCCTACACCTTTAGCCCTTTTCTTCCTATTTCACATTGTCAATTATCTCATTAGGATCTAATGTACCATTACAGTTTGAAGGACATGGATCTTTCTCAGTGCCACGAGGCTCCATTTGTTGGCACAGAGATTCTCACAAACCAAGTTTTATTTCTCTCTTAGATTGAAACCTGTAAAACACAGGTTAACCTTTATTCTACAGACCTCTCCTTTGAATCGTAATTAAGATCTAGATTTGGACTTATGAAGGGATGTTCCTAAAAACGTGCCATAAGCCCCAGTTCCAGGGAGCTGTGCCCACATTCCCTGACAGAGAAGGTGGGGGTCATTCTGCTCATGAATCTTAATCTAAAGAAAGCCAGGCAAAGGAAGCCGTTATGACAATGATGGGGGCACTGATGAAAAGCCGAGAGGGGAGAGAACTAGTAATCCCTTGTGTGGCTCTCTGATCACCATCTCTGTGTTCAGGAATAGGTGGCTTTATCATGCGTGTGTCCAAGTGTTCACGAGCGTGTGTGTGCAGACACTCCCTAGTGCTGTGGGAGAGGATTGGAGTCGATTGGAGCTGGTAGCAAAGAGACTGATATTTCTTGCCAAGCTGTGTGTGCCTGAGTTCTGCAGAGTGGGCGAGCCCTGCTGATGGGAGGTGGTTCTCTGCAGGTGGAAGGGACCAGGTGGGGCCCTTAAGATGTGGTTTGTTCATCAGGGAGGAGCCCTCAGGAGTGGAATTAATGCTCCTACAAAAGGTGCACGAAAGAACTCACTACTCCTCTTCACCACATAAGATTTCAGCACCGGCCTGCTGTCGAGGAAGTGGCCCTCACCAGGCATCAGATTAGCCAGGGCCTTGCCACGGGATGTCCTGCCTTCCAGAACCGTGAGTAATAAATTCCTAACGCTTCTAAGCCATCCAGTTTATTGCACTTGCTTGTCCCACCCAGAAAGGACAAGGGCAGGCGGGTTCCAATTTGATGACTGTGTCTTTCCGAGCAAGAAGGAAGGAGATGGAGAGACCAGAAGCGGAGGCTGGAATGGTGCCGAGGAGACCAAAGGGCAGCAGGGATTGCCCACAGTACCAGGCAGTGGAGAGGAAGGACAGATTCCTGCCTGTAAACTTCAGGGGGTCGTGGTCCGGCTGCACCTTCACGTCAGACTTCCGGCTCCCAGAAGTACAAGGATACATTTCTGTTGCTCCAAGCTCTGCAGGCTACGGGTCTGGTGTGGCAGCTTCAGGAAGCAACGTGCAAAGTCATCAGGGTTGGCCCTGGGTCAGCAGGAAAGGGGGCAGATGTGGGATGACAGGTGGTGAGCGAAGGTGGACAGGGGATGTGAGGTGAGGAGACCCTCTGGTCAGAAAGCTGGGGACAGGAGCCAGGGGCTTTACCACACAGCACACTGACTGAGAGGGGTGGCTGCAGGCAGTGGGACCAACGGAGGGTGATGTGTTAGTTGCAGGAACAGCGGGTGTTTACGTGCTCAGGTAGGGTCTGGTTTCTCGACTCCCAACCTCTGTCACTTTTTGTGACACTGCACTTTACAAGAGAGGCACAGACCGTGGCACCCATTTTATTTGCCCTCGGAGCCCCACTCTTGCCCCATCGCACGGTGATGTCTAATTCCCGGTCCTCCGACTCAGGGCCGGCGATGAGCTTGCACAATGCCAAGGTTAAATAATGAAAAGTTTTGCTGCTTCCGTCACAGGTGATGCAGCTGGAGGTGCGTTCTGGAGCCCAGCACCACCGCAAAGCTGTCCAGTTGTCTTGAAGCTGTCACTGCTGAGGAAGCTCAAAGAAGCTCATGAAGAGACCGTAAAGAGAAGCCCGAGTCTACATGAGCAGAGAGGCGCTAGGCCGTTGCAGGCTGCTCCTGGCCCTTCTCTCTCAGCTTGAGCTACTTTGTCTGCAGCCCCAGCCAACCGTGTAGTTGGTGAACTCCAGACAGGTACGGATGGGAGCAGCCACAGGTGGGCGTGCATTAATGACGCTCAGTTTTATGGTGCCTTATTACGGTACAATAATAACTCGGTTGCTTTACACCTTTGCCCAGTGTGACTCCCCTGTAGAATCTTCATGACTCACTACCTAAAGCTCCCCCTTTGCCTGAGACATTAGTCACCTGTTCTCAGCATTTCTTGGCACCCAGAGCTCAGAGTTGTGGGGCCCAAGCTCCACTTTCCTGGGTTCTCTCAGCGCCTTGAATTTCCCATCCCTTTCTCACGCAGAATCCACTGTGTGCCCAGCCTGTAGACCCACGCCCGGCTCAGCTTTCTGCCTCAGAAGGACAGACCACACCCTTCTTCAAAACAGGATTTGTGTTCCAGGGGTGAAGGTTTTATAGTATTTATTTATTTACTGTGACAGAAAGCCTCCCTCCAGTTCAGCACACTTACATGAAAACCCTGCTCATCTCACCCGCTAGGGGGCGTGCCCCGCTCGTCTTTGCGTTCCTAGGTCCCAGCAGCGCTTTGCTAGGGAGAGGCTCTCAGTGGGTGGGAGATTACCTGGTGGGCGAGTGAATGAACGAAAAGAAGCTCCTGGGAAACACGGAGCGGATTCTGAGAAAGGCCGGCACGTGTGCCGCTGCTCCCCGATTCTGCGTGCACGGAAGGTGCAGCTAACGCTTCCAGGATCCTGGAGATCACAGAGGCTGTCTCAGTCTTTGCTTTTTTTTTTAAACCTTAAATTATAATATATTTGTACTTGAGAGAACTAAAAGTGCAAAGACTTTTTTTGTTATTTCAATTTATTAAAAATATTCTTAAAATAGCAGTTCAGTTTCTGCTTATGATTGCTTTGTGCATCACTTTCTTTTTTCTATAGGTTTAGACAAAGTCATTAAATTTGTTTTCAGGTTCCTGTGACTTTCATGTCCATAGATTTTGAGTAAAAAGTGGTACCTCAGTTCACAAGCTTCATTTGTTCCACGATTTTGGCTAAGATGGCTGTGGAGTTTGCCAATGGAAGCAAAGTTTTGCCAAACACTCCCGTTCTCAAATTGAATTGTCCCTGACCGGAAGTGTTCGTGACCTGAGGCGTTACTGTGCGTGCCTTGAAGCTCTGTGGCCTTTGCAGTTGGCTGGAGAGTGGTGGGAGTTGTACCTGAAGAGCCCACCTCCAAAGGGGACAGAAAATGAAGCCGAGTGCGGGCTTCTGGTGTGGATATGGTCAATAACGCCGGCAGTGTTTATAACCATCGTTTACCAGGCTAACAGGATCAACGGAGAAAGGAAATTATCTGCCCGCCCGCATAATTGCACCAATTGCTACAATGCATTAATAGCCCATTAAAAAAAGATCAATCCAAGAGGAGCCTGAAGGACACATATGAGGGGTCTTTGTGATTACTGTCTTCACTTGCAGCCACGTTAGAGCACCTCACTTGTTGAAAGCAGGGAAACATTTCTGATAAATCTTCCTACTGGTCTTCACTTTTGTGCTTTCCTTTGATTGGAAGAGAGCTTTTTCTTTTTATTACTGTCTGGGTTTTGATTATCACGGTGCCATGCTTGGATTCTGTGGAAAGGCAGGAGACATTACAAGTGGAAGAAACATATCCTTTGTTGTGCACAGTCTAGGCACTAGGAGCGCCTCACATCCTTCATGTAACGTGTCTCACCCAATCCCATCTCCCCACAACCATGAGGACAACTCTGTCGTGAGCTGCAGTAGTGAGAGCGCCAAAATACTGTCCCACGCTCAGAGAGGTTGAGTCTCCTGCCTCACAACTTGAGGGCATTCAGATCTAGATCTCTGAGTCTGACTGAAACAAATCTATCATCCTTTATCCAAAGGGTTTGGAGGCAGATGTGTCTTGAAATTCAGTAAGGTAAGGAATGGGGAGTGATACATCTTCTGACTATTACTTAATACTCCCCATGGGCCTGAAGCAGCACCCTGTAATCGATCTCATTAATATTTTAGCAGTGAAATGTGGCAACATTCAAACAAAACGGGATAAAAGAAAAAATACAGAAATGTCATTTGTTCTGTTGCCAAGTGATTTTGCACTAATTAGAGACATATATTTTTCTGCTTTCAGAGATTGTAGATTTCTTAGTTTTGGATAAGGAATTGTGATCCTGTACCAAACTAGCTTCAGGTACCGAGCTTGCATACATTGGTTCTCTGTCTCAGGAAACTCTATAATGGAACAAGCCAGAAATAAAACAAAACAAAACAAAAAGCTGATGCTGTTTATTACTGGCCAGCTTTACGAACAGTTGAGATTAGCCTTAAGGAGCAATTGCAAGAAGAATCATAGCAGCCCTTCACAACCTACCAGGAAGAGAGAAACAAGAAGGCAGGGATAGTCCTGTGGTCTTCCTGAGGACACAATGAGCTGTAACTCTACACTGCAGTCCACAGAGTGGCCATTTAGAGCGCCTCTGAAACGGAGGCTCTGCTTCTCTTCTTAGCGCTCCCTTTTCAGATCACCCCTCTGAGGATTGATGGCGGCATCACAGAGCCACTGGTATTTGTCCTGGGTAATTAGATTGACCCTTAGCAGCAAAGGGTAGTTCAGATGAAATGCAATTTTTAAGTGAAAGGCCAGCTTCTCATTCTGGAATATCTTCAGTTTATTTGGAGGATGAGTTTTCAGTCCTTATTCTATTATTTTAAGGTCCTGTATTGTACGGGATAAGCAGATTGCTTCTGCCCCATCTACGTGACTCTAGATGCTCCACTGCACTTTTGGGGCCGTGTGACCACCCTTTGACACCCTGTAGTCACGACTGGTTGGGTCAGGCTAGACCAATCTCACTTTTCTCTCGTGTTTTATGTCTTTTTTTTTTTTTTTTTT
>NW_022900916.1:68526213-68535010 GCF_012274545.1 Fukomys damarensis
TTTTTTTTTTTTTTTTTTTTTACCCGGGGTCGAACTTGGGACCTAGCACTTGCGAGGCAGGTGGTGGAACCACTGAGCTAAATCCCTGGCCCCATCTTTTGTTTTAATTATAAGATAAATCAGTAACTCAGGTAGTTAAGGATTCTGGCTTGTAAGTCACAACCTTAGGTCCTATACCTTGGTATTGTTCTTACCCTGTTTTGCTGTAAAGGAGCAGAACCCAAGAAACTGACTGACATGAAGGAGAGACCTAGAGGAGAGAGAGGGGACGGGACTGGGACCTGGCATGATACTGCAAGATGACCTAAGCTCCCCAGAGGCCAGAGGCTTGCAGGAGAGGTCGGCAGCTCCTGGTCTTGAATGTCCTTGGTAGGGAAGCTGCTCTATCTGTCTGTGAGCTGCTGATTCAGACCCAAGCTGCCCAATGCTCTCTTCCACACCACTGACGTTTCCTTTGGAGAAGCTCAGTGGTATAGTTGGGCTCAGAGATTTTCCCACATTTCCAGACGAATGTTCCCCAAAGTAGTGTATAAGTGCTACTGTAGAACACATTTCTTTTCTTGCCTGGGTGTTTGTTTTCATGTGTATTAGAAAAATCTTTAATTCACAGAGTTTATATTAAAATCTACATTACAGTTTAGTCTGGGTAGATTAGGCCATGCTGCATAACAAATACTCTGCGTGCACTGAAAGGATTAACTGAGGAGGTCTGGACTGGTTAAGAAAGCTTTAGTTCTTGCCCAGCCCTGGGGAGATAACCTCTAAACCCTGGGCATATCCTGCTGTTAAGAACGTCTTCATTTTCAAAATTTAGCTATTATAAATTGTGCTGCTGTAAACATGGGGATGCATGTACCATTGTGGGATGATGATTTTAATTCTTTGGGGAATGGTACCTGTAGTTTCAGTTTCTGGGAAATCTTCATACTGTTTTCCAGAGTAGTTGTATCCATTTGCACTCTCACAAAGGATGGAGAAGGGTTCCATTTCCCCAACAGCCTCGCCACTTGAGGTGCTGGGCCACAGAAGAAAGTTTATGTTGGCATGGTGATCTTCAGCCACCAAAAACCAGCCCAGTCTGTGCAGATAATGCAGTTAAGATCAGCCTCATGGGTAGGTCAACCACGTCTATGTTATTGTTTCATAAGATCCCGGACACCCAGACTTCGGTGAGCTTCCCAGTCGACTGTCTGCACTTCGTGTTGTCACATATCTTCGTTGGGAGACTTAAGTGCAGTCACGAACAACACGGTGATTCTTCGATCAGTGACAAGTCTCATATTCAGTGGCCATTCCACAGATTTGATCACTTAGTGAGGTCAAAGCCCATTTAGCTTGTTAACTTACGCTCTATGTTCACACAACAGATTTGTTAGATGAGTCCATTCTCAGAGCATATCCTCATCTTTAAGTGGTGCCTGGCTTTACGGTCCACATGACTCAGCTTGGGAGGGCAGTCAGAGCCCTGTGCATCCGGTCTGTGCCGGAGTCTGGGCCTTCTCCGTGGCTGCTTTTCATTTCCATCCTTTCACTGTAACAAACTGACAAGCAGACAGTGGTCTTGGGGACCAAACACAGCTAACAAATCCCAGTGTCTCAACAGAATGAACGTTGACTTGCCGTCCACATGCAGACAGTGCAGGACTGGGTCCTTGTGTGGCCAATCCTCCTCTGGGCAGTTAGGAAAATGGGCTCTGGCGTCTCAGAGCCTGTTGTCTGTAGTCACACCATGGCAGAAAGAGGGCAGGGAAGAACATGGAGGATGTCTTGAGGACCAGGCTGGAGAGTTTTCAGTATTAGTTCTGCCCATGTCCATGGGCCATAATCCATGGTGCCAAACAATGCAAGGGAGTTTGGGAAGAGCGTTCATCTTGTCTTACCAAGAAGAGAAAATAAACTTGGCAAACATCTAAGTAGTCTTCATCATGCACATCAAATCCTTGACTTCATGGGTATTAATGCTCAAGGCTGGTATAACGTGTGCTGGTATAAAGAAAGATACTGCAAACTAAAAGTAAACATGAATGAGAGCAGTGTATGATATGTGAACAATCCTGAAAGTGGCAGGGGAGTAAGTGAAGTTTGGAAGACACTGGACCAGACAATAGCTACAGGGACCTCTCAGTTGCTACGTGCTTCTGTGGTTAAGGTACAAGCTCACCCACCCAACAGTCTTCTACGAGTGTTGGGTCTGCCAGCTTATGACTTTTTTTTTTAGTTTTTTACTGAATCTGCCTCTTAAAATCTAGGTTAGGAAAAATTAACATCCAGAAAACTCTTTTTAAAAGATATCGCTTAAATTTTTCTTCATGGGAGTGAGGATAATAAAACTTCTCCAGATCTAAGTATACGCCTCCTTTTAAGAAAGATTCATCTTGTCCTGTGGTATGATATTTGCTTCAACATGTTTGGTGGATCCCTGGTATACGATTTAAATGGCTTAGTGAGTGTATTCTTACAAAAATATAGCAGGATTTTTGTAAGTCCAAGAATAACTTTTGACAGCTGACAAATCTTGAGTGTAGTGAGTTTGTCAAAAGCATCTTTCTGGGTAAACTTCAGCTGATCCCATGGAACGGAGATGGCGTAACAGACAAAACCGTGGTACAGAGCTGGGTTAGAAGTCAGCATCTTGTGCTGCCAACTGTTACCCTGCCTAGCAACAACTTAATAGAATAGCAAACTAATTTAAATACATACAACTTCTAGAGGCCTTGTAAGAGTTTGTTTATATAAAATTATAGAATCTCAGAATCTGAGGAGTTCAAGGGGCCACATGAAGGAGCTGAGTGACCAGACATAAAGGCTCTGTCCCAATAGAAGCACCCTGTTAATGTTTAGGTATATGGTACAACACCTTTGGAAGTCAGTGAGTCATTAGTACCCAGCATGGTAAAGCCTCACGTTGGATTTATGATTTGGTGTATTATGTTAAAATGAAATAGCAGTTCTTTTAAAAATATTTTCATTGGTACAATTTAAATCTGTAATACAGTTCCATTCATCACTGGCATCTTGCGCCTCTACATGACAGGTCTTGGTTCTCAGTTTTCCCCATTCCCCTGCCCTCCCTTCCCCCTCCCCCTTCCCTATTTACACAGACTTTGTTTCCAGTTTTTCTTTTTCTCTTCCCTTTTTAACCTTCCCCTCATTTGACCAATACCTTTAGACATTTTCTTCCTATTACAAAATATCAATTATATATTTGAACCTTATTTACACTTTTAGTTTATCACACCGGAGAAACTATGCAATATTTACACGTGTGTCCTATTAATTTTACTTAAGAGCATGTCCTCAATGTGCATCCACTTAGCTGTGAATGTCTCTTGTTGCTCATTCTTTATGGCTCAGTAGTACTCCATTTTATAGAAAAACAACATCTTCTTTATCCAGTCTCCAGTTGATGGGGAATTGGGCTCTTTCCAAATTTTAGCTATTACAAACTGTACTGCTATAAACATGGATGAACATATATCACTGTGGTATGATTCTTTTAATTCCTTTGGGAAGATACCCAGGAGAGGAATAGCTGGTTCAATCCTAGTTGTTTAAGGTATCTCCATATCGATTTCCACAGTGTTCGCACCAGTCTGCACTCCCACCAACAATGGTGAATGTCTCCTTTCTCCTCACAACCCCACCAGCATTTGTGATTGACTGATTTCTTGATAGCAGCCATTCTTACTGGGGTGAGGTGGAATCTCAGTGTTGTTTTCATCTGCATTACTCAAATGACCAGTGGTGTGGAACATTTTTTCATATATTTATTTGCTGCTTTTACTTGTTTGTCTGAGAAATGTCTGCTCATTTCAGACATTTTTGAGTTGGATCTTTATATTTGGGGGTCTTGATTTCTTTGAGTTCTTTATATATTCTAGATAGTAGACCTTTGTTTGAGGAACAGCTGGTAATTTTTTCCCCCTACATTATAGGTTGTCTCTTAAGCTCTGTTGGTGGTTTCTCTTGCAGTGCAGAAGATTTTTAACAAGACAAGATCCCAGTTGTTGATTGTTTTTGCTAGTTTCCATGCTACTAAGGATTTATTCATAAAGTCTTTTGCTATGCCGATGTCTTCAAGAGTTCTACCTAGCTTATCTTCCAACAAATTTAATGTTTCTGTTTTAATACTTAGATCTTTAATCCACTTTGATTTTACTTTAGTGCTTGGTGAAAGATATGGGGTTTAATTTTAATCTTTGGCAAGTTGAAATCCAGTTTTTCCAACACCATTCATTAAAGAGGCTATCTTTCCTCCAGTGAGGATGGTTGACTCCTTTGTCAAAGATGGGGGAGGTGAGTGTGTTTGGAGTTGTTTATGCATCTTCTAATCTATTCCACTGATCCTTGGGTCTTTTTATTTGCCAGTATCATACTGTTTTTATCACAGTGGCTTTGTAGTATAGTTTCAAATTGGGGATTGTGATACCCCCTGCCAAAGCTATACTTTCAGGGATTTCTATAGTTGGTGATACCCCCTGCCATGTCTCTGTTGCCTAGAATGGCTTTTTCTATTCTAGGTCTCTTCTGGTTCCAAATGAATTTTTGTATTGTTTTCTCAAGTTCTGTTAAATATACTGTTGGGATTTCAATAGGAATTGCATTGAATTTGTATAGAAGTTTTGGAAGTATGGCCATTTTCACTATATTCATTCTTCCTACACAGAAACAAGGGATATCTTTCCATGTTCTTATATCCTCTTAGATCTGTTTTTTCAGAGTGTTGTAATTCTCAGTGTAGAGGTCTTTTGCTTCCTTTGTTAGGTTGATTCCCAGATATTTCATTTTTTGGGGTGCTACTGTGATAGGGATTATTTCCCTAATTTCTCTCTCAATGAGTCTGTTATTTGTGTACAAGAAGGCTATTGAGTTTTGAATGTTTACCTTGTATCCAGCTACTCTACTGAATCTGTCAATTAAATCTAGAAGTTTTTTGGTGGAGTTTTTTGGGTCTTCTACTTAGAGTATCATGTTGTCAGCAAATAATGACAGTTTAACTTCTTCCTTTCCTATATTGCTTTTATTTCTTTCTCTTATCTAATTGCTGTGGCTAATGTTTGCAAAATTATATTGAACAGGAGTGGTAACAGTGGACATCCTTGTCTTGTCCCCAATTTAGTGTGAAGGTTTTCAGTTTTTGACTGTTTAGTATAATATTGGCTGTTGGCTTTTCATAGATAGCCCTTATCAAGTTGAGATAAAGACCATCTATTCCAATTTTCTGCATTTTTTTATTATGAATGGGGGTTGAATTTTGTTAAATGCCTTTTCTGTATCTATTGTCTTTGACTCTGTTAATATAGTGTATTACATTTATTGATTGACGTATGTTGAACCATCTTTGCATTCCTGGGATAAATCCGACCTGGTCAGGGTACATGATCTTCTTGATAACCCTATGTATTCTGTTTGCCAGTATCTTATTGAGGAATTTTGCATCTATGTTCATTAAGGAGATTGGCCTGTAGTTCTCTTTTGGGGTTGGGTATTTCCCTGGTTTTGTAATCAAAGTAACATTTGCTTCCAGGAATGAATTTGGAAGTATTGCTTCCCTTTCAATTTCATTGAAAAGTTTAAAGAGTAGTGGCAATAATTCTTCTCTAAATGTCTTGTAGAATTCAGCAGTGAAGCCATCAGGACCTGGGCTTTTCTTTGCTGGTACATTTTAAATTACATTTTCAATCTCAATGATTGTAGTTGGGGTGTTTTGAATTTTTTATATCTTCATTCAACTTTGGTAATTCATATGTGTCTAGGAATCTGTCCATTGCTTCTGTGTTTTCCATTTTATTAGAGTACAGGTTCTCCAAGTAGGAATTGATGATCCTCTGGATTTCTGCTGGATCTGTTGTGACTTCACCTTTTTCATTCCTAATTGCATGAATTTTTGCCTTTTCTTTTCTTTCTTTTTTTTGATAAGGTTGGCTAATGGTTTATCATTTTTATTTATTCTTTTGAAAAACCAACTCTTTCATTCACTGATTTTTTTATATCATTCTCTTAGTCTCCATTGCACTGATTTCTGCTCTGATCTTTATAATTTCCTCCCTTGTATGAGCTTTGGGTTTGTCCTGCTCTTCTTTTTCTAGATGCTTAAGAGTCAGCATTACATTGTTTATTTGAGCTTGCTCTGATTTCCTAGTGTGGGCATTCACTGCTGTAAAATTCCCTCATAGAACTGCTTTCATTGTGTCTATGTTGTGTTGGTATTATCAGTTATTTGTAAAAACTGTCTAATTTCTTCTTTAATTTCCTTTGTGACCCATTGGTTGTGCAGGAGAGTGTTATTCAATTTCCACATGTTTGTGAAGTTCTTGTGGTTTCTTATGCTATTGATCTCCCATTTAATTTCACTATGGTCTAATATACATGGGATAGCTTCAACTCCTTTACATTTACTTAAACATGTGCTATGAGCTAGTATGTGGTCTATGTTGGAGAATGACCCATGTGCAGCTGAAAAGAATGTATATTCTGGTTTTGTGGGGTGGAACACTCTGTAGATGACTATTAATTCCATTTGTTCAAAATCTTGGTTCAGGCCTAGTACTTTGTTGCTGATTTTTTTTGTCTAGATGATCTGTACATTTGTGACAATGGGATATTTAGGTCAACCATTACAATTGTATTAGTGCTTATTTGGTTTTTCATGTTTCTTAATATTTGTTTTGTAAAGTTGTGTGCATATATATTTATGATTGTCATCTCTTCCTCTTGGATTGTTCCCTTTACAAGGACGTAGTGACCTTTTCTGTCTCTCTTAATTAGTTTTAGTTTGAAATTTACTTTGTCTGCAAATAAGATAGCTACCCCTGCATTTTTCTGCTTTCCAGTTGCATAGAGAACTGTTTTCCATCCTTTTACTTTCAGTCTATAAGTTTCTTTATGGACTAGGTGCATTTTTTCTATACAGCATATTGTTGGATTTTGCTTTTTTTTTTTCCAGCTTTAATTGAGTTTTTTTAGGGATACAGTACAGGGATTTTGCTTCTTAATCCATTCTGCCAGTCAACTTCTTTTGATTGGAAAACTGAAACCACTAACATTAATTTTATAATTGATATATATTGACTTATCGTCATCCTGTTAATGCTCTGTTGTTGGCTGTTTTTAACTTTTTCCTCCTCTCCCTTTAATTTATTGCCCTGCATGCTAGATTTGCTCTGTTGGGCCTCATGGAATTGAGATCTTCATTGTCTTTTTCTAGGATATTATTTAGAATTGTTTGGAGTGCTAGTTTGGTATTCATGAAGTCTCTCAGGTGTTCTTTCTCATGGAAGTATCCTATTTCCCCAGAAACTGTGAAAGATAGTTTCTCAGGATACATCAGTCTAGGTTGGAGGTTGTTTTTTGTTAGAGCTTGAAATGCCTCACTCCAGACTCTTCTTGACCTGAGGATTTGTGTTGAAAAGTCTGCTGTGATTCTGATAGGCTTTACTTTGCATGTGATTAGTTTCTTTAACTGCTTGTAGTATTTTATTCTTCTGCTGGGTTTCCAGGATCTTGATTATTATACATCTAGGTGTAGATATTTTTTGATTATGGCTAGTTGGAGTCTTATATGCCTTACTTGTCTGTATGTTAAAGTCTTCCCCAATGTTTGGGAAATTTTCTGTCATTAATTCTGTGAATAGTTTTTTTTTTAAAGTCATTTTTACTTTCTCCTGCTACTTAATGTATTCCTATAGTCTTATATTATTCTTATTTATATCATCTAGGAGTTGTTGGATTGATTACTCATGATTCCTTACTGTTTCTAAGAGATCTGTCTTTTCAGAGTCACTGATCTTCATCTTGTCTTCTATATGTGATATCTAGTCTTTACATTGGCTCAGTCTGTTATGTAAACTTTCAATAGAGTTCTTTTTCCCTCATTGAGTTTATTGGTACATTTTAGGTATACAGTACAGTTTTACATTCATTATTCGGATCTTGTACCTTTCCATGACAGGTCTTGGTTCTCATTTTTTCCCCCTTGTCCCTACCCTCCCTTCATCCCTCCTCCCCTCCCCCTTTACAAACACTTCATTTCCATTTTTTCATTTTCTTTTATATTTTCCCCTTATTAGCTTTCCCCTACCCTTCCCATTTTCCCTACATCTTTAGCCCCTTTCTTATTTCACATTGTCCATTATATCATTAGCATCTTATGTACTATTATAGTTTATTCACACCAGAGAAACTATAAGAGACCTAGAATAGCAAAAGCCATCCTAGGCAACAGAGACATGGTAGCAGGTATAACAATTCCCAATTTGAAACTGTACTACATAGCCACTGTGATAAAAACAGCATGGTATTGGCAAAGAAACAGATCTGAGGATCAGTGGGACAGATTGGAAGACACAAAAACAAATCCAGATGCACTCAGCTACATCATCTTTGACAGAGATGCTGACTATCCTCAGTGGAGGAAAGATAGCCTCTTTAATAAATGGTGTTGGAAAAACTGGATTTCAACCTGCCAAAGATTAAAAGTAGACCCTTATCTTTCACCATTCACTAAATTAAAATCCAAGTGGATTAAAGATCTAAATATCAAAACAGAAACACTAAACTTACTGAAAGATAAGTTAGGCAGAACTCTTGAAGACATTGGCATAGGAAAAGACTTTATGAACAAATCCTCAGTAGCACGGGAACTAGCAGAATGAATCAACAACTGGGATCTCATCTTATTAAAAAGCTTCTGCACTGCAAAAGAAACCATCAACAGAACTAAGAGACAACCTACAAGGTGGGAAAAACTTTTTACCAGCTGCTCCTCAGACAAAGGACTATTATCTAGAATATATAA
>NW_022900916.1:68535690-68567717 GCF_012274545.1 Fukomys damarensis
TTTTTTTTTTTTTTTTTGTCAGTTTCTGTTCTAGAGTCTCTAATTATGTCTTTCATTGTGCTCACCATCTCTGTAGTTATCTGGAAAATTATTTCTGTTTTTTTTTCTCATTGAGTTTATTGGTACATTTTAGGTATACAGTACAGTTACATTCATCACTGGGATCTTGTACCTTTACATGACAGGTCTTGGTTCTCATTTTTACCCATAACCCTGCCCTCCCTTCACCCCCTCCTCCCTTCCCTATTTACAAAAACTTTATTTCCATTTTTTCATTTTCTCATATTTTTTCTTTTTTCTTATTTCCTTTTCCTTACCCTTCCCACTTCCGCTACAGCTTTAGGCCTTTTCTTCCTATTTCACATTGTCAATTATACCATTAAGATCTTATTTACAATTATAGTTTTGCACACCATAGAAACTATTCAGATTTACACCTGTGTGACTTATTTATTTCACTTAAGAGTATATCCTTAATATGTATCCATTTTCCTATGAATGGCTCTAATTTCTTGTTCTTTATGGCTGAGCAGTATTCCATTTTATAGAAAAACCACATCTTCTTTATCCAGTCTCCAACTGATGGGCAAATGGGCAGTTTCCAAGTTTTAACTATTACAAATGGTGTCATTATAAACATGGGTGAGCACATTGGGAAATTATTTCTGTTTTGAATTTTTTTAGAGCCTGATTGATCTGTTTTGTTACTTCCTGTGCTATCAGTTCAGGGTGTCCAGGTGGTTGACTATCAGACTTTTCCAACTCATTTACCCCAGAATTTACCTTTGGTAAGCTGGAAGTCTGTGTTTGTGCTTGAGCCTTGTTTCAACATCTTCCCATTTCTATTTTTGTTGTTGGTACTGTCCTTCGTTTGATGCCTGGTTTAGTACTTTGATCTTCCTGTTATAGCTTGTCTTTAGGTTTTGAGTCTCTAATGACTCTGAGGCAATCTCTTTTTCATTATATCAGGAAGAACAACTGATTAGATCAATCACAACATCTTAGCCTAAGTGATACAATCGGCAACACAAAAACATCAAGCACAGCTTAGGAAATGACAATTTGTGGTAGCTATTAAACTATCAACTTTAACTGTGTGAATTAAATCAAAATCAAGGTTAGAGCTCAGGACAGTGGCCTTTTTGACTCCCCTATGCTTCTATGTTGTGAATTCAGGTACCAGCAGAGCCAGGAGGTCAGAGGTGCATGAAGATGGGAGGGTAGGTGTGTGGTTGTGGAGAGGGGGGCTCTGCAGGTGCCCACATGGCTCTTACCAGTCTGCTGCCAAAGGTGGGGGCCTGAGGTGTAAGCTCAAATAGCAGTACTTAAAGTGTTCAAACATATTAATTTCCTGTACAGTTGACCAGCTTTTATGGAGAAACTTAACTGCTTTGAGTGGGGTTTTTAGTTCACACTGCATTACCTTATCTTTAGAAATCTGAGAAAAGACTCCAAAAGAATTCATCAACTATACATGGTGTTATGAGGTAGGATGCCCATAAATAACTTAGAGCTAAAGTGGATTAATTAAATAGAAATAATTTATGCTAATTAAATAAAAAGGGAGGAGTTGGCCCATGGGAGTCTAGAAATAGGGTTGCTGAATTAAGTAGAAATAATTAGAGTACTTAAATAAAATTAAATGAACGAATCAGCCCAAGGGTATAACTCCTTGACTTGTCATTAAGTCAGTGATATAAGTGAGTGCAAGAAAGAACTTTTATTAACAGCATAAAGAGTGGAATTAAGAGAAGCATTCTGCCCATACCTGGATACCACCACCTGAGGTGGGATTCTTCTCAAGGGGACAGTGAAGTCACAGACAGGTGTCCTCATAAATGTCTCTTTGCAAAACATTCCTCAGGACTAGCTAACAAGATATTATGTTCTAAACCTTCTCATTTCTAATCTTCCATGGAGAAATACTTAAAATAACAAAACCACTTCTTGCTAAATTCAGCAGAAATAGGTATTATTATGAGCTCTTCGTCAGAGGGTTATGCTCAGGTGCTTGCACCCTGGAACAGATCTCAGGGTGGAACTGCATGTCTAATTGTCTCAGACTGCCACCCTTGGTCAGGGGATTGTTCAGTATAGATGCCTGAAAGTTGATTTCCTGTCGTTGGCCCCAGAGCCTTAAAAACACTTTCAATGTTGTTCTCTTAAAGAAATCAGACTCTGAGTAGTTCTAGGTCAAATCTCATGTAAGCATACCTTACTGGAAAAATCTGGATTTCACCTTAATTTCTAGGGAATCTTGGAGAAGCCAGACATAAGGAGCAAAGTCACCCAAAATAGAGAGGGCAACAGTGGTCCACCTGAGGGAAGAGCCAGTCAGGGTTATTAGCCTTGTAGTGCTGGGAATGCCATCTTTCCCGTAGTAAATGAATGTGCTGGCGGTGCTGTATTATTTGTTGGTTTTAATTCCAGAGTGTCTGACTTCCTCTGGAAATTGTGAAGAAGCTCATTTTCTAGATTTTTTGTTTTGTTTTTTGTACCAGGGATTGAACTCGGGCCCTTGTGCTTGCAAGACAGGCGGCAGAACCACTGAGCCAAATCCCCCGTCCCCATTTTCTAGATCTTCAAGTTGTGGAGCAGACTTGAACCATGATAAACTCATTCTTCTGATGGCGCCCTGGGTGGGCCTCTTTGCTTCCAGCCAGCCAGCCAGCCAGCTGTCCCTCAGGGACACCCTCCTTTTCCTTCCCTGCTGCACCAAAGCCATTTAGATCACATGTAAATCAATCCCCAGGTTAATTAGCTGCAATACAAAGACAGAACTTCAGGAATAGCTTTGTCAACAGACACTCCTGTGACTAATATGAATTTGCTTTAAATGTTCTAAAGTTGGGAGTTGGGCACTGTCTCAGCTAGTGGTGTAGGGAAAAACGAAGCCTAAGATGGCTATACTTTGGTTTGGGACTTGGGGGCAATTCCCAGTGGACATTAAGCCCCTGTTAACAGAACTTCTGGCAGGCACATCTCCCTGCTCTGCCATGTGAGTGACCTCTGCAGCCAACGTTGATGCTGGCCGGTGTTAATAGCTGATATAGTGATGATCATTACTGGATGTGGCCATGTTATGTATTTTGGTATAAATGTAGCCTAGCATGAGGGGTGAGGGAGACCAAGCATCCGAGGCCCACTGTGAGAATGGGCAGGCAAGGGACCGAGGACTGCCATGAGTGTGTACAGCTGTGTGGCAGCTGAGGCGAAAGGCCTGTTCAGACATTTGCCGACTCTGTGTCTCCTCTTCAGTCTGCATGAATCTCTAGAGAGCTCTCCATCCTGGCCGAATGGTGACAAGTAGGCAAGTGGATGGGCGTGTGTGGGCTGGGATATACATGGGTGGGAACAGTCTTTCCTGGCATAGGCAATGTCTGCACAGAATTTAAAAACAGTAAAACCAACTGAAAGTGGGTTTGCTTTTCATTATCACCATATGTGGACAATTCTAAAAATGTCAGTGATAAAATACTTGTATCTAAATATACTTTTCTAGTCCATAGTCTAAAGAATTATTAGCACTGCTGTTGAGAGAGTAAGTATAGATCAGCTTGAAATCAGCACATCTTGGTTTCTGGTTCTTTAATGAGACTGTTTTGTGTGGAAGCTGGTTTGGGAACTCCAGTGCATGCAGGGCGGGACTAATGGTCTGGGGCTGCTCACATTCTCCCTGGGCACTGTGTGCGTCTCCAAGTCCTTGCAGACTGCACATCTCTGTGATGTGCGATGAACAGTGGGATCCCAGTGAATGCAAGGACAAAACCTCAGAACACGAATTATTTTATTTCTGTCCTCCCATGTGACCACTTAGAGCTTATATTTGTGCTTAAAATTTTAAAGAGTTACTGAAAATTTTAATATTTTGCCTGGAGATTGCAAATATTAGTTAATAAATGAAATACTTTATATTAAACTTTGAATATCTTTGTAATCGAAATTTCTTTTTATGTGGTTAATTGCTTTAAAACTAAAGAATAAACACGTACAATGATGATTATTACTCATAGAGCAGGGTTTAAACTGGAAGTGATTTTGTGCTATGGAGAAAGGGGTGCTTAACAGTGGTATGCCCCAAGTGCTAAACACACAGGCTTGAGTAAAGGGCTTTTCAAGGACCCTGAGGGTTGGGACACCACTACTGGTTTACTCTGTTTTCATGAGGGCACAGTGTGATGCATTCAACACCGGCCTTTGGCATTTTAAAAAATCTTATTGAGTTGATTGGTACATTTTAGGTATACAGTACAGTTACATTCATCTTGGTTCTCATTTTTTCCCTATACCCCCGCCCTCCCTTCACCCCCTCCTCCCTTCCCTATTTACAAAGACTTTATTTCCATTTTTTAATTTTCTCATATTTTTTTCTTTTTCCTTATTTCCTTCCCCCTACCCTTCCCACTTCCCCTACATCAGGAAATCAACCAATAACAAATGTTGGTGGGGTTTTGGGGAGAAAGGAACCCTTCTCCATTGTTGGTGGGAGTGCAGACTGGTGCAACCACTGTGGAAATCAATATGGAGATATCTCAAAGAACTAGGATTAGAGGTTCCATTTGACCCAGCCATCCCTCTGCTGGGTATCTTTCCAAAAAAATTAAAAGAATCATGTCACAGACATATATGTGCACCCATGTTTATAGCAGCTTGGAAACAGCCCATTTGCACATCATTTGGAGACTGGATAAAGATGTGGCTTTTGTATAAAAATGGAATACTAATCAGCCATAAGGAATGAGAAATTAGAGCCATTCATAGGAAAATGGATTCATATTGAGGATATACTCTTAAGTGAAATAAATAAGTCACACATGTGTAAATACCAAATAGTTTCTCTGGTGTGAAAAACTATAATTGTAAATAAGATTCTAATGGTAAAATTCACAATGTGAAATAGGAAGAAAAGGGCTAATGGCATTCTTTCTTGATTGCGTTCACACTACACCTAAAAACAAATACAAAGTAAACAAACAAACCATAGCTTCTCTGTGACAGTAAAGAACTAAGCATGACCTTAGTAATAGTAGCATTAACAAAATACTGGATGGAAGCTATTCATTTGGATCCTGATTTGTTACCATCACCTGTAGGTTCCCATTTCAGTGAACCAAAACTGAGAACAGGGCCAGCTCTGCTGGGTGCTATACCGTGTGGCTGTCCCATCCACCAACTCCTCATGGCTGGCCTGGGAGTAGATGCTGGTGGCATTCGGCTCAACAGACAAGGAACCTGGGGGCAGACAGTGCCATTTGTCTGAGGTCACACGCCAGTTTAGAGGGACGAGGACTGAAGCTAGCTTTCTGGTTCCAAGCCTGGGGCTTCTTCTCCTGGCCCCGTCTCTGAAGAGCATCTACCTCTGCCTCCTGTCGAAACATCACTTACAGAGTTCCCCAAAGCTGGCCTTGGGGCAGTTCTTCTTTTCCTTCATATTTCGCTACTGTTCAGGATGGCAGAGTGCTGCAGGCAACAGTTACAGGCTGCAGGGAAGGAGAATTATCAATCACGGAGCCAGGGGTGTCTCTGCACCCCGTCTTCCTCCCCGTGCCAGCTTCACAGAGGAGGACCCTCTGTCTCCAGGAAAAGCACCGCCTCTGACCCTGAACCCAGGTGGCCTGAGCGTGAGGAGCTGCTCTTCACCACGGGGTGCTCAGACGCCAGCCTGCGTCTCCCCTGCAGAGTGTTTCTGTCCCCAGTCTCCATGGAGAAGTGTAGATTTCTTTGCTTTCAGATTTTGGGTTTGGGACTTTGATACCATTACTTCAAGGTCCAGACAGCTGTCTCAGTCTCAGCTGGGGCTGCACTCTGGGGTGTCCCAGTGAGGAGCGGACTCAACACCCAGGCTCGACCGGGAGAGGGAGGGGAAAGCGAGAGGTGGAGTTTAGGGAAAGGGGTGATCAGTTGGATCTCCCTTTCCTGGTCGGACGTAAGAGCAGCTGGGCTTTTGGCAACTGTCGTTGGGATGACTGATGTTTGTCTTTCATGTTACTATTCTTTCATTTAATTTGGTAGATAGGCAGCAGATTTATTGTTGAAATATCAGGATGCATAGAAATGTACTGAAGAAAGCTCTACCTCCCACTCTGCCCCCACCCAGTCACCCGCACCCCCAGCCTCTCCCTGGACTACCCACATCCATCGACTGTGTACTTCTGGTTTGCCTGCATGGGCATCCATGAAGATATAAGCCAAACCACACACTTTTATGCCCCACTCTTACCAATATGGTACCACTCTCTACAGACGTTCCTGCGCTTCTAGTTTAATGCATTTTTCCACGGCAGAGGAGATGAAGAAGGGAATAGTTGACAGCTGTCCAGGGAATTTGCACAATTGCTCAGTGAGTTTATGGAGTGGTGACTCTGGGGAATGTCTGCCAGTTCAGACGAGTGAGAATGTGTTCGACTTCCTTCTTTTGCTTTTTCTTTTTCGCCTTCCTCCCTTTTCTCTCTGTCACTCCTTCTTTGTCCCTGCTGTCTTTTCCTTCCTCTCTTCCTTCCTCCTTCGCCCCTCTCACTGTCTCCCTGGGTAAATTTTCTTGGTATTTTCCAGTATCCTGATCTTCCTAGACACCGCTGACTCGGATCTTTGCTGCGGAGACACGAGGCTCTCACTGAGCAATTTCCCCAAGTTTGCTTTTACTGCGCTGCAATCCTTATGCCAAACCCAGATGGGTCTCTGTTGGCAGATCATCTTCTATTAAAATACTTTCCCATCGGTTTTAGTGAGAGATGCAATGTGAGGTGCACGCCTCTTGGAGTTGGTCTGCCTAGCAAGTGTAATCATGCTTGGGTAAATAATCGAGCTATTTTTGCGTTGCTACTACCGGGAATGCCAACCTTGGTGAGGTGGGTTCAGAGGAACACTTTGAACTGCTCTCGTTGAAACACCACATGGAGATTTTTCTGCCAGGGCCACCACTAACTGGCACTGCCAGTTCTTACTTAGTATTCTAATGCACACACATTAAATAAACCAGGTATTTTGCAGAGTATAATGGATTTGGAAGTATGATCAATGCAGCAAGATGAGGAAGGGGACAGGAAATCCTCCCTCATCTCTGTACTGGGGATGATTTCCCTCTCTCTGCTCTGTGGACTAGTTCAGTCTAATACCTGATGTGCCAGACTCTGCAGGTGCTGTTGGAGGCGCATGGATATTTTGTCCATTCAGCACTTTAGAGACCCTTTGGGAATAATCTGAACAAGCTCCTTGGAAGAGAAAACTTTTCCATAGTGGGCCTTTTCTCCTTCCTAGGATGGCTGGGTCCTCCTGTAAACCTGTTAGGCCTGCCAGGAAGCTATACTTTAAAGAGAGGTGATGGCTATCAGCGACATTTTTGCTCCTGAAGCAGCTCTCTCATCCTTGGTGATTTCTGGCTTCAGATGCTATGCCTAAAAAAGCTTTGGAGGTTTGGCTTTCAATGAGTTCCCCTTTCACACGAAAAGGACAGTTTGAAAAATAACTTGGTATGGTGTGCTTCTACAGGAAGCTGTCACCCCACTCTGGAGGTGCAGGGCTCGGGCAGCTGCTGGGACTAGAAGCACAGTGGGTGATATCAGACACACAGTTCACTCATAGGGCTTCCTGGGCACACTGTAGAGGGAGATATGGGTCGGCCATGTGGGTGACCTACCATGGTGTGGGATGGGTTTCAGTTTGCTCAGTTAGACAGGACAAAGGGGAACTCTGCGGGGGCAAAGGCAGATGATAACGATCAACTTTATTTCTGGCGAGGTCTGCATCCCCTGTACATATGAGATCCTCTCAAATTCTTCAGCCTCTTTCTCTCCATTCTGCACTATTTGGGGCTGATTCAGTTTAGCTCCAGAGGGAGAAAGGGGCTCTTGGTGAGGCCAGGACTCAAGTCTAGGGTGGAGGAAGGGGATACTCTGCCGTATTTCTCTAAGGGGAGACTCTCATGTTCTAGAATCTCTGGGGTTCTCTACGGTCTACGTGCCACCTGGAGGTCAGAAGGGCCTGCCTGGGGTCTACTCTGGGCCAGGGCCGTGCCTTCTCGAGGTGAGTCAGTTACTTTTCCCTGGGGCTGTTCATGTCCTGGAATTCTTTCCCGTCCCCCTCCTCTGTCCTTCACCGCCTCTGGTGTCCACGGGTCCTCTGGACCCTCACTTGCCTATGGTTACGTTAGATATGTGCGGCTCTTGCCCCTTGCTGTCTCCCTCTTCCTTTCACATCGTAGTCTTTGCGACTTTTACTGTGTTACTTCAGTCTAAGCATCAAACCTTTCCTCTCTGGAGGCGCTGACTGCAGAAGGACCCACATTAGCCTGTGATTCTGAAGCTCCTGAGAGGACCCCAGACTTCCTGTTGTCATGTCAGAGTCACTGGATCTTCCCCACATAAAACATGGAAGGCTGTCCTCACTGGTCATAGTGGCTCTTTCTTGTGTTTTCTTTGTCTTGAGGTGGTGAGGGTAGCAAGATAGGATAGAAAAAGCACAGGATTTGGAGCTCACAGACAAGGACTTAAAGACAGGCTCCCTTACCCTCTAGGGGTGGCCTTGGGGCACTTTCAGGATTTCAGGGGTCTTGTACATGATACCAGGAAAACAGTACCTAACTTCTAGGCTCATGCTGGAGTTGAACTACAATATGTCAAGGAGAAGGCTCCACCCACAGCAAAGGAGACACGAATATTAGCTCCTTTCTCCTTCCCTTTCTTCTTATCCTTATTTTCCCGCATTGGTTGCCATATTTCCATGTGCGATCCCCACAGCCCCGACTTTATACACCTGGATTAGAGCTCAACTTCCTCTCATTGTAGCGTACATTGCTTTTTACCCCTGGAAACTGTGACCCACACTTCCCACACAATTCACACACGTTTTGGTGTAACTGGAGCAAGTGTTGGGAATTCTACATACTTTAAAATATCCCCTGCAGACAATTTTCTCCGTCTATGAGGGAGAGCTTGTTGGTCTCCAGGCAGATGTTGCTGTTAGGGATATAAAGGCAAACTTGGCTTGTGAACCCAGGTAGGGATGTACTGGAGAATGCTATAGCTTGCTTGTTTGATTTGGGCAAGACATATATTGCCTCTGTGACTGCAGCCAGCGAGGTGTCAGTGAGCACAAAGGACTGCCAGGCCGTGTAGCCAGTCATGGCTTTGGATGCAAAGGTCCTGGGTATATTGACCTGGTAGCCTTGGTACAGCTTGTCCCCAGCCCATCTCTTGGTGACTAACCCTCTGCCTCCCTGGGAAGGGATTTGTGCTAGTGTCTGATGTAGTGGGTGGGCAAAGCCAGTTCTTAGGTGTAGATGAGGCCTACATTGTCTGTGTGAATGGTATGGCCCCTGAAGGGAGGAAAACTGGTTCATGGAGAGTAAAAAG
The DNA here is from genome assembly GCF_012274545.1 of Fukomys damarensis. Classification (NCBI taxonomy): domain Eukaryota; kingdom Metazoa; phylum Chordata; class Mammalia; order Rodentia; family Bathyergidae; genus Fukomys; species Fukomys damarensis. The sequence continues at coordinate 68,545,041 of NW_022900916.1, forward strand.
TTCCTACGTACAAGCCATAATTAAAAATGTTCAGTTCTATGTACAGGTAAGATCATGGAGTATCTGTGCCTGGCTCACTTCACTTAGCAAAATATCTTCCGGGTACATCCATACACTTGGAAATGGGATCTTTTCCTCCTTTTCATGTCTGGATAATATTCCATACACTATCTCTAGAGTAGATTATACTGTATACTTTATTAATATCCCACATTTTATTGAGCTGTTTTTGAATACTGAGACTGTTCCCATATCTTGGCTATGATGAACAATGCTGCAATGAACACAAGGCACAGATTTCTAGTGGAGGTCATGGTTTTATTTTCTCTGGATTTAGCACTGGAAGTGGGGTAGCCAGATTGTATTGGTACAGTCATGGTGGAAAACAATTTGGAAGTTTCTGAAATATTGGAAATAGAACTAGTATTTAGGAATCATCTGGCTTTGATCAACTGAAAAGTACTGGCTTATGTATCAAAGTCTGCAGATAAAATATTTAAAATCTAAGATTTACTACAACTATTTTTTAAGTGGCTAACTTAGAAAACAAAGACTTAAATGTCATCCATACTAATTTAAACAAGAAAGCATCTTTTCTGGAGGAATTTGCACTTACAGTGCTCACGGACACGCGTTTGGATGAGGGTCCTGCAGTTCTCTGGCCACTGTCTCCAATCATTTTCTGGCATTTTCTGAAGCACCATCCCAAAGACAGGAAACTGCTGAGTCCACCACCATTCAAGCTGCCTCTGGCTGTCCATGGAGGCTGAGCCAGGCGCCTACTTCCTGGGAGTCCCCCTTCGCTTCACTACTGCAGGGATGGTAACTCCTAACTGTGGCTCCTTAATTTGACCGATTTATGGCTACCAGAATAAAACATCTGGAGCTACTAAGTGGCTAATGGTTTGAACATTTTCATATCTCTGTCTTTAGGGTGATAAATGTAGAAGACATCCAACTCTTCCACAACATTAACTTCTCACCCTTAAAATGTTGAATTAAACAATTTAGTGTTCTTGACAGTGTAATAGATTTTGTTTAATAGGTTATGTCTAAACCTGGCCCTAATTCAACTCATTTAGTTAATGTAATTTTCCCTACCAGGGATGCTAGAAGTAAACCCAGCAGGCACACATGAATCTCTGTGACCTGAAGGCCCTTTTGGAGGAGATGTAAGGATCCCTCATACTCCTGTTACCGCGCAGAAGCCAAGAGAGATGAGGGATGGTAAGAATGATACAGAATAACTGCGGCGTTTTACCACCTGTTCCCTTCATCTTAGAAAAGCATGCACTTTCAACATCCAAAAAGAAAAAAAGAATGGACTTTCAATGCTGATATTCAAAATAAATTTAATTCTTTTACAATGCTACATATTTATAAGGCTTCTTAAAACATTTCTTAAATTTTGTTCTTACCATGATTATATCAGTCAAAAATTTCCCCTCTTCTTTTCACACTAGGGAGCACAGACAAAGTGGACAAAGAGGAGGGCTGCTCGTGCCTCAGGGACCTAGGATCTGACTTTGCTGGGCTTCCCGGTTAAGCAGGTCCCCTGGATTTGACATGAGCTCTCACCGGCTGCCTGCTTCCTTCTGTCATTTTCCACACATTGCCCATGTGTGGGGCCCCACGTGCCTGGAACGGTGAGCTAGACTCCTAATATCTACCAGTCTTGTGGTGTCTGCACTTGCCTCTGTAAAGGATTTGAGTCGATGGCTGCAGCCCTGGTTCCTTACCTGTGAAGTGGGATAATAATCCTGACTCCTGGGATGGAGGTGAGAGACAAATGAGCTAGGAGGTGTTTGATAATCATAGCCATTTTTGATACCTTTGCAGGAACTACTGAATTCCATAAGAGTAAATGTTCCTACTGATACAGGATTTGGTGGTCCTTTCTACTTCTGGCACACAAGAGGGCGATGTTTCTTGGGCATTCAAAATTAAGGGAATTTATTTTTTCATGTTCTGTTACTGCCTGGGGCAGTAGAAAGCATTTCTCACAAAAGGGTGCTTGACAAACCTCTGCTGAAGAAGAGTTGTACCCTTCCAATGGTAAATAGATCAAGGACCTGAAAAGAAGCTCCAAATTTTGCAGTTAAATTTACTTCCTGAGGTCTCAGTGAAGTAGAGGGTACCTGCCCTGAGTTTTCATTCAGTGTGGCCAAGTTGACAGGTGACAGGAGTGTGTGGCACGTGGAGTCGGCATCAGAAGACAAGTTGCAAAGGTGGACAGAGGTGGGGCCATGGGAAAAGAGCCCCCTAAGAGACCTTGACGGGAGATGACATAATTGCATTTGTGTTTCAGGAACATCTTTTGAGATGCACAGCCGTGAACACATGGCAGTGTCTGGGTGGCTGACGACAGTACACAGTGGTCTTCTAGGGTTTCAGCGGAGTTGCAAAATCTCCACTGCCTAGTGACGCGGGGTGAAGGTGGCGTAAGCAAACTCACTGCATTGCCAGCTGTCTGAGAAACAGCACACGCAGCCACATGAGACACACGACACTTGATAATGTAATCCGTGACAGTTACTGGTTTATGCATTTACTGTCCTCTACTTTTCATTGTTATTTACAGTGTGCTCCTGTCTATAAAAAGAAACTTTATTGTCAAAAGTAGGTTGTGCTATCACAGCATCGGCTTCATCCACCTTGCACTTACTGCTTTCCCGATTTCATCTGAAACTACATTAGGTAACTGAACTACACCGTGCAGGTCTGTGTGAGCACACCCAAGGGTGCTCCCACAAGGATGACATTTTGTAACAGCAAAGTTCTCAGAACGTGTCCCTGTTACTGAGTGGTGTACAATAGTAGCAGGGAAGAGGGCACGAAAGGAGTCGGGCAAAGGCAGATTAACAAAAGGGAGACGGGTAAGACAGAGGCACTAACTGCTAATCAGGTGGGCAACAATGGGCTCATCTAGGAGCAGAGGGGCACATATTAGAGATGCTTTGAAGTGGGAAAGTACTGCTGGTGAGCGATCTCGCACGCAAGCGGCTACGACAGAGGTAAACTCTGGTTCTAGGTCTCTCCTTTTGGTCCGCAGATTGGTTTTATTTAGTGGAAGATTAAGCAAAGTGGAGTAGGCTTTGAGAGAAAGATGGTGAGCTAAGCTTGATGTACTTCTGGGACCGTGAGCAGCTTGTCTCTATGTATGGACGCACCAGGGAGTAGATGAAAGTTTTTAAATCAGGCAGTTCAAAAGAGAAGCAACACGGGTCAAATAATCCCAGGGGACCAAACTTTAGGATGTGGAAGCAGAAGAGTACTTCATGGGAGGTGTTTCTTTTCTCTTCAGTCTTGCTGAGAACACACAGAAACGTGAAGGTTACCAACTTCACTTTTTCTCACATCCCACAGAAACCAAATCTTGTGAATTCTGCCTCCTTAATTGTGTTGTACCCATATTTCTTTTCCATCCTTCTGTAAACATTATTTCATGTCACATATTTCAGTAGATGGGGATGAGACTTGAGATTCTGTATCCCTAAAAGAAGAAGTTTCCCTAACAATGTCTAATCACAAAAGGTTTAAGAGAATTGCTTGCTGTGGTCCCAGAACCCTGAGGGTCCACACAATAAATGTATTGGATCTAGTCATTAGCAAGTGTCAACCACATTCCCTGTTAGCTGCCTTAGTGGCTTTTGTGAGGGAGCTGAATTACCTAGCTGGCCTTCTAGGCCTGATGGTTGGACAGACTGACTCTATTTAATCCCTCCTGAGGTAGGAAATTGTCTTCAATTCAGATATGGGGGTGATTTGCAAAAGTAAGCCACTTTTCTTCTGATGTGCTGCACAAATGAAAGGCAGCTGGTGGCTATTTTTAAACCACCAATAGCTTCCCAGAGTGGTATGCTGAGAATTTGCATGTATTATACACGTTTCTGCTAAATTGAACCATGATTTCAGCACATAGCTTTGAGCTGGCTACTTAGAATCTCTGAGGGAATAGTTTAGGCAGAGAAACAACCTTTTGCATGAAATCAGCTAGATTCCCATCTACTGTATTTAGGTAGGTTTAAAGGTTGGGTCTTGGGAGAATCAGGGCTTGGAAATCAAAGCACTCAGGATTCTACTAGGGGTCAAATATGATCTGCTTCACTCTGGATTATGGCTCACCTGAAATTTTGATCAAAACAGTTTTTTTAAAAAATGTTTATCAATCTTGACTGTATAAAAGAATCATGTGGAGAGCTTGAAAAATCATACTGAAGTTGGGCCCTTTTCAAGACCTATTAAATCTGTTTCTCAACAGTGAGCCCAGTCTGAGTATGTACAAAGAATTTCCCAGGTGACTCTGAATAATCAAGGTTGAGCACCATTGCCCCTCATTAGTTCACACTCTTCGGATTTCTAGGCCAGTAGAATTTAACTTGTCTACTGCTGATACTGATTTCAAATTAGCAGACTTAAACCAGTTAGTAATTATAATAGAAGATAAATGTAATTAGGTCTATATGGTTGAGGTCCTCAAGTGTCTTGTCTAACACTAAAATTACATTCTAAAGCTAATATTCTGATAGTTTTTGATAAAGGAATGATATGTATTTCTGAAGCTTCCACAAACACCCGAGACTTTTCTTAGCTACGTCTGGTTGTCCTGTAACACTGGAGAGCTCTGGTTTTGCCCTGTTATTAATCAGATATCCATGTGCCTTATACTCTCCTCACCAGTCTAGCAATTTCCGGTCATCTACACCAATTTGGTTCACTTGCCTACTGAATTTTGAACATAGGGCCCACACAGGAGGGAGTGGTAATTGGTGAAAGAAACAAAGGACCACTGATGACAAATTTTAGAAATTTAGAGTTGTTTAAATTGAGTCAAGACTGGACCAAAGCTGTCTCCATACGTATTTTATGCTTGGCTTAGTGGTGTCTGTACACCATGAACTGTATCTAACTTGGTAACTGAACTTGATGGGTAAGCAGACTGTAGCCTACTCCTGTAACAACCAGCCCGGGCTCAGCCAATCACAGTAGCTGATTATTAATCAAGCATGGGCAGCCAATCATTCCAACCAGGTTCAAATGAAGCAACACCAAAGTCAATCAATCGAGCTACCTTTGTACTTCCCTTTCCGTACATCACTTCTATTTTTCTTTACACAAGTGCTTTGTAGACCATGTGGCAAGCAGAGTTTTCTGAACTGTTTTTGTTTCTGCAATCAAATGCTCTACCACTGAGCTATACCCCCTCTCTGTTTTTGTTTCTGTACTTGTGCCTGAATCCAGAATCACAAAGCCGACTGAGCTCTTTGAAACTAGATTTGTTCTAATTTTCTCTTTTAACAGCTGGAATGGCCCTTTATGCTTAAATAGTCTACTCATCTAATTTTGCAATTAAGAAAATTAACCCCTGATGCTTAAGTGGTTTTCCTAATTCCAAACAATATGTTAGAGGCAGAATTGAATTAGGACTTCAGTCTTCTTATAAGTTCAGTCTCTTGATTCTTGACCAAAAGTTGCCTAATAAAAACTCATTGTGGGGCTGGGGTCAGGGAAGAGCAACCTACATTATTTAATGGAAGTTTGGGACAATAAAAATGAAACAATGACATATGTAAACATAAGTAACAAAAATATTATAATTGCTTTTGCTGTGTGCTGAATGTGTAACTTGTAATAACTTGTTATAATAAAATGCTTGGTTGTCCCAGGTCTTTGGGCACAATACTGACTTCATTCTGACTGCATCATTTCTCATATTTCAAGGAGAAACATACATTAGATAAAGATTATTTGGTTAGGGATGACTGTGGACCTGTTCGTTGTTCTGCTTAACACTGACAACCATTGGCAGCGAAGGAATTTTACAGATAGTTTAGCAAATCATGGCTAGATGAAAGGGCAGATTAATGAGAAGGAAAGCTTTGTCAATAAAAGAGGAGTTTGTGCCCCTGCAGGTATCTGCCCCATGCAGCTTGTCATTGGTTGCAAATTCCTTTTGAGGTGTTATTGCAAAGCCATAGCGGATTAATATTTTAAAACATAAATTACTTATTGTTTATGTAAAATGTTTGATAAAGCTGTTGGTGCACTTCAGTTGGGAAGGACACCTAAGATTTGGAAATATCATCGAGCTACACATATGTCGTAAGGGTAAGAACCCTTTTTACTATTCAGACCAGGTTGCTAAGAACGTGACGAAGCTAATTAGGAGAGGGTTCAGTTGAGTTTGGAAACTTCAGGGCAGAACCACCAACCCATGGGACCCAGCTGTGCTTGCTATAAGCGCAGGAAGCTGGGTTCCTGGTCTATAGGCTGGAGAAGCCCTGGGATCCCGTGTAGTTAGGCAACTTCAGGACGGGACCCTGAGCCCCAGCTTCCCCCATGGCTATTTCTTGACTTTATGCGTGACTTCTCCCCAACTTTGATTTACTGTAAGGATTTTGACCACTAAATCAGGTCTCAATGTTGCAGAGTGAAGCTAATAAAATATAATTACCACAGATCCTTGCAGGGGAAACTCTAGGAGATACTAAAATTATTTGCTCTTCTGTTAGAAGGCTATGTTCTTTGCTTTATACTGATAAATTTTCAGCACATCTTCCATTTTGGCTTTGGGGATTTAGTGGATGTCATCTAAAGCTCTTTAGCTTTTCATTCGAGTCTGTGTTTTACTTAGAAACACTGCATAAAAGAGCACATCCTTAGAGCTTATTAGTAACTATCTGGACCACTCATGGCTGATTCGTGAAGACCAAGCTAATGGCCACCTGAGGAGCCAGGAAAGCAGGGAGAGTTAATCCTTATTATCCGTATGCTTGATGCCAAGCAAGGGTCTTCCCTGTTCATGGACTCATTCATATTTCCCTGACTGTGGAAATAAAAGGCAACAACTTTGATAGTGAGATAAATGAGTAGCACTAATTCGTGGGAAGGTGCAGGTGGGAGGACTGACAGGGTGGTACCGACTGTCTAGATGCTTGCTAGAGAGCACATTCAGCTAGTAGCACAGCAATTCCTACATACTCGATTTGTTCTGACCAAATTTTCAGAAAGCAGAACCATCAAAAGCTATCACCAGGGAAAAGACAGGGACTGGGAGAGGGATCAAAAGTCATAGATGAGTTAAGCAGGGAAGACATAATAATAGGGAGTGCCAGAGTCACAGGCCATGTGTGCTCTCTCCCCAGTGGGCAGCTGCTCCTCAACCACAGCGACAGTGGAAGTGTCTTTCTCCATCTTCTGAACTCGCTGAGGAAGCCCCAAATGGATTTCTATGTGAAACCCCACTTTTACATGTTTTTGACCCCCATCAACACACATACATCTGGGCCCTAGATTTGGGGCCAGCAGGCATCTCTTAAAATTGGCTTCTAGAGTTCAATTCTGTTTCGACTTTGGAAATCAGAAAAAGTCTGGAGCCTGGAGTGCCCCATGGGAAGCCTGTGGATGCAGGAAAGCTGGGACCATGGGCCATACTCATCTCGGTCCTGCATGGACCTGCTAGAGCTACCACCTACTCGTGTACTCTGGCTACCTTGGCCTCTTTTAGGAGTGGACTGAAGTCGGAGTTAATTGCGAATGTAACATCTTGGTAATTGTTGTTCTGTCCCCAGATCAGCAGGAAAAAGGCCCACTTTGCGGTCTCTGGTAGTATTCAGTGTCAGGCAGAAGCAGACATCCCTGTTCTCCTCTCGTCTCCTGTCTGACTTGTCATCCCCTGCTTGACCCAGGTCTCTCATAATTCACGCAACCAACTCTCTGTATTAAGGCTCTGTTTTAAAAGCGATTTGTTTCCATTTTCTGCCAAAATAAAGTAATTGAAAAAGTACTCCTATAATAGAGAATTTGTAAAGATGACATATAAGAACAAGGACTGCATAAAAGTTCTCTCTGGTATCCAGGTGCGGTGGCGCATGCCTGTAGGCCCAACACTCATGAAGGCTGATGGAGGATGATTGCAAGTTCAAGGCCAACCTGGACAACATAGTGACCTTGTCTCAAAATAATAAGTAAAAAGAAGGGCTAGGGGCATAGGTGCAAAATCCCTGAGTTCAATCCTTAGTATCCTAGTACTGGGAAGAAATATTTTGTTATTAGAAGATTGATTTTTGGAGATAACCTCACCTCATATTTGGTACATATCATTTGGATATGCTTGTAAAAAGATTTGTAAATATCGGTGTTTCAAACTACAGTGCTATAGTTAGAGGATGAAAATATGTTGGCTCAAATATAGAACCTGAAAAGTGACCTGTGTAAGATGCCAGTTAAAGTCTCCTTTTCTCTTGGTAAATTATACTTCCTGTAATAGAGGGTGTTCACTGGAGACCCAGGTTTATTTTCTAGATGCCTAAGGGCACAGCTGGAAGTAATTTTATAGAAAGTTCTTATAGCTTATAAAAGATATGCTTTGAGTTCTTTTTTTTTTCCTTTTGGTTTTTTGAGACAGGTTCTCACAATGTAGTTGAAACTGAACTGGAACTCACTATGTAGCCCAGGCTGGTCTCAAACTCACAGCGATCCTCCTGCCTCAGACTCCTGAGTGCTGGGACTACAGGTGTGCACCACCATGCCCCACTGCTTTTGAGTTCTTGATCTGGTACAAAGTAAAAATTAAGTACAAAGACCATTTCTATGTTTTGCCATTATTGCTCCAAGACAATACAGCAGAGTTCAGGGAAATTCTTTTTACCTCCTCCCAATTCCTTTTCTGTCTTCTAAGAAACAGTGATGCTGACTCATTCTGATTTGGTCCAAGGGAGGTAGCAAGAATGGCAGAATCTCACGCAGGAGCTTAGGAGTCATGGGCTCCAGGTCTAGCATTGTGATCAGGGTAAATTGCTCGAGGAACATGGTTTCTTCATTTGTAGGTAAAAGACTGAGTCCATGTTAATGATTCCTAGTTAGAACTTAACAAAGTGGGTACTTAAACTGTGCATACCACTTCAAAAAAATCCATCAGAAATATTGTCTATTTGTTGATGAGAGTGCACAGGCTTAGAAAAACGTTATGTTTCTTAGCATTTTGACTGTAAGTTTTAGAACTCAGCAGAGTGACATTAGTTACCTCCCGTGGAGTTAAAACTGGATTTGAAAATTATATATCTCTTTAGTACCAGTAGTAGCTAGTATTCATTGAATGCTTACAATATACATATAATGTAGTAGTCTATTAGACCTACAAAAAATCTTATTGAATTCCTGAAAACAGACGTCACTTTGGCTGCATTCTCTTTTCATGGTTAATTTATAGCTTTTTAAAACTTTGGTTAGCTATTATACTTGGCTGTCCAATGTCCCCACACAATATAAGTGAACTGAAACATACATAAAAGCTTCACGTTCTGTTGTGTGATAGGAGAGCAGCCATCCTGTGGCAACACGTTCAGCCCTCACCAACTCTGTGCTGTGGAATTCACGTCCTGGCCACATCAGATTGCCAATGCACGTTGGTTCCCAACAGCACACAGTGCCGCAGAGGTGCCCACTTGACCGAGGACGAGGCCAAGACCCCGAGAGAAGGAAACTCCCAGAGTCAGCAGCTTCAGGGAGAAATAAAGGGTGGGCCAGCACTGCTGAGAAGTTCGCAGCTCTTGCAAACTGCAAGCACAGCGTGGGGTTTTACTGCAAGAGTGACTTCTTCACATTGGGAGAGAGCTGGAGAAGAGATCCAGTACAGCATCCACCTTATGGCCAGAGACCTTAGTCAAATGCCATATTGGGAAGCGGTTGATTGTGCAGGATTGAGCCACAGAAAAACTGCATGACAGCTTCACTCCAGGGATTTCAGTGCTGCCCTACCACAGTGGCTGGGTGAGACAAGCTATAAGAGACAGCCATGGAAAAGGGAAGGGCTAGACATAAACCCCCTGAGACGTTCAAGCTCAGGCCAAGAAGGACAAGAGGCCCTGCACGCTTTTGTAAAAGGTGAGGCTTGGTGGATGTGGCTTTCAGAAGAGGCTTGATTTGAAGGTGATGGTATCGAGTCCAGCATCTACTTGAGCCCCCATTTCACTGTCTGCCTCCAGGAGAGTGTGGCGATCTGTTTTACTAAAGTGAGCAGGGCTATACCCTGACCTGGATCATTGCCATGGGCTAGAGTTTACAGACAGTAGGGCCTGTGGAACTTGGACACCTCTCAAACTCACAGGCTGTAAAGCTGGTTTGCTGGTGACTTGCTGGAATCCAAGGTTGCAGGTCCTGGAAGGAAAACGATCATTTGAAAACACAGAAGAATCTTTTGGACCCATTTTTTTCTCTTTTATTGGATTTTAAAATGATATTTATATCTCTCCCCTTTTATCTTTCCCTTCGCTCTCTTTCTTTTATTTTTTCCTTTAATTTGCTGTTTTAAAAATTTTCTCCTTTTTTTGTTTGTTCCTTTCTATTACTTTTATCTAATACTATTAATTTCCTTTTATTTCTTAACAGGGTCCACTGTTTTACTTTTCTCACCTCCTCATCTTCTATGCTTAATTTTTCAAATTTAACTTTTCTCATGGTCCCATTCCCCATACCCTAACTAAAGATGTTTCCATACCAGCAATAAGTTCATCCACTATAATCAGTCTGCAAGCCAAAGTACAGAAAATAAACAAACAAACAAAAAATAAAAACATGAGACAACAAGGAAAACAAACAAACAAACAAAAAAACACATTCCCAAAGTCCCATCTCCCTCAAAGCCAATCCAAGGAGCAATGAGGGAGAGGAAATCAAAAGCTACACAGCAGGAAAAAAAAAAAAAAAAGCTACACAGCAGGATTATTTAAAAGGATAGCAGAGGAGAAGAAAAACCATCACTAAGGTGTTTGGTGAGTTCAAAGGAGATATAACTAAACAGATCATTAACATAATAAGCAAGACAATCAGCAAGTTTATGGAAAACGCTAACGAAAAGCTAGCTGAGCTAGACGCAATGATAAAAACATATGGGTGACCAGTTCAGCAAAGAAATACAGTCCATGAAATGGATACCAAACAGAAATTCAGGAGATTAAAAATTCTTCTGAAAGCAAGAGCAGCAGAAGCAAACAGTACAGAGACAGAATGTCAGTGGAGAAGACAGGGCTGAAGGCATACAGAAATTCAAATAGTTATGATCAGAAAGAAACCTCTCCAGGCCTCATCATAGTCAAAATCCCAGAAGTACAAAATCCCAGGTGCAGAGCCTTAAAGGCTGTTAGAGAAAAGCAATGAATAAAAGTAAGCACATTAGAATTACAGCAGACGTTTCAACACAAACCTTAAAGGTCAGGAGGGCCTGGAGTGAAGTATTTCAAGCCCTGAAAGATAATAACTTCCAACTCAGACTGATATATCCTGCAAAACAATCTTTCAAAATTAACAGAGAAATAAGGTATTTCCCTGATAAAGAGAATCTCCAGAACTTCATGACCACCGAAGCAGCAAAAATTTCTCAAGCGTATCCTAGAAAGAGACAAGCCAATAATGTCAAAATTCTAATAGAATGAACACCACTGGACACAAAAAAATCAGACAAACACATCACAATTATAATAGGGACCTCAATACCCCACTGTCACAAACATACAGATCAACTAGACAAAAAGATCAACAAAGAAATAGAGTTAAACCAAACCTTTGAACAAATGAGCCTAATAGATATCCAAGGACTGTTCCACCCAACAACAAAAGAAGGCACATTCTTAGCAACACATGGAACTTTCTCCAAAATAGACCACATGCTAGCCCATAAAATCAATAATGCAAAGGAATAGAAATTATGCATGCATGCATATTATCACATAATAGTTTAATAAAACTTGAACTTAATGGCAAAAAAAATCACAAAAATTATCCAAATACATGGAATTAAACAATATACTTTTGCATAATTAATGGGTCATAGAGGAAATCAAGGAGAAATGATAGTGCCAATCAACATACCAGAATTTATGAAGCATAATGAAAGCTATCTTCAGAGGAAGGTTTATAGCTCTGAATGCATTATGAAATCAGAGAGATCCCAAATAAATAACCTAATGATGCACTGAAGCACCTTAAGGTCCTAGAAAAATAAGAACAATATAAACCAAAAGCTAGTACAAGGAAGGAAATGACAAGATCAGAGCAGAAATCAATGAACCTGAGGCCAAAAACAAAAACAAAAAATACAAAGAATCAATGAGAGGGAGAGTTTGTTCTTTGAAAAAATAAAGAAAATAGACAAACCCTTAGCCAATCTGATCAGAATAAGGAAAGAAAATACCCAAATCAATAAAATTAGAAATGTGGAAGGCAAAAACACAACGGACACCACTGAAATCCAGATTATTAGTAACTACTTTGAGAACCTGTACTTTAATAAGTTGAATCCAGAAGAAATGAGTAGATTCCTAGATACTTATGAATTACCAACACTAAGCAAAGACAATTGAAAAAAAAAACCTGTATAATCTAATGACAGACAATGAAATGGAAGTAGGAAACAAAAACAAAACGAAAAAACTACTCACCAAGAAAATCCCAGATTCTGATAGAGACACTGCCAAATTGTACAAGAACTACAGAGAAAATTTCATGCTAATATTCCTCAAAATCCTTAAGGAAATCAAAAGAGAAGTATACCTAAAGTCATTCTTGGAAGCTAACATTACCTTGATTCCAAAACTAGACAAGGATCTGACCAAAAAAGAGCACTACAGGCAAATCTCTCTAATGAATATAGACAGAAAAACCCTCAACAAGCTACTGGCAAATAGAATACAACCAATAATCAAAAAGATCACACACTATGACCAAATAGGCTTCATCGAAGGAATGCAGAGATGGTTCAACATACACAAATTGGTGAATGTTAATTCATCACATACACAAGAGCAGAGGCAAAAAATCACACAATCATCTCAAAAGATGCAGAAAAAGCCTTTGGCAAAATTCAACATCCATTCATGTCAAAAAAACAAAACAAAACAAAACAACAACCCTGAAGAAAACAGATATAGAAGGACCTTATCTTAATATGATAAAAGCATTTATGAGCCACCCTATGCCAACTTTATATTAAATGGGGAAAAACTAAAAGCTTTCTCTCTAAAATAAGGAGCAAGATAAGGACGTCCATCATCAGTACTCCTGTTCAACACAGTCCTCAAAACACTAGCCAATGCAATCAGGCAAGAGAAAGAAATAAAAGGGATATGCATAGGAAAGGATGAAGTTAAAGTATCATTACTTGCAGATGACAAGATCCTTTACATAGAAAGTCCAAAACTTCCCCCAAAGATGCTTAGAATTAATAGCCAAATTCAGGAATGCAGCAGCATACAAAAGAAAGGCACAAAAAATCAATAGCATTTCTGTATAAACTCACCAGGAAAGAAACTAGGAAACAATATCATTCACAGTAGCCTCACAAATATTAAATACTTAGGAATTAACCTAACCAGGTAAGTAAAACACTTCTACAACAGAAACTACAGCACTCCCAAAAAGGAGATCAAAGAGAACATTAATTAGAAAATAGAAAGATATCCCCTATTTCTGGATAGGCAGAACCAATGTAGTCAAAATGGCCATACTCCCCAGAATGATATATGGATTTAATACAACCCTAATCAAAATACCAAAAGCATCCTTGACAGATGTAAAGAAAACAATCCTAAAATTCATATGGAACTAGAAGAGACCCAGTATAGCAAAAGTAATCCTGGATAATGAGAACAAAGCAGGAGGCACCTCAATTCTGGGACTCAAGTTGTATTACCAAGGTACACTGAGAAAAATAGCACAAAAAAAGGCATGCAGACCAATGGAACAAAACAGAGGAAGCAGAAATAACCCCAGACACTTTCAGCTCTTTTATCTTTGAAAATCAGGCTAAAAAATACAGTGGAGGAAAAATAGCCTCTTTAAAAAATGGTGTTGCAAAAGCTGGCTGTCCACATGCAGAAGATTGAGTTTCAACCCATCTATCTCACCATGAACTAAACTAAAATTAGAGTATGCCAAAGATCTAAATGTTAAAACAGTAGCACTTAGCTTGTTGGAAAATCTGATAGGCAACACTCTTAAAGACATAGATGTAGGCAAGGAATTTCTGACCAGAACCCCAATGGCATAAAAAATAGCACAAGAGTCAACAGATGGGATAATGTCAAATTAAAATGCTTCTGCCTAGCAAAAGAAACAACCAACAGAGGTAAGAGACAACCTACAGAATGGGAAAACTTTTTGTCAGCTATTCCTCAGACAGAGGACTAATATTTAGAATGTATGAAGAATTCAAAAGAATTAGATCTCCTCAAATAAAAGACCCAATCCAAAAACAAGCGTTTGAAACAGACACTTTTCAGAAGTGGAAATAGACAATAAATATATGAAAAAAAATTTAACACCACTGGCCATTAGGAAAATGCAAACTGAAATAACACCGAGTTTCTGTTTTACTCCAGAAATAATGGTATCATCAAGAAGTCACAAAAACAGACACTAGGATTAACGGAACAGAAGAGAGGGTGCAGAAGCAAACCTAAGTGGATTTAATTATTTGATCTTTGGCAAGAAGGCCAAAAGCATACACTGGAGAAAAGATAGCCTCTTTAATAAACAGCGTTGGGGAAGCTGCTGAAACACATGAAAAAGATTGAGTCTAGATCCATCACCATGTGCTAATCTAAAATGAAAATGGGTAAAAGAGCCAAACCAAATATTAAAAATCCCCACCTAACCTTTCAGAAGAAAAAAAAAATAGGAAAACTTTTGAAGTTGTAAGTGTGGAGAAGGACTTTCTGAACAGAACTCTGGTTGCACAGGAAATAGTACCAAGAATCAGTAAATGGGATAATATCAAATTAAAAAGCTTCTGCACAGCAAAAGAAACTATGAACAGATGGAAAAGACAACCTACAGAATAAGAAAAAAAATTGCTAGCTATTCTGCAAAGGACTCATATCTAGAATATATATAAAACTCAAAAAAATCAAACCGACTCAAATAAATACCTAATCAAAAACTGGGTAGGTGAAATGCATAGATACTTCTCAGAAGAAGAAGTACAAATGGCCAAATAGATATATGAAGAAATGCTCAACATCACTGACCATTAGAGAGATGCGAATTAAAACAGCGCTTCTATTTCATCTTACCCAGGAAGAATGGCCACCAATACGAAATCAAACAACAAAAAATGCTGGAGAGGATTTGGGGGAAAACGGAACCTTTCTACACTGTTTGTAGATATGTAAACAGGTACAGTATCTATGGAAATCAATATGGAGATTCCTCAAAAACTAAAAATAGAAACTCTGTTTGACCCACCTGGGCTTCTTCCTGAAAGAGTAAAAAATATCATATTAGAGTGACACATGGATACCCATGTTTATAACTGCACAATTCATAATAGCTCAGTCTTGGAAGTGACCTGTATGTCCAGCAGCAGATGAATGGGTAAAAAATGTATACATATACAATGGAGTTCTGCTCTGCCATACAGAAAGACAAAGTTGAGGCATTTGTAGGAAAAGCTGGATGAACCTTGAGACCATAACGTAAAATGAAATAAATCAGATACACAAGCTCGAATATTTCATGGTTTATCTTATATGGGAAACCCAAATCATAAATAAAAGCAAAATAAAAAGTAGATAATAGGAAATGGGGAGATCTTTTGAAAATGGGAAGGGGTCCAAGAGGTGGAAGGAAGGAGAGGGGTAGGAGATGAAAAAGTAATTAAGATGTGTTATGTAGGAGTTCCAATCCCCACAATGAGTTTAATCATGATACACCGCAAACATGTACTAATAAACACAAACTAATTAACAAATTGAAAACTAATAAAGAAGCCAACGTTTTGTTCATGATATAAATAAAATTACATGTTCTTTTTTGCAGGAAGCCTTTGTGAAAATGAGGATGATAACATTAAATCCATCAACATTTTATACCAATCATATCTAAAATATGTGAGAAATTGAGACACTAAAGCAGATTTTTTGATATTTGAAGTGAATCTTCTCGCTGTAAAAATGAAGGCTCTTCTTGGTGTTTAATAAATCAGGAACAGATTAAAACAAAATATACTTATTCCAGAAGCGTGGATGAGGTCTGCCTTTGGTTCTCAGCAAGGTATTTTCTGCATAAGAGAAAGTAAGCGTGGGCCACATCACTGAAATGAAAATACAAGGAGAAATACACTACTTTTCAAGTATTTACCATTGATTAGGTAGGTGCTCTGGTTATTACTACCGTGTAATAAAAAACCTCAAAGCTCAATAGCTGAAACAGCAACCTTTCAGCTGCTCTCCCACAGTTCATAACCAAAATTTATTGGAAGGTCCATCAGGCTGATTATTCACCTCTAGGTGCCACTCAGTGAAGTCACTTGGTGGAATTAGGCTGGTGATGGGACGGTCCACAGGCTCCGAGGCAGCTTCACTGGTAAGTGAGGCATCCGGCAGTCCCAGCTGAAAGGCAGAGCTGCACTGAGACCACCTGCAGAGCAGTTTCAGAAAGTCTCACCAGCAAAGCGGCCACGTTGTCAGGGGATGTTTTGTGCTGTTGCGAGCTCCCAGTCATCTAAGAGGAGGTTGTGGAGCTTCTAAGTATCTAGTCTCAGAAGTTCCAGAACATCACTCTTGCCACATCCTGCTGGTTAAGGAAGTTTTCAAGGTCAGCCCAGCTCAAGGGGATGGGAACTGGGTTCCATCTCTCAACAGCAGAAGTAGTAAAGAGGTAGGACCATCGTAGTGTTCGCATCCAAAATACTGGAAACAGCAAGACAGTGAGTCCTGGAAAATGCATGTAGGAACCCAAGTGCAGCCTGAGGTCACAGTTTGGTAGAGAAAGCAGAGTCAGTGATCCAGGTACGATGTCAAGGTGCTTTGGATATGTCCTTGTTCTTCAGCCTGGGCGTTAGTCTGAAGGGATGACTCTTTAGGGTTCCTAATGCTGTCCTTACTCTTCACAGGATTTGGACTGGAGAAATGACTCCAAAATAAATCCACCAGATCAGCTTTAAAAATTTCCAACCTTATGGCCAGTCTCCTCAGCAGAGCATTTGAACTTTCCCTAAAAGAAACTAGCTAAATGTTTTAGTTGCCAGTGCAAAATGTTATTTGGCTAGGGCAGGTAGCCGGTGGCTAGTTCTGTGACTATGTTACCATCGATTAGGTAGATGTGGACAAACCTCAGAGTGTGTGGATGCCAGTGTGAGCCAGAAATCATTTGGCCTTGTGGAGGTATCATGGGACGGACCCACCCGTAAGCATGAAATGTGACAATAAGGGTGAAAAGGGATAGTGCTGTGCTCGAAGAGGCTCTTCCATCCCTCCGTGAGCCCTTCCTGCCGAGAAGGCACTTCAGAAAGGTGCTCCTCAGAAGGCGAGGTTTACCTGTACTGACGCTGGCTGCCCATGTCACCTCTCTCATTCCTACCCCCACTGCTGCCACCCCACTCAGCCTCCAGGAATTCATCATCGCTCGCCAAAACTCCAGTCTTTGCCCTCAGTACTCTTTACACGCACAGAGACTGGCCAAACTCTGAAAGAAACTTGTCCAAGGACAAAAAGCGAGAAAAAACATCCTCTTGGAGAACAGGTGTTCCAGAAGGTGAGTTCAAAGGTACAGCTCTCTGACCCTAAACTGCTACAGTCTAGCCTCAGAAGCCTGGTCTAAAGCCCGAGTCTAATATTTTGTTTCTTTTCTAACTTCTTTCTGATTCCCGGAGAAGTGTCTTAGGGGCCACATTATTTGTTTCTCTGAACAAATGCAAATGATACCTGTTAATGCTAACATATGCTTTCCTTTGCTTTGACTTGTCATTTGTGATCCTCTCGCCTTGTGCATGGCCAAGTAGTAGGGCTACGGAATGGCTTTACAGCAGATAGAAATACTGATTCCATCGGTTTTAATCTTGCTGTGCCTCACTACAGAAGCATTTTCCCCAGTCCCTAGAGCCTTGTAGGTCCACCAGGTCTGGCACGGTCATCGGGAATAGAGGCAGTGCAGTCAGGTTTACTTTCTGCCAGGCGCTAGCGGAATGGCTTTGGAGCCTTAGTCTTTCATCTTTAAAAATAGAAATAATAAGCACATATACTTCATGAGGGAGCACCGAGTAGTTAGTTCTCCAGAGCATAGACTCTCTGGCTTACAATGGTTTGACTTATAATTTTTCAACTTTATAACAGTGGAAAGGTGATATGTATCAGTAGGAAACATACTTTGAATTTTGATCTTTTCCTGGGCTAGTATATGTTCTTTATGGTAAAATGCTGGCCAGCAGCAGTGAGCTGCAGCTCTCAGTCAGCCGTGTGATCCTAAGGGGAAACCACTGGCACTCCATAGTGTACTGTGGGGCTATGCCCAGATGCTTGGCAGCTTGCATGTATCGAATGCATTTTAGGTTTATGATGTTTTCAATAATCCCGTTTTCCCACAAAGATATGTGTCTTTGTGTGCAGAACTTGGGTGAATATTTGGCCTTTCTTGGAAAGAAGGAACTCTATAAATGTGATTAAGTTAAGGACCTTGAGATCAGGGAAATTATTCTGGATTTCCTAGGTGGGCCCAATGTAATCATAAGAATATTTATAGGAGAAGAGGAGGAGGCTCAGTTGGAGGAAGCAGATAGGGTAACAGAATCAGTTGGAGTGTTAGGCTGCAGCGGGGAAGGAAGGACACATTAGATAAGGAATACTGAGAGCCCTTAGGATCTGGGAAAACAAGCGAACAGATTCTCCCCTAGAGATTCAGAAAGAAGCAATGTCCATTTCAGCCTGCAAGCTCAGTTTAGATTTCTAATTTCCATAGCAATAAGGTGAGTAATTTGCCATGTTTTAAGTATGTGGCAATTTTGTTATAGCAGCTAAGAACCGAAGACCATCAGAATCGCTTCAGTGTGCCACAGTAACAAACAACCCCGAATGGAATCTTGCAGACTTAACAGAACAAAGGTCTATTTCTTATTCATATTTCAGGCCCAGGGAGGGCCAGCTGGGGGCTCTGTTCATTGCTTCCAGCCAGGGACCCAAACTGATGGAGACACCTTCATGGTACCTATTTCCATTCGTTTTTATGTGGCAAATCACACACTAGCTTATAAGTTTCCCCCCAAAGTATTTTGGTCAGTATTTTGCGTGCTACAAAAAACCAAAACAAAACAAAATGATGGCTGTGGTCAACTTAACTAGAGAGGGTTCACTTAATCCTACACACGGAGAAGAGGAATGAAAATCTGGAACAGCCTCGGTGCTCCCTGAGCCAGTGAAAAAGAGTGAAGGTTCCTATTCTTATGGACCTTGTGTTCTGTCACTGACAAGCAATAACAATAACACAACCAAACAACCTCGTGAATAGCAAAGTGAATCATTTTCAGATCTTGACAAATCAATGTCACATTAAACCAAGGTAATGTGACAAAGAGTATCCAGCTGGCTGTGTTTGATTGGTGCCTGAGAAGACCTCTCTGAGGATGTGACATGTGGATTGGGAACTGAAGAGTCAACCATGTGATCTTAACACAGTGGTCCAAAGGGGTCCCAAATAACTATTTTCCTTTCCACGTAAGAAACAAAAATGTTGGGGAAGGATATTTATTTTTATGGGAATGAATAATTGCTAGTGGCCAAAGGAGAAACCCAGAATATAAATAAAGAGCAAAATGAAAGTTAGACAGTAGGAAGCGGGGAGACAGATCTTTCTCATGGAGAAGGGGATTAAGAGAGGGAAGGGGTGAGGGGCGAGGGGAAAGGAATGAATAAAAGAATTGGGATGTGCTATGTCTGTGTACCAACCTCACATCAGGAATGATCAGTACATACTGCAAACATGCACTGATGAAAACTTTTAAAAAGTAATCAAAAGAATGTCGCCCATAGGCTCTCCTTACACTGAAAAAAATTCCTTTGCAAAGTTTCAGCAAGCTGGGATTTTGTGTGAAAGAGAAAGGCCTCACAAGTCCTGGAGCCTCACGCCATTTGAGCCAGGCAGGTTTCCAGAGGACTGCTGAGTGCTTCCCCAAACCGAAGAGCAGGAAAGTCGGTGAGAAGAGACTGCAGGAAGAGACTCAGTAGGAAAGAAAGGCTGAGCAGCGGCAGCTTATTTGGCGCCTGCTCTGGAGTCTTGGGGATGTGGCTCATCTGAAACACCCAAGGTTTTGTCATAGGAGAAGGGCAGGGGAAAAGCGGGCTGGGGAAATGAGCGGGACCTCTCAGTCACGGGATCTCAGGGCAGCTGGAGAACCCCTGTGCTTGAAAAGAACCTGCCGCAGTGAAAAGCCGAGTTCGCAGGGTAGCCCAGGCCTTCTGAAAGCTACGGATACTTTAAATTTTTTTTCCTTTTTCTCTTTATTCAGCCCAAATTTGCTCTGCAGAGCTGGCTTTTCCCATACCCGTTTACTCCTCACTTTTCAAATAAACATTGTGCCACCGTAATTAGCTTGTCTCACCCAAGAAGAATTGGAATACTTTTTTAATTGGCGAGCCATCCCTAATGGAGCCGCCGAGCCCAGGGGAGCACAGGAAGGCTGAATCCTGCTGGGCAGCCTGGGGAAGGAAGAGCCGCAGGCCTGGGTGAAAGAAGCTCCCAGAGGGCTCCCGCAGGCGCAGGGAGAGGCAGGAGGCAAACCGCCTCCGAGAAGGAGCAGGAGCACCTCCGGGGCATCCCGCAGAGGCTCCATTCCCGCAGCGGGCAGGCCAGGGAGAGCAGTGACCCCGGAACACCACCCGCTCCTGCTCTGTCCCCGGAGCCGGCCTCCTCTCCGGTGAGCCCTTTCCCGCAGACTAGGCTTGGAGCCGTCCCCGCGAGGGCCGGACGCTGCCCATTCATCCTGAAAACCCTAAACATGCCTCGGGAGAAGGACTCATTCCGGAGTAGGGGAAAGAGCCCGAGATTTGGACATCGGATGTCCCTGACGGACAAGGTGGAAATCTTAGACAGTCTCACCAAGTGGAGACTTCCCAGGAAGCGAACATACTCCCCGACCCGACCTCATCCAGAAGGACTTTCTGGTTGACCCTGCAAATTCCTTTCCCTCTGTCTGCAGCTCAGCTCGGAGGCGCTGTTCCCGCCCTCAGCCTTTTCCTGAACCCCTTTTAGGGCCCTGTGTTCTAAATTGTTGCAGCCTGATGGTTTAACTCTAAAGAGCAGCAACGCACTCTGGCCAGGGCGTACCTCGTGCTGTGTGTTTAGCAGAAAACCCTGCAAGGTAGCAAGTGCTGGAACTAAGCATTGGACAGGAGACAGATTGTTTGGGAGAAGTGGACTAGAAATACACTAGAATTGTTACTTAAAATTAAATCTCAAATTCCAAGCCATGCCAAGGAGAGGTGTGTGGTGAATATGTAGATTTTGGGTAAGCAGTGTTAGGATCTCGCAGGACCTTATTCCTGCGTTACATCTCTGTGCCGGGTCCTGGTTTCATGTGCAGTAGCAGAGGACAGCTCTGGTAATGCTCAATGTTCTGCCTGAAATGCAGTCATGGCACATCTGATCTGTTCCAGCGAAGAAGTGAACAAGTGTTTGTCTTGTTTTCCTCATCAAAAGGGGACAACGGCAATTTTGGTGAATGATAACCCTGGCTCTTCATTTTCAATGCATATCTATGTTTTCCTGTGCAAACTATATTCAGCAGAAGGCACTGCACCAACACTTATGAAGGCAAAAAGCAGTATTACAGTACTCCTTTGTGTGTGCATAGGTAAAGTTAAGTTGCACTCTGAAATCTGAGTTCAATCAAACTTAAAAAAATTAAGAAGATACCACCATTGATTAGCTCAGCGAGCAGCCCTGAGGCCCACGGCATGCCCAAAACACAGTACGTGGCACAGGAAGTGCTGGGGCTGTGGTTGTAATCACAGAGCACAATGTGCACAAATTGTGAAGATTTGGTGATCAGGTTGAGCTGATCAAGGGAAAAGCTGTGATTTCACATGCCCCGAGGCTCTTAAATTTGAACCGTATTTGGCAATTGCACAGCTACCTTTCTTTGTGTTCCCCATACAGTGAGAAAACCTTCTTCTAATTTTCATGCAGCCCTGGGAATTTCTGATTTGGAAATGGACATCTGCTTGCAGGTGTTTCTTGGCATTAGTTACATAGCAGGAACTTTGGTAAGCCCTTAAGACTCTTAGAACTTTGTTTTCCTGAAAATTTTCTTGGAGGCTCTTTTTTTTTTTTTTTTACTTGCCATAGAATTTGCATTTTCACATCTTGAATGACCTGCACAACTCTTATTGGCAGAGTGGATAAGCATTGATCACCAGAATACAAATGCATGGAAAGCAAGATGTGGGATAGAACACCTGCAATTTGGGATAACCAGAAAGGGTGGGTGCCCACTGGTTCAGGAAGCTTGCAGTATGGGACACTGCCTGCCATAGGCCTAGAGTGTCGTCAGGATGTTCTAGTTCAGCTCATTGGCCTGGAGGCATACACCTCTTTCAGACTGTGAGAAAGCAGACTCTAGTGAGCTGAATTTTATATTTCCCTTGACCCCAGGGTCTGTAGGGATTAGTTCCAGGGCCTGCACTCCTCTTTCCCATTTGATACCCAAATCCAGGGATGCAAGAGTCCCATGTATAAAGTGTTACAGTGCTTACGTGTAATGTACAGGTACCTGCCATGTACTTCAGTTCCCCTCTGTGTTCGCACTACCAATATAATGCTATCACTATCTAAAGATTATTATTATTATTATTGTTAATACTGGGGACCAAACTCTGGACATTGTGCTTTTTTTTTTTTTTTTTTTTTTTTTTT
>NW_022900916.1:68567895-68613718 GCF_012274545.1 Fukomys damarensis
TTTTTTTTTGAGACAGGGTCTCACTACGTAGTTGAGGCTGACCTGGAACTCACTATGGAGCTCAGTCTGGTCTCGAACTCACAGTGATCCTCCTGCCTCAGCCTCCTGAGTGCTGGGATTACAGGTTTGCGCCACCATGCCCAGCTCAGACGTTGCACTTGTGAGATAGGCATCGGTACCGCTGAGCTAAATCCTCGGCCCCTATCTAAAAGAATTTTTATATTGTATGACTTAAAGAATCATGACAAGAAAAAGCATCTGTAAGTGTTGAGTACAAATGGCAATTTTAATGTTCTCATTCAAAGATTTGTTGAGTCTGTAACTGCAGAAACCACAGCTGACTGTATACCTCCATCATGTGTATACTTGCATATGATATGTAAATATATGGGTATATAAATACACTGAAAAGACCCTTTTAATTCATGTGTATTGTTTATCGTATAACTTTTCAGAAAAGGAAGTTATTTTAAAGATAGAATCAAGGTGGATGGATTTGGCTTTTTTCTTGATCAGACAACGCAATTTTGCATTTTGTGCTGTGTTTTAGTTATTGTTACCAGTTTGAATTTCTTTACTTTTGCACTTGTAGTTGAGAGATACTTGAAAATAAACTTGTGGAAACACCCAGACCAGGAGCACATTAAGTAGGACCAGGAGTTGGATTGTGACAAAACTGGAACAAAATAATTAAGATGTGAGAGCCTTGTGCTCTGCTTGTGAGATGCTTGTGGGAGAGGGAGATTTAAAGTGAAGAGAGATGCTTAGGATTTGCTCATTTAAAATGATCCACACAAGCACGTGTGACGGTAAACGTGGGGCTGCCTTTCTGTCTTTTAAAAACCTCTCATCTTGAGCCACACATGGTGGTGCACACCTGTAACCCCAGAAATCCAGGAAGCTGAGGCAGGAGGATCAAGAATTCAAGCTGAGCCTATGTGACTTAGTGAGACCCTGTCTCAAAAAAAAAAAAAAAAAAAAAAAGTTATAAAAAGGTCTGGAGACGTAGGTCGGTGTGAAAGTCCTGTGTTCAATCCCCAGTACTGCCCTCCACATCTTATATTTTTTCTTTTCTTTTTAAACTTATTGGTTAAAAATAATTATGTCACAAACCTGTGGTGATAATATAAAATGAAAGCAACTAAAGCATACGCTGTGGAGATTCTTTTCTTCTAATATATTTATTATTACCTTCCAGTTTTGATAGAAGGCTACTCTGTAGGAGTTTGTTTACTGGCTAAGGCTCAGAGAGTCATGGACAGGAATAGAGAAGCCATCAGCAACCTATCCCGTCCTTTATATTCTTGGCTAGACGTCTGTTGTCCAGAGTAGTTTACAGCCTATCTTATCCAAGCACACGTGGTAAAACCCTTGTGCTTCTTCTGGTCCCCGGTGCTGGTCGCTGTGAACACCACAGTCCACACCACCGCTTCTTCAGCTCTGCCCCCTGCACCTGTCTCTGGGAAAAGTCAGCACAGTGCCTTCAGGCTGAAATCCCAGGAGCGTGGGTGGCAGCTTCTTTTGCAGGTGATCTACTTTCTATTTTAGTTTTCCTTTGGCTTTAGAGGGAAACATTACTTTGAAAATCCTAACTATGTGTAGGGGAATTAAGGGGAGCTGGGCAGTCAGAGTCGCATGCCCTAGCAGGGTGGTAAGCTGCCAGCAGACCGCTCTGTGCAGCCTACTGGTGTCTGTGTTATCTGTGGCTCCTTCTGTGCTCCTGTTCTAAGGCTGAGAGGTTGTGGCAAAGACCATTTGATCTCCAAGCTAAATGGTTTGCAGCTAAACTCACAATAAAGACTCCGAGTTCTGGCTAATTCCTCTTGCTCTGAAGCAAGGACTTGCTCCAGGAAAGTCCCTTACCTCCAGCCCCACCCAGGCCGACCCAGCCCAGTCTTCAGGCTGGATCAGGCGCCCTGCTTTGGGGCTCTCAAGGCTCTGTCTTGGCCCTTCCTCTCTCTCTCTTACTCATGTATTTGTGTGATCCTCAGGATTTGCTTCATACCTTGAAGTGTCCCAGGGCAAAATGAATGTGCAGAGTGCTTGTTTAATGAAGCCACACAAACTACAGGCTGTGACCCTACCTTGGCCTCCGTCCCCGGGGTTTGATCTCTCTTTGTGCACTTCTGCACCCCAGGGCACAGAATGGCTTACATGGGATGGGCACAGGATAAACTATTCATGGAATGTTATTATTAAGTCCGCAAGTTTTGCAAAAAATGACTCATTTGATGATTTCATTTTTGAAAACTCTATTGACTTTCAAAACCACAGTGTGTGAATATTTGTTTGCACACATTTAAATGCAAGGGGGGTTATATGGCGTGTTCAGTGTGTTACACGTGTACATTCGCTTTTCTCCATTCTTTCTGCTCCTCAGATTTGATGATTTCAATTGTCCCGTCTTCACCTTTGCTGATCCATTTTTCTGCCTGCTGGTGACCCCCGTGGTGGGCCATTGCTCTGCTAGGTGAAGCAGTATCTTCACCCAGTGATGTTGCTGCTGGTGATGTCTGTGTATTCTCACAGGTCATTTTCTTCTGGGCCCGGCTGCTGGACACGGCCACTTCTGCACCACTGTCTATGCCTCTGTATAGGCTGCCTCTTTGTTCCTCCTCTGCTCTTTCTAGAAGCAACCTCTCTAGAACAGACACCTTAAGTTGCCCAAGCAGTTGACATTATGTGAAGATGTGGGGAGAGGAACCCCAGCTTCCTCACGTTGACTTTATTAGAGAGATATCCAGGCTGCTCACTTCATGCCTCGGGCTCCCACAGTGTTTGCTGGGATAGCATTCGCATTGATGTCTCTCCTATATTTACTATAAAGTTTACTTTATAGATTAGGCACCGTAAGAGATTAGCAGTGGCTAATAATAGAGTAGAACAATCGTAAGAACACAGGGCAGTAAGTTATATGTCTATAGTCTCTTCCTCTCTGGAAATGAAGGTTTCCCACTGAATATTTTCAGAGCACAGTTTACTGCGGAAAGTGAAGCAGTGGTTGAGGGGGGCTTTTCTTTCTATTCATTGCTTAAATCCGCTACTCACTTCTATGATTTAAATATGAAGTGTCCCCAAAGGCGCACCTATCACTAGCCATGTCCACAGTGCAGCTGTGGTCAGAGATAGAGCCTAGAAGGTGAGTGGGTAATGAAGACGCTAACCTCATGGGTGGGCGAATCCATGGGCTCATTCATGAGTTGAGCAGCCCGTAGTCAGGGCCTCATTGATGAATGCAGATCATGGTAGCATTAGGGAGAGGGCATCTGTGTCTGTCTGGCTGTCTCTCTCTGCCTGTTTCTCTCTCTGTCTTCCTCACCCTCCTTGCTTCCTGGCTGCCAAGAAACGAGCAGTTCTGTTTTCCCATACCTTTCTGCCATGATGTTTTGCCTTACTCAAGCCCAAAGTGGTGGAACCTCCCAATGATGGGCTGGAACCTCAGAAATTGGGAGCCAAAATAAACCTCTCCTCCTTTAAATTGTTTGTGACAGGCATTTGTCACCATGATG
The DNA here is from genome assembly GCF_012274545.1 of Fukomys damarensis. Taxonomy (NCBI): domain Eukaryota; kingdom Metazoa; phylum Chordata; class Mammalia; order Rodentia; family Bathyergidae; genus Fukomys; species Fukomys damarensis. Next base: position 68,571,405 of record NW_022900916.1, read on the forward strand.
AAAAGCTAAGACAACTACATGGTCACACACCCTCATGACATTGGGACACAGATTAAGGTTTGGAGACACATATTTGGAGCACTGTGTGGCTTTTCTGTGTGCTCAAGGAGACCCAGTACTCCACCCCCTTTCCCATGAAACTTTTCAGAGCCTTTTGAAATAAATTTTTCTGGGAGGCCACACCCAAGCAGTTTATCAGACAGGCTCAAACATTTCTTCCCCAGGGCAGAACATGTTGATTACCCCTCCCTGGCCACCCATCCACCTCAGCGCTGCGCACATCTAAGAACAGACTTTGTTTTCTCTTAATGTTGCTTGAACTTTATTCAGACCATCTGGGAGAATCAGTGACTCATTTAGTACAGCGGAAAGCCTGTTTGTATTGTAATTAACCAAACTTATTTAAAATGTTTAATGTATTCAAGATTTCCTATATGTGTGTTTGCTCTGGGTCCACATTTAGGCACAGGAGAGGCCTGTGTGAATACTTGTCATGTCTTGATGGGGCACTGGCCAGAATAAGGGAATGGCAGATCATGTTTAGGCAAAGATTTGGTTCCAGGCCATCACTCACAGAGTTGTACGGAAAAAAGTAAGCGCAAATAGATTGTGAGTTTTGCTCCGAGATGATAACTCACAGGGCTTACACTTAAAAGGCGGAAAAATACTTTGTATCAAAATTAAGCTTTAGCTAAATTTCTGACACGTCTTTCACAAAGACTTCTGAAAAGAAGGCTAATATCCCACCTTCAAGCCAACCCTGCTGATAGTATTTCCTTAGCATTTACATGTTTTAAGCACATTGCAAATACCACGTCAGAGCACCCACAGAACAGCATGCACATGTAGGCTCGTAATTCCTGTCCCCTCTCTCCCTCCTAGGCAGGTTCACCTTCTCTTTGGCAAATATGCACTCCTGTTTAGACCAACGGGTCAGAACATACACAGTCATGCTATTTTCTACTAAAATATATGTGTGGTTTCAAAATATGTCAGAAAGTCACCAGATTTTATTTTATCCATTAGAAATCAGCAAATTAGTGCACTATTCCTCCCATCGCAATTGCCAAACTAACGGCACACAACAGTTCTTGTGAGTCTCTTGGCGGATTTAATGCATTTAAAAACATAATTTTGTATTTGTCTTAGAGAAGACCTAGTACAAGGATAACCGTCATTATTCAGATTAATGAAGACAGTTGAGTCAATTAAGCAAACCTTTGGAAAGAAAAGCAAAAGCAATCCAGTGACTATATCTGGCCTCGGAAACGTGGCTTTCGTCTATTGGTCAGGTGAAAGACATTCTCCAGCCTGCAGAGCCATACATTATTCCTATGGGTCACTCATTATACATAGTTAATGGTGTGCACATGGCCTGAATTTTATGGTTGGCTGACTATCCTTCCCCTGCAAGTAGGCTCCTCATTGTCAAACTGCATGTCTTCGTTTTTGTTTCAAAAGTTGTAGTCTTTATATGACAGAACACATGTCCACAGAAACTACTGGATGTCAGTGTGATGGAAGTAAACTAGAACACCTCCAGCAATCAGTAAATTGCATCTTTTTTTTTGGTACCGGGGATCCAACTCAGGACCTTGTGCTTGCAAGGCAGACACACTGCCACTGAGCTAAATCCCCAGCCCAATTGTATCCATTTTTAAAAAACACAAAACATGAATCAGAATCTCTTTTTTTTTTTTTTGAAGTCTCAGCCACAATCTGTAAAACATACAGGGCTAGTGTTTCAGGGAGCTGTCCTCAGAGAAGAGACCCAGGCAGTGGTAAGGAAAGCTTGCATGACACAGGCAGCCTGCACGGGTCTGCCTTTGCTTTGTCTTCCAGTTTCAGCCCCTTGTGCAGACCCTCTTCTCTAATACCCTTCAAAAGGCGATTCTGTGGTAACTCCACAAACAGCTGTCCCGAGGAACTATGGTGCCACAAAGCACAGGTCCGAGACAGGACGCTCGCATGACACAAGCCATCATGTACATTGATGTTTGTTTCTGTTGACCTTCCAGTCTGCTACTACAAATATTCTTTCACCTCCTCTCCTAGAACCAAGGGCAAATGAAGATGCTGGCTTGATGGAGCAGGCAGACATGCGTTTGAGCTCTGTCTCTGCTGGTTACATGGCCCGTGACCTGCCTGTTATCGAATGAATGAGGAATGCGGAATCTGCACTTGGTGCTTAGGACCGGGGGCTGAGGGGACAGGGAAGAACCCAGGGAGCAGTCCCTGCGAGCGTTTCCTTTGCAGTAACAGGCCTTAGTGGAAACTCAAAGCTAATAGGCAGATTTGGCTGTTTTGGAGCTCTGCCGCTGCCCCGTGAGAGGAAGCAGGGAGGCTGAGTCAGGGTGGGGTAATACCATAACATGCCAAGTGCTAATCTAAGTCCCTAGCATATACTCAGCCCTGGCAGCAAACTACTTAGGAAGGTATGCACCGCCCTCTCTACCTGCTGGCTCTGCATGATTAGGTTCAGCCAACCATAGATTGAAAATGTTTTAAAAAAACTGATTCTGTACTGAACATGCAAAGACTTTTTCTTGTTATTGTTCCCTAAACAAGATGGTGTGACAACCATTTCCATAGCACTACATTGTATTGGGCTCTATAAGTAATCTAGGGATCATATAAGTTATGACAGAGGAGGTGCAAGTTCTGTGCCTTTTCACAGAAGAGACTTAAACATCTGAGAACTTGGTATCCTGGAGGACGGCAGGTGGCCTTGGAGCCAGTCCGCTGCACTCCTTCCATCACCTTTATTTCACACGCTGCCGGGTGAAGTGACAGCCTGAAGTGTGTGGGAGTCTGTGACGAACTTCACACCGAGTGTCCTCCCCAGAGAGGGAGGTGGAAATGGCGCCTTTTGCCCCCCACCCCCCGACTCAGGGTACAGCACTGCGGTGTGTATCCCCAAGCTTTTCGAAGGTAAATGGAAGCCCAAGCTGGGCCTCAAAGTGCGGTTAGTGAGGCGGGTGAAAAGTCACCTCCTGAGTGCACAGAGTAACTGCTCCATGAAAAGTATTTTTGAGCTGCATGAGATGTCCTAAGATATTTTAGAAATGGGGTTCCTGATCATTGCACATTATACACATGTATTGAAATGTCACACTGTGCTCTGTAAATATGTGCAATTATCCAGTTACTATATGTCAGTTAAAAAACAAATTGAAAGTCATAGGCTGAAGAGATTTAGCAACAAAACCCAGAAATCTCCAAATTTAAAATTTATTTGCCCAATTGCACTCCAGCTTTCTTGATCTTCCTTGGAATACATTACCTGATGAGTTTTCTGCTTTCTAAAGCCAACATGTTATTTGTAAAAGAGTCACATAAATAGAAAAATATTAAGACATGAAAACTCCCTATAATCCTACTAAAACAAAGTGGCTGTATTTGTAATTATTACAAAGTGCTGTATTGTGTGTCTCACAATTTACTTTAAAGTTATACTATTGACTGACATTTAGGGTGTTTGATTTATTGCTACAATAAATAAGCTTGGGACTATTAAAGGTACACCTATGTAGTCCTGTTTTATTATTTTCTTAGGATAAATTCCTGGAAATGAAATTCTTTGATCAAATAATGTACCAGTTCTTAAGAATTTTAATACACTATGTCATTTTATATTTATCTCCCCAACCAAAACCGTACTCTCATTAGCCTGGAAAAGAGTGTTCCTTTCTCTACATTGTTACCAACAATCGATGCTATGTTGAATTTCTACAAATGTGATAAGTGAACTGAAGTTTACCTTTTGTTGCTTTAGCGCATTTTCTTGTTCACCATTTTGCACTTGGGAAATGACCGAGCAGGTCTATTTTCCGTTTTCCTTGTATTTTTGATTATTTTATACAGTAACACTATGACTTTTGTCATAGATGTGAAAACCTTTTTCTGGGGCTGGGGATTTAGCTCAGTGGTTCTGGCACCTGCCTCGCAAGCACACAGACCTGAGTTTGATCCCTAGCACCAAAAAGAAAAATTTTCTGTTTGTTATTTGTCTTGACTTTGCATATAATTTTCTAACCACATGAATGTTTTACATTTTATGTGCTTAAAACTTTTCTTTTAGGTTCTGTATTTGCTCATAAGCTTTGAAGGTCACCCCTTCCCATGAGAATATAAAAGTAGTTACTTATATTGATTTATATCAAAATATTTCATATACCCCACATTTATTTTTATATAAGACCAATAAGCCGTGCTTATTTTTCCTCCAAATTAAGCTGTGTTTTATGATGATTTTAAATATTTAGTGCTTTCAGTGGGGTTAAAAAAACCCAAACATGGTTCCTTTCAGGTGAGAATGGAGTTAAGCATCAGTAGTAATTCACAGTGGCAGTGCCGAATGCCTCAGCTGTCCATTACGTTCTTGTCGGCCTGTGACCTCCATCATTTTCTCTAAGATCTGGAAGCATTTTCTTCTTTGACCAGAGCCTTGATGTTGTCCTTGGGAACTTCATGTTCTATGGAGTAATTACATTGAAATGTCCTCAGCATTACTGAAGAAATAAAGGGAGCAACACCACCCTTCTGAGAGGTGCAGAGATGAGGTTCCAAAACAAATGCTGGCTTGAAGACATGCGGAAAGCCTTCTGAGGTGCGGAGCTACCAAGAGGGAAGAGCCACGAGGCTGTCTGAGCACCCCATCCCTGCACACACCTCCAGAACTCCAGCTCCGTGCAGCAGCTGGGTGCATTGCCCCTTGCTATGCTGCGTCGAGTTCAGGGTGCCTGGTAAGATCACACTTGGAAGGCAGTCACACAGACCCTGCCTGCTGCGATGTCGGGCCAGCCTGGTTGTCAGTGAGCTCTCCTTTACATCTGTGACTTACGCTCCCTGAATTCTGTGTGTCTCCTCTGCAAACTGGTCCCTTTTGCATGCTGTAAGAGGCCAAGAATTGCCCTCTAAGCTCTTTGTCCCCAAGTGAACTCTCTTTTATTTGGATCATCTAGCCTCAAGATTGAAGGATATTATAAAAATTAACAGGAGGGGACAGACAGGCTGTAGTATCAGATTTTCCACAGGCCCAGAAAAAAAATAATCTTTTCTTTCTTTTTGAATCAGAGGATAATTAAAAGCATAGAATGTGTCATATTTTTTTCTTGTCACTGTTTAGAATGGGACCTTGTTGATTAATTTAATTCTATTCCATATTCCATTTGCAAAAGAATGTATATTTACCTCTACTTAGTATTCATTTATTCAATAGATGTTTATTGAACACACATTATGTGAAAGGACTAAAGCTAACGTTTGAATTTCTGCCAAGTACTGTGCTGGGCCGGGCTCTTTTACAGATACATCCTCAGTCAATCTTGTCACAGAACTGAAGGGCAGTGATGTGCTGAAAGGACACTTAGCAGGCAAGCCCTGGGCTTGGGGTTCGTAAGTGCCGTGTATGTGAAAATTCACAGTCTGTTTCCCCTCCCCTTGCAGCAGCTACTCTGTTTAAATTTATTGTTTATTTCTCTATAATTTAATTGCTTTGTTGTGGAAGAGCATGGCTGACATGACATCCAGTTTCGCTGAGCATTCCCTGTGACGATAGATGGTGCATTTCCATTAATCGTCCATGTTTACTTGAAGAGGTTGTATATCTTCGCTAGTGCAGGATTATATATCCATTAGGCCAAGCTTCTCAGTTTGGTGTTCCTATCTGCTTGTCTTTTCTTTTTCCATTTTATTTCTGTATCTTTTCTAACCTTTAGTGTATTCGATCTATCAGAGGGAGTTAAAATTACCCATAGTCACTATATATTTTGTCTTTGGATGTTATTAGTTATATACCTGTGTATATATCTCAAATTCAATGCTCAGGTTCAATGTTGACCTTATAGAAAATTTGATTTGGTTCTCATCCAATTCAGTTTGTGACCAGAATCATGGAAAGAATTAAAGTCATGAACCGAGGAGGCATAACTGTATATATGTAGGAGATCATATATATATATTCAGGTATATATATTTGCTTTTGCGTAAAAATTAATGACTTTCATGTTTTCTAGTCACAAACAAAATTCACTATTCCTTCCAATGCTTCCCCTTAGCTTCTACTCATCTAATCCCAATACTGCTGCACTAGCTTTGCTTTGGCTAGATTTTTGCCTGCTCCGTATCTATTTTCCTATCATTTCATTTTATGCCTTTTGGTATGATTTTGTTTTAGGTATACATTTTGTAATGAGCACAAGTTCTTTAATATTAATGCATTCAGACAAATGTTGTTTTTTAATAGAGAGTTTAATTATGTGCCCTGCTGAGGCTGGACTTATTTTTGCCATCTTCTTGTTGCTCTCATATTCTTTTACTTCATCCCTGTTTTTCCTCTTTCCGTGCCCTCAGATAAATGAACCAATAGACTTTGCTGTATTCCCTTTTATTCCGCTACTGACTTGCAACTTTGATTATATCTCTCTTCTTTTAGTGGCTACCTTTAGCATTTTAATGTACATATTTAACAGTATGATTTGTTAACAATATGGCTTATCTGCCGCGTCTATCCTTCGTGTTTGTTTGTTTGAGACGTGTGTAGTTCAGACTGGCCTTGAACTCACTGTGTAGCCCAGGTTGGCCTGAAACTCGCGTAGATCTTCTTCCTTCAGCCTCCGGAGCACTGAGATTATAGGTGTGTGGCACCACGCCTGGCTACACATATATGTCCTTCTGCTAGAGGTGACATTAACCTCCCTGTGCTGGAGCAATCCATCGACACCCTCTCTTGTCAGTTTGTGTAATGTATGGTGGTGCCGTTTGTGCTGTCTCCCGTCTGCACATCTGTATCTGCAGATCCTGCCCTTGGTGCCCCTGCCGTCGGTTCACCCATGCCCCACTCCTTTTCTTGCCCTTCCTGCCAGGATTCCCTCGCCAGGACTCCAGCCCTGCCTATCGCTTGTAATTCTTATTTGTGTTTGCCCGGCAGATGTGTTTGTCTTGTGTTGGGATCTGGCTGTGAATTCTTACTTTTGATTTTACGATCTATCATTGTTGTGTATTCAAAGGGACAGAAATGCAGCAGAAGTTGAAATGACTGATCTCCTCAGGGTGGAATTCTCCAGAATAATTTTTAAAATATCTTAAGGAGTTGATAGGAGTCCTGATTGCAAAGTTCAAGTATTTTGGTGTTGTTTGTTGTCCTTTATACACGGCCATTAATACCTCTCAAAAGATACATTGCCATTAGTACTCTCGAAATACTCTTCCTCACTTCAGAAACACTTACCCACCGTGTTTTCCCTTTCTGAAGGAGTTCTGGAAGTCTTATTTTGTGAGGGTCTTTTCAAGGCCTCCTCGATGTTTTGAATCGATTCAAAATTTTTATGGCAACTTCTGTCAAATAAAGACATTCTTGCATGTCCTCATCCGCCTTAGTTACCAAGTACAGTGCTGTGTAATGCCTGGCTCTTCCCCAAGGGCAAAATGGCCATGAAAGGTCAACTTTGTGAATCAGTTCAGCGCTCTGAGGCAGCCATGACACAGCTGAAGGTGCTTTAAAAGGACTTGCAGGGCTGCTTTAGGGAGTGCAAGGAACTGTGGGACAAGCGCATTTGATGCGAAGGCCAAGGATTTGGAGAGGAATTAATGGCAGTGTGGTTTTTTAAAACTGTAATAAACTTTAACAAAATTTAAGTGTTCACTATACGATTTGACCGCACCTTGCCTATAGTCATGCATCACGTAACAACACAATGCCTCCTGGAAACGGGTCCCTAAACGGTTTTGCCGTTGTGCCAACTCGGGGGAGTGCACTTACTCTAAACACACCCCTCGCAGCGGTGGACGCCCTAGGACGGCGGCGACACCACCGGGGCAATCCTCTGTGTGCGCCACCGGTCCTGGGCTGAATGCTACGTGACACTCGGTTGATCCATTGACTCCCAATTCTGTAGTCCCTTACGACACGACCCACAGTCCTGTACCATAGACAGTTTCTCACCTAGCATCAGTGGCTCTTTTTCATCAGTGTAATACTTAGGACCGAACACAAATTTGTGAAAAATCACAAGGTTCCTGGGGGCTATAGCCCCACACTTTGCGAGTGAAGAGAGATGCATTTCCGAGCCTGCTCAGCACTTTGTGCAGCCGTCTTGGGTAAGCACAGGAGACCAGTGCAACACCCTATCCCTGTTCTCGAAACGGACTAAGTGAATTATTAAGGTTCACTAATAGTTGATGCCGATGCATAATGACTACACTATTAAAATTCACCAGTGGTACTTCTAGAGTTCTTGCCCAAATGTGGGCTGTTATGCCTCCATGCAGAGTTTTCCTGTTTGGTGCCTACACTGATAGCCAGAATTATCCTGTTGCTTGGACTCTGGTCAGAGAAGTTTGTCGTTTCTTTTTTGTGGTAGACGTTACTGTGGTCTGTGCGCAGGGTACCTTCAGGTTCCCCTCTAGAGGACTCTGGGGAAACACCAGACCTTTTAACATAAATTTATTCCTTCACAATTATGCTCCAAATGTGAATCTAAGTAAAAGCATCAGATCAACCTGGACATTTTGATGAAAGCTCATAAACAATTGAGGGAATTGTGGAACACTAGTAGATACTGCCAGAGTTGTGCAGGTTCAGGGTGAGCTCTCTGAAAGGTGAAGTCTGAATTTACAGTGTTTGCCGATTTCTGTGATGTAACTGTTTTCAGTACAGCTGATTTCAAGCTACTGTTGGCTCCACGTCACTGAGAATGGAGTTGGAAGACATACAACTGTCTCTAATCCACCTCTAGATTACTTTATGCAAGTGTCATTTAAAATATGAATCGATGCTTTTATTTCACTTATGGCTGGTAACTCTGAAACTAAAGTTTCTAAGTTCAAAGAGAGTAGGCAGTCCAAAAAAAAAATCTGGTGAGTAAACAATGGTCACAAAATTGAGATCTTGGGCTCGAGTGTTGGGAAGATACCAGACAATTGATAGCTACAGGAGAGAGATCTGATGGCAAGTGACAAAATCTGCCCACAAGTTGTCTTATGCACAGCACATAGAGATGAATGGCTCCAGGGATATTATTTTGAAAAGGATATCTAACTTGTATTTAGAAAACTGTAAGTGGCTTTCAAAGATATTACTGTGGGCCCTTGCATATTTTCCAATGTGCAGTGTCCTTTTTCATTGGAATTTTGATTATCTTTGCTATCTCCATCTGGTATTTGTTTGCCTTTCAAGAATAATTTTGCTAACCAAGTGTTTTTACATTTCGTCTGTTTGGTGTCACATTCAGTCTTATAATCTAGTGTACACTGGACCTCATAATTGAGCTGCCATAGCCCCATATTATTTTTTATAGATATGATGGAATGCTATACTTTTTTAGTTTTTTTTCTTTTTCTTTAAAAATGTCATAATGTTTTCCTGAATGTTAAATTGTGTTGTTGACAGATTCTGTGTTACCTAAGTGGTAGCCTGGAAACACAGTATTTACTGCATGAAGTTCTACATACAAGAATCTTAAAAAAAAAACTTGAAGAAAAATAAATGTGAAATTTTCTCTTCTTTTTCCTTTAGAAAGTTTTTATATACTTGAAAGTGGTAGGTCACTGGTAGACATGCATTTAATTAAATATACTTATGAACGCATCTTACAGTTTTATCTTGAATATTATTAATCCAGTTTCAAACTTCCCTTCTCTCCTCCTTTGTTTTAGTAGGTCTCCACAGTGACTTACCTGGAGTGATTGATTTCTCCCATATCTTGCAATCAGTGCTCCAGACTGAATTATGCTAAAATATGGAATTGACCTTCAAGCAAAGGTAAACCAATTCTCTAGTAGCAATGTTTTGTTTGGTTTTCAGTGTTAGCAAATGATAAATATTTTCAACAATTCTATATACTACACTTCATAGGACCTTAGAACATACATCAGAATTAAGTTAACCCTTAGAACAAACATCAGAATTTAAACCAACTATCAAAGTCCATGGTGAGCCTCAATTTGCAATTTATAGTACTTCTAAAACGATTTAAAATACTTCTTTACCCACCAAAGCCAGTAGTCAAGTAGTTAATAAAAAATGCTAAGAAAGCCCCCCCCACCGCCATTAAACCCAGTATTTACAAAATATTTTGAGAAGGAAAATTGTTTTCACATCGATGTGCAAAACCTTTTGAAAACATGTTCTGTGTAATACACTTGAGTTATGACTGGTCCAATATATGAACAATTTGGGTTACACTGAAATTTTAGTATTAAATTATGACCAAAATCTTGAGTTACAGCCTGATTACTGGCCACTTGTGCTTCCAGATGGTCTCAGATACAGATTTAACCCTTAAAGAGTTCTGGAAAGAACAGGACAGCATCCTCTCTCATGTGGAATTAATTGGGAAATCCTGGGCCGGTGTCTCTGTGGACACTGAGATCTGCCTAGAAAAAAGTGTGGCCTAAAATTATACAGGAGAGAGATTTTGAAGGCTCTGCAGAGGAGCCTGAGGCTTCAGTTGACCAACATGAGTTACAACCAGCCCCTGTGAATGAATTGAGTTTGTAAATCAAGGGTCTACTGTATTAATATGAGAAATCTGTTCTAAACTCATTGACTAATCATGACCATATGTAAACATTTGTAAGCTTTATTAATATATTCATGGTGAGAAAGTGTAGCATTTTTTAAACCTAGTTTAAGCGAAATGATCTAAACTTTATTCTAAGATTAAATAAAACTGTTCATGGATTTATCCATGAGCACTTTGGTACAGGTAGCTGGGACACGAATATTATTGTGGTTCATGAAAGAAAACTTGAAGTCACTTTTGCTTTTTATAAACATTTTACACATGTATCAGAGGAGAAAGTTTTGAACATATTTATTTCATAATTAATGCAAATTATGGTAATCTGTTCATAGAGTCTTGTCTTTATTACTCTTTATTATTAATTATCAATGGAGTTGCATCCTTGAAACTGTAAATGCCCCTAGGCAGTGTTTGAGTGAAGACTTAGTAGAGAAGTTATTACTTATAAATAAGTAATTCACAAGACTGGAAACAAAATTATTTAAAGGGCTGAGATTTCTTGGGAACTAAAACATCTTTCATGATCCTAATCTGTTGGTTTGTTTGTTTGTTTTTGGTACCAGGGATTGCATTTGGGTCTTTGCACTTGTGAGGCAGGCGGTGGCACCACTGAGCTGAAACTCTGGCCCTCATGATCCGTATCTGGATAAAAATAAATCAAGAGATTTTAACTCTTGGCACAGTAAAAGCCAGAAGAAATATTGCTTAAACTAATTTAATTGCTCTAGTGTTAAAAGAAAGTCATTTAAAGACATTTTGATGATATAGAAAAGTAGGTAGGAAAAAGTAAAATCCACTCACAGTTATGCCACTTAACTATAAACATCTAATGTTTTAGGTGTGCTTCCCTTTCATCAATTCTTATGCATTTCTTCCTTCGTTCTTCAAGAATGTGGAGTTGCATTTATTGTGAAGGTCACAGATCTCTAACTTCGGGGATCTCCCCAGCAGAAAACCCTTCTTGGGCCTAGGAAGAGACACTAGCAATGCATTCCCATGGTCACATATTTCTGTAAACCTTGTAAAAGTGATATCAGTGGACTGAAATGCTCAGGACTGTTGTTTTTCCAATTAGTCTGTTTTCCGTCTTACTTCTTCTTACATTATAAGTGGTGATGCAGGGGCAGAAGGGATTTGGGGGATCCGGCTAAGTGCAGTTGAGCTGTGCATTGCATTTGATTTGGGGTTTGGTGGGCTATGTTTAAATGGCTTGCAGCCACGTCTGTGGATGTGACATCCAGGAGCATGGCTTTCTGCTGACCTGTCTTTTGTGTCGTGACTCAGCCCCGGAGGGTCAGAAGCTGTATTGCTACACACATGTGCTCTGGTGCCTAACACAGTGACATTCAACTGCTGGCTGAAAAACAGGGTGTTTTTTGAATCAAAAGTTAGTATGTTTGTGGAAAAGTCTTCCAACAGTCAGACAAAAGCCCCTGACGTGCATGATTCAGTTCTCATTGATGTCTAGCCAGAAGAACCCTGTTTCCCTTCGGAACTGTAATTTTCCAGAATTATAATTACCCAGAATACATAATTCAAATTCCTGCAATTTCCATTTAACAATTATAATACCAGGATTTTCCATATCACAATGGCTGTTGCAAATCATTAGGTGCTGCCATGATATTTAATTCAGTAAGTGGACTCAGTGATACATACTGACATCCAACTGTGTGGCGATCTGTACTCTGCGACGGGATTTGGAGCCCACTCTCGTGGCATTTTTCCTTTCCCAGCTTTGCTTCTGTCTCTCAGGTCCAAGCATCCTGCTTTCCTTGGGTGTCTTTTCTTTCTGTTTCGGCCCAGTGAATTACTCCTTGTCTTGATCAAGTTCATATCTTTTTTTTATAAAGCCTATGCTGACCCCATGAACGGCTGTGTTCTCTCAGCAGCACTATGTGTTCTCATAACACACATTGTGACTTTCATTATATAATAAAATTGCATCGAAAGAGGAGAAGCTTGAATATAAATATTGGAGCTGTTCTCAAAGACATACTAGACAGTCACTTCTCCTAATAATTAGGAGCATCTTCTTAGCTGGGTAAACATTGCATAGATCATAAGCCCTATTTTATTCTACAATTATTTTGAAGTTTTTTTAGAAGAAATACACAATAAAAGAGCCAAACATGTATTTTAAGCAGAACTAATATTTATGAATATATTACTTTCATCAGATTTGGTTGCAAGTGGCCAATATTTGTCTAATCCAAATAATAGTAGCTTAGAGAGGATAAGAGTAGTTTTTTCTGTCCAAGTCCAGGCAGGTGGTTTAGGGCTGGGATGGCATCCAAACGTGTCAAAGACACAGGCTTTTTCCAACTTCCTGCTCTATGGTTTATGGCTTTCACTCCCAAGCTCACCGTGTGTTGCTGTCATGTTTGTTTCCCAGCCAGTAGAAAGAAGAGAGGCAGAGGAAAGAGCATGCGTGTTCCGCCACGTTCATTCCCACATCTGCTCATGCGTCCTCCTTTGCATTTCACTGACTGAATCTTAAATACATGGCCACAGTAGGTGCAGTCACAAAATAGAGCCAGTTGTTTCCATCATGGTTGTCCAGTGAGTCTTGGGGGTTCTATTACTAAGCAGAATGGGCAGAAGGAACATTGAGTACAGTTAGAAGTACGCGGTGGGAGGGAACAAACATTTATTGAGTTTCTGTTATGTATGCAATCTCACCCAGACCTCATATATACTCTCCCACTAAATGGGTTTATTTTCACTTATGATTTTCTGCTCATGAACAGACACAGTATATGTGTGTAAATAGTTGTGTGCTCTTCCAAATGAGCCAGGTAGACAGCCATGGGAATCTAGCACTGGTATTTTACTTTCATCCTGTTTCCAAATGCAAAGCTAAGTAAATGTTCTGGAATACTCTAGAAAGAATGGATGTTACATAAAAACGTTCAGTTTCTGCATCTTCTAATCCTTTCCCCCGATCCTCGGGTCTGTTTCTTTGCCAGTACCATGCTGTTTTTACCACAGTGGCTTTGTAGTATAGTTTCAAGTTGGGGATTGTGATATCCCCTAACTTTCTTTGTTGCCTAGAATTGCTTTTGCTATTTTAGGTCTTTCTGGTTCCAAATGAATTTTTGGATTGTTTAATCAAGTTCTGTGAAGTATGTATGCTCTTGAAATTTCAACTGGGATTGCTCTGAATCTATATGGCAGTTTTGAAAGTACGGCCATTTTCACTATATTTATTCTTCCTATCCAGGAACAGGGATGTCTTTCTGTTTTCTGATTCCCCCTTCGATCTCTTTTCTCAGAGAGCTGTAGTTTTCAGAGTAGAGGTCTTTGATTTCCTTCCTTAGGTCGATTCCTAGGTATTTCATTTTCTTTGGATGCTATTGCGAAAGGAGTAATTTCTCTAATTTCTCTCTCAGTGACCTGTTATTTGTGTACAGGAAAGCTATTGATTTTTGTGTGTTGACCTTGTTTCCAGATATTCTACTAAATTTGGTTATTAAGTCTAGAAGACTTTCAGTGGAGTTTCTGGGGTCTTCTATGTAGAGTATTGTGTTTCTCTGGTGTGAGAAACTAAAAGTGTAAGTGAGGATCAAAATGTATAGTAGAGAATGTGAAATAGGAAGAAAAGGTTCAAAGGGGAAGGGAAACTGGGAGGAGTAGGGGAAAGGAAAGAAGGGCAAGGAATAAATATGAGAAAATGAAAAAATGGAAACAAAGTCTTTGTAAATAGGGAGAGATGAAGGGTTGAAGAAAGGGCAGAGGAATGGGGAAAAAATAAGAACCAAGATATATTATGTACAGGTACAAATTCCCAGTAATGAATGCCAGCATATTCTATACCTAAAATGTACCAATAAAATTAATGGATTAAAAAAAAGCTCAGTTTCCCAGGTTTCAGATGGCATCTATTTTAGGTACTGCTTGTCTATTGTTTTAAGTCAACTCCTATATTGTACAGACTTGGAAGTTATAAATTTTATTTTTATTCCTTGGTGATTATTTTATAAATTTAGTTAGTCCTCATCTTAGAAGTCTAAGGCTAACAGTATGTGTTCCTCAGATGTGCACCTTGCATCCTGTTAGTTTCTCAGCCCAAGTTCCTTCTTCCTGTGTTAGCTGTTAGTAATCTTTCATAGTAGGTCCACGAGGAGTGAACTATTTGATTGTCATACTTCTGAAAATGTTTTTATTTTCTCTTCCTGCTTGATTGATATAATTATAGTCAGGCAGTTATTTCCATCAGTATGTTTAAGATATTACTCACTTGTTTAAGATACGATATGTCCACATACCATCTTCCCACAACGAAAACATTATATAGTACACACAGGGACTAGAAAACAAAAACAATTTAAAGAATTCTTAAAAATAATTTTAAAAGGGTATTAATTGTTTTTTGCTATCTATTGTGGATGAGAAGTCTGAAATCAGTCTGACTGTTTGGATTATTTGAAAGATTATTTTTCCCTTTTTGGAAGCTTCTGAGATTTAAAAAGTGTTTGAGTTTTGTGCCTTCACTTTTATAGGTTTCTGTGTGGAGTTATATTTGTCTACCCTGCTTGAAACTTGTAATGCATTTAAAATTTTTAACTAATAGACTTTAGTTTTTAATTTCAGGTGTATAAAAAAATTGAGCCGATAGTACAGAGTTTTCCTGTACTGTGTTTCCTTCGCATCCATTCAGGGTCTGCTATTATTCAGATCTTACTTAATGTTAGGACACATGCTACAATTGGTGAGCCAATATTGCCCCATCATTGTTAACCAAATCCCATGATTTACATTAAGGCTTGCTGTTTGTGTTGCACATTTTGATGGGTTTTGACAGATGAGTAATGTCCTGTATGCACAATTACATTATCATATGTTCGAGTCTCAACGCCCTGAAAACCTCCTGTGCTGTATCTGTTCATCTCTCCCTTCCCCGTACTGCGGGAATCCATGATATTTTACTATTCCATTTCACTGTTTTATTTTGCCTCATTCAGGGTATCAAATGCTGTGTTTGGCATCCCCCAGTGTGTGTGCTTGGCTTCTTTCCTTTATAGACATCAGTTGAAGTTTCTTGGGGTCTTTTCATGGGTCGTTAGCTTGTGTCTGTTCATCAGTGAGTAAGATCCCACTGTGTGTGAGGCATGGTTTATTTATCCATTCACCTGTTGAGGGACACCTTGCTCACTTCCAACTTTTGGAAATTATGTATACAGCTGCTGTGAATATCTGTGAAGAGACTTTTGCATGGACTTAAGTCTTCAATTCTAGCGGGTACATGCCTAGGAATGTGGATCATACCATCAGATTATTTTTAGTTCTCTGAGAAACTGCCACAAAGCAGAATTTGGCCTTTCTACAGATGCTGAGCAAGAATATCTTCACCAGCACTGGTGTTCAGACTTTTGGGACTTCTGCGCTTCTCATAGATATGCAGTGCTGGTCGTGTTTTAATTTGCAATTTCCTGCTGACAGCACTTGAAGAACATCTTTTCATAGGTATATCTATATCTACCAGCTCTTTCCTTCTTTGGTGAGCTATTTTTTCAAAAATTTTAAAAACTAGGTAGTTTTCTACTATTTAGTTTTAAGAATTTTTTGTGTATTTTGGATTCAAATGCTTTAACAGATGTGTTTTGCAAATACCTGCTCCCTGTGTGTGACTTATGATTTTATTCTCTTAAAAGTGTCTTTGAAGACACTATGGATAGAATTTTAACAATTTAATTTTCCTATTTTTTTCCCAAAATTTTATAGTACTGTTTTATTTTTAAGGCTATGTTCATTTTCAGATTTATGTATTTGTTGATTGGTGGTTTGGGGTATTGAATTTAGTGTCTTTGTACTGAGCTACACCTGCAGCCCTTTTTTGTTTTTATCCTGAGACAGGGTCTCACTACGTCATTAAGTTGCCTGGACTGGGCTGCAAGTTCCGATCCTTCTGCCTCAACCTCCCAGGCTGCAGTTTAAGTTCTTTTTGTAAAAGGCAGAAGGTATGATTGCTTTTACGATTTTCTTTCTGTTTTTCGTTTTCTTTAGTTTTCCATAATATGATTAGTTATAGATTTAAAAATTTATCCTGTTCACTTTTTTTTTTTAACTTCTTGGGTCCGTGGTTTGGTGTATCATCATTAGTTTTGGAAAATTCTTATCCGCTATTATTTCAAATATTTCTTCTTCATTACTTTCCTTCTCTAATTAATCCAGTATTACATGTGCCCTACCTTTTGAAATTGTGCTACAGTCCTTGGAATGCCTGCTGTTTTTCATTCACTTCTTGGTTTTGCTTTCAGTTCAGGAATTTTCTTTTGATATTTTTTCAACCCACTTTTCACAGGCTGTGCTCTGCCTATGGATGAACCTTTCACTTTCTTCACTTCTCTAGGGCATTTTTTTATTTCTAGCATTTCATTTAATACTTTCTTAGGGTTTTCCTCTCTGCTCACATCACTCATCTGTTCTTGCACGTTGATGACTTTTTCTATTAGAATCTTTCTGTATGTGTGAAACCATTCCTCACCTGTTAATTCAAAAACCACGGCCATATCCAAATCTAGTTCTGATGCTTGCTTGTTTCTTCAGTTTGTCTCTTGCCTGCATTTTTTTTTAAATCAAGGCTGGGTATCCAATATCAGGCAGTGAGACCTTAAGTGTGAGGCTGTATGTTTTCTGGCTAGAAGTTTGCCATGCTTACTGTTGCTGTAACTGTTGGTTTCAGAGGCTTCAATTTCCTTTACTGTCTTCATTTTTGTGTGTCACCCTGTGTTTGAGTTTCTGCACAGTCTCCTTTTTAAACAGTCTGTGGGCCTCGGTGATATGATAGGTGAGGCGGAGAGGAGCATTCGATGGATCTGTGATTTGCTTTCTGTCACCTAGAGGGTGTAGCTGTGAGCTGTACTAGTGTTGTTCAACAGTTTTCCCCTTTGAGGAGGCAGAGACTGGAAGGGTGACGTGGGCTTCCTCTCCCCTGTATCTAACAAGGCTCTGCTGAATTCTCTTCCCTTTCCGAGTAAGCCGTTGTTGTGGAGAATGCTGTGGGTATATTTAGAGATTTAAAAATTTTCTTTATGCTCGAATGAAAGTTTTTCTTGGCTTTTCATGGTGACAGTCTCGTAGAGTTCCTGGAGGAAAAGCCCAGGAAATTGTGGGGTATTCTGGACTGCGGCTCTGTGGAATTTTTCATTCTAGCACTAATGACTTGTAAGCTCTTTATGTGTCAGAGTTGAAAGTAGGAGTCCTCTACAAACGTAGATGTGTGAAAGGGCTTTTCTCCCCCTCACATTGAATTCCTTGATTCATCTGGAATTAATATTTGAGACTGGTGTGAAGCAAGGCTCTTATTTATTTTTTCATGTGGATAAAACTTTCTCAACCCCCTTTATTGAATGGTCCTTCCTTTTCACCATGGAGATGGCTTACCAGATTACTATATGTGAAGTTTCTATGTATTCTTTTTTTTTGTACCGGGGATCAAACTTGGGCCCTTGCACTTGCAAGGCAGGCAGCGGAATTTCACTGAGCCAAATCCCCAGCTCAAGTTTTTATATATTCTTAATTTGTTTCTGCTCTCTTTATTTTATTTTGCTACATATTTATCCCTCTGCCAATAACACAGTTTTAGAAATCACTACATTTGGGGCTAGCAGTATAGCTCAAGGGTAAAGTATTTGCCTAGCATGTGTAAGGCCCTGGTTTGATTCCAGCACCACACACACTCCCAGGTGTGTGTGTAATCTACTAAGGCCTATCCTCCCTCCTAAAACTTCTTTAATAGTGGTTTAGCTATGTAGGCACTTTTCAGTAAGCATTAATTTCTGAATATTTCTTTTGCTTGACATGTTCTTTGTAATACTGCTTTTCCTTAATTCTGGAAAAATTTCAACCATTGTTTCTTCAAATACTTCTTCTTTCCATGTTTTCCAGATTTTCTTCCTGTTTGGTTAACTGGATTATTATTTCTGCTTCGTCAAAAATTCTTATTAATGTGTGTGTTCTGCAGTACGACAGTAATTTTTCCATATGTTTACAATTGTAGTACTTTGACAATTAAGTTGATGCAGTAATCACTGGCATTCTCTTTAATGAAGTTCTTTATTTCTTCTCTTGAATGGCTGCAGATTGTACTATAGTACTTTTTTACTGGAAAAGTTTATGAAAAGTTTTTTTACCAATTTGTTTTCTAGTGACTTGGCACAGTTCTCTGTCAAGTAAACAAATTAATCAACTTGTTTAATTTTAGTTATTTAAGTTCCTGTTATGGGAGTCTTCTGGTTTATCTTTGACTTTTCTTCTGTTTGATATTTAGTTATCTTCTTCAAAACACAGTGGCATCTCTCCTTTAACTTTCACAAACAATATTTACTTTAGTCATTTAAAAAGCCTACTTCTTTTGCTTTTTAATATACTCAGTTTTCTAAAGCTTTCCCTTATGTGTTCTTAGCTCTTCTTTAATAATTTTTATTTCTAGTATTACTTTTATTATGTTTTAATTTTATCTATCATCTTAGCTTCTTTTTTAAAAAATGTATTTCCCTAGTAAAGCCAATGGCACATAGGGTAAGAGGATTGCAAGTTCAATCCCCATACATGCAACTGAGCAAGGCCCTGTCTCAAAATAAAAAATAAAAATGGCTAAAGATGTAGCTGAGTAGCACAGAGCCCCTGAGTTCCTTCCCTAGCGTTGAAAAAATTTTTTTTCCTTGTGTCCTTGTTTTCTCTTTTTTGCCCTTATGTGCAGCCATGTTTTATTTAATTTCTTTGAGTTCCATGAAGCTGTTTGATTGTAATCTTAAACCGATCTGGAACATAACTTACTGATTTATTCTGCACTCACCTTTTTCGTACTGTTCCTTCCTTGGTTCTATTTAGTTATTTAAAGCAAGAGTGTTCCCCAAAGCCTCCTGTGCTCAAAGGCAGAGCTTCTGGAAGGTGACTGAGTCTTGGGGCGCCACACTCCTCAGAGGACTCATCTGCTAAGGAGTTCAGCTGTTGAGTGGGCGTTGGGGGCCGAGCCTGGCCTGAAGAGGTGGTCCCGGGGGCGTGACCGGAACGGTACGTTGCCTCCTCCCTCGGTGCTCTCCGTCTAGCCATTACCATGCCCCAAGCAGCTTGCCGCCCAGCAGACCTTTCCATGCACCTTCTGGCTTTCAGCCAGTCAACCAGGGACTGGAACTTCTGAAATCGTGAGCCAAAATAAAGCACAGCTCTCCTCCTTGAAACTGCAGGTGTTGGTATTTTGTGCCAGTGATGGGAAAGTAACAAAGACAGTCCTGGAAGTCCGTTTGTGTGAATCCATACATTTTCCCACTGTTGAATGCTTGGACCAACTGTTTGTAGAACGAAGGAAGAAGGATGGGGTGGGATATCAGAAACATTTGCTAAAATCATTTCCTTTCTTCTCATCACAAGCCTCCTGCCTTGTTGATACGACTTTCAACTCCTGCTGGGGAAAATCACCCTGGCCCCACGGTCACAGGTATTGGTTGGTAATTTAAACTTTGCTCACCTTTAGGCAATCAAGGCCACAGCTCTATGTGCTTCTGTGTTTTTTCTAAATCCAGGCTCGATAGCCTATTTCTTACAAACATGACTTTTCTGCCTGTCTGTGGGAAGCTTTCTCCAGTTGCCTACACTCTGCGGTTGTTGCTTCCATCGAAGTATCTCAGTCCACTCTTCCAGTGGGCTGTCTGCGAGGGAGAACCCCTTGTTAGCTCCAGACTTTCAAGGCTCACGTTTTCTTCCTAAGTCCTCCCTTCCACGGGTGCACTCTGTATGCACCATGGCTCGGGACAGCAGTGATTGCTGGTTTTCATTGTTAGTTTAGAGGAGAGAGGAACTAGAGATATCTTTTCTCTACTGTGTTAAATAAGAAGCTAACACAGTGTTTTTTATGAAAAAAGTAGTCAAGTTTGCCAAACAACAATCAACATTATTACATAGGTTAGCGTAAACCAGCAATTAAGTAAGCAGATGCACCTCTTTTGTTCCCCTTCCACTTTAAAGTTTGTATTTTTTCTTTTTTAATTAAATCCAGTAAGTTAAAAAAAAAAAACTTGTACAAAAGCTAATGCTGTAAGATGCGTCTAATGCCTAAGACAGAAAAAGTCCCAAAACAGCAGGTGTGAATATTGCTTTGCCTCCTCTGTCTTGTCAATTACCTTGCTTTATTGTCAGAAAAATGTACTTTTCCTGTAGATGTTAAATGTGAATAATATATATTTTTTGTTTCTATGTGTAGAAAAAAACCACTGAAGACCTGTGGTTTATCTAACTACTGAAGACTAATTGGTAGGGGTAGTTGCCTATGATACACCCGTAGGTCTATTTAAATCACCAACAGGAGATAAATGACTCTAAACATATATCTCCTTACTAATCAGCTGAACTGTCTAGGCTCTGGGGAATTAATTTAAAAATGGCACATTTTGTAATAACTACTGGGATGTTTATTGACACTCCCACAGGATCAATTCATGCTTGTCACCTTGCTTAAATTGATCAACCTGCTATGCATAGGCAATATTGTAATTACATCTCCTTTTGACGGGGATGCATTAAGTGTGGTGGCGATATGGAAACCTCTTTCAGCTTTCATTAATTCAGTATAAATTCGAAGGTTGCAGATTCAGCATAGTTGTCTATTGGGGCTTAATTGGAATTGCTGGACCAGAGCATTGATTGTGCTTTACTCAGGTAAAGATGAAAGTAACTGCAACAGTAGATATTGCATTTGAAGGTCATTGAATTGTAGCCAGGCAAGGGGAGCAGGATATTAAAACACACACAGATTAATGGATTTTTTTATTTGGTATCTAGGAACCCCTGAGTAACAGTATTAATTGACTTGAAAATTTCATACTTTCGTTACTTATAGTGCTTGCTTTTGTGTTTTGAGAAATACAAATGTATTTTAAAGAGACATTATTATGTTTAGTTTCAATCCCTGGGAAGTTTATACCTGATATTATTTATTTGCAGGCTTTATGACATTATGTAAAATTACTCTTTCACTGGCTTTCCCTTGATCTCAAGTTTATAACCAAGGGAGTTCATTCTAAATTCATTTCCAGGTACCACTGGACACTTGGCTGTCCTCAGGTCTCCCCAGCACAGTTGCAGGAAATGGTTCCTCAACGAGATCCTCACCAAGCCATCACTTTTCACCTGTGGCAAAGATCAAATATGCCCATTTTAGTACATTATTAGTATCAAGTGTAAGTACCAAAGCTATGTTTTAGTTCTTTAAGGAGGAAAGAAAACATCAGCTGTTTCAAATTTGACAGTGCACCTCGGGTGAGAGAACTGTCGTGCTGTCTATTGTGTAGTAGTCCTTCTGCAAAAATAACATCTGTTGGAGAGGGACACTGTCTCCAGCAATGTAAAATCAGCCCATAAATGGGAAGATTAAGACCCAAAGCATCAGATTACCAATATCTAATAGAAACCTCTTAGCAGGCAGAGCAGAATGCTCTCTATGGAAAAGAAAAATGAGTCTTTTTTTCCCCTCCTTTCACCCCCTGCATTAACTCTGATCTCAGGAGCTCATTGTTGCATTCTCTGCAGCAGATGACCATATAATCAGAGTTCCCACTGCTACAGCCTTTGGAAAGACAAGTGGAAATTAGCTTTTAGCTAGTCCCTGCCCCTCCTCCTAACCCCGCAGAGAGTGCCACACATTTTACAATTCCTCCTCTGGGGGCTGGCTTGTGCTTGCTCTCTTTTCTTTGGCAGTGACTTTAAAAAGCCAGTTCTTATTACAATCCTCAGATTTAAAATTAAGTTATGATCACATCTTCGCAGGGCGTACCTAAGAGGCCCTGCTTATCCCCAGCCAAATCAACTGTTTCCCCACGTG
The DNA here is from genome assembly GCF_012274545.1 of Fukomys damarensis. NCBI lineage: Eukaryota > Metazoa > Chordata > Mammalia > Rodentia > Bathyergidae > Fukomys > Fukomys damarensis. The sequence continues at coordinate 68,593,752 of NW_022900916.1, forward strand.
GCCCATTCCTGGAAATGTTACTGTTCCTAATGAGCAGCTCAGATATGTACTTTCATTTAATCTTTTCTTTTTTATCCCCATTCACATGTGTTGTGTGTCAGGCAGTTTCCACAAGTCTCTGCCATTACATCTCTGTGTAGAGCATGAAGTGGGAGTTCTAATTTAAAAATTATTTTGACTCGGATAGTGGCTGGGTTTGGAAATGTTCTCCTTTGCCCTGGGGGTTTTAGGCCAAGGCTGTGTGTGTGTGTGTGTGTGTGTGTGAAGGGTCTCCTGTTGCCTATTTCTCCTCCTGTAACACAAACTGGTCTAGGTAAGTGGAGACAGTGTGGGAAGAGGAAGTTTCTAAAAGTGCTTCCTGCAGACAAAGGTCAGGGTTATCTTTCTGGGCACGAAGGGCAAAGATGCCGAACAACAGACAGGAGTCGAGGAACTATATCAGCAGCATAATCAAAGGGTGAGACTGCAAACTCCCCTGGGGACCTCTATAAACTGAAGAAGGGACGTGAGCACTTAGTCATGCTTTGTAACAACTGGCGGTTTGGTGCTGATTCTAGGTATAATGACTCCTGTTTTATTTCCTACAAATAATAACAGACAATTTGCCCTTTCTCTGCATCACAGTAAGTCACTAGCTCGGACAAGAAGCAACTCTGCCCTGCTTTTCAGACCCCATTCCCCTCGACTGCAGGGCCGAGTGGTTTCTATTATACTTCTGGCCTTTCATACTCCCGATGGCGCAGCTGATGAAATCCAGCAGCCAGGTGCACAGATGTGGCTGAAAAGACCCTTGCAGGACCTGCGCTGTCTCCCCACAGAGTCGGCTGGCTCCCTCCTGCGGTGGCCGCTGCCAGTGGACTGTTACCTGACTTGCTTTCCCAGCTGAGAGGATGGGTCATATGACCGATTCATGCGGTTTTGTCCTCGTCTCTTTTTAACTAATCACACAGCCGTATGATCTTTGGCCAAGGGCCATGACCAGTGACAGAGTTTCCCTGTGTGGATTTTTCTGCTACAGACATTGGAGTTGGACTGTTGGAATAGACTAAGTGTGGCAGCCGTTTTGCCCATTACGATAGAATTACCAAAATACAAGCTTCAGAAAACATGTGGGATGCTCTCAAGTCTGATAACACATTCCTTGTTCTATACCAGATGCAAAGCCCTGCATCCCATTAGATCCTAACAGCCCCTTCCTTGGCTGATCTGTGAAGTCTTCAGTTAGCCAGGTCTGAAAAACAGTCCCAAGAAATTGAAGACAGCAGCAAGCCTTACAGAAACTTGTAAGTCCAAGGTAGGAACAGAAGACTCAGAGGCATTTTATTTTACTTAAGAAACCCCCAAACTAGCAAATAATGTGGTGGGAATTCACTACTAGGTAAAAAAAAAAACAAAAACTTTCAAGTTCAAAGTACTATATAGGGTATCCCAGCTATAAACCACCTCAATCCCCATGTTTCAACCATTTTGGTGACATAGTTCTATGTTACCCCACTCAGAAAACAAAATGTATATTTGGTAAATAAAAAGATAGTTGGAATTTTAGGAGCAGTGATGTTCATTGACATAGAACAGAGAGTGAAGAAAATTGAACTTGTCACATACCATGATCATTGTCAAAAGCAGAACAATGATACCAGAAGGTCTTTTCAGCTCCCAGTTGTATGCACCAGCAACTGTTAACTTTAGATTATTTCCCATTATTTCTTGTTTTAGGTTCACCCCTCCCTCTTTGTTAGGCCCAGAAGGTTTTAATAGAAGACAGTTATGGACAGTATTGCGAAAAGTGAGTGCTCCAAAAAGGGATTTGGAGGAAAAAATGTTCTCAGAGCCAGGCGTGGTGGTGTAAGACAGTTATGGACAGTATTGCGAAAAGTGAGTGCTCCAAAAAGGGATTTGGAGGAAAAAATGTTCTCAGACACAGGCGTGGTGGTGCACACCTGTAATCCCAGCACTCAGGAAGCTGAGGCAGGAGGATTGCTGTGAGTTCGAGACCAGCTTGGGCTACATAGTTCCAGGTCAGTCTCAACTACACAGTGAGACCTTGTCTCAACACCCCCCACACACCAAAAAAAAAAGAATGTGCTCAGAAGACACAGAAACTATTACAGTATGACAGCTAGCTGACCTGCCTCTAAGATCTGCCAGAATTCGTCTGTGTCATGGAGATCCTGGTCGGGGATCTGGAATGGACATCCTGATTTCTTGTCCTAGCAGGGCCATTGCCAATAGCTTTATGGTTTGGACCATGCATACTTATTCTCCTAGTCATATTTGTTTCTTCCTGTTTCACAGCTTTAAAGCTACAAATGGTGGTGCAGACAGACCCACTGCTGGATGTTACTCTTGGTTTCCACTCAGGGCTCTTAGATGGACTCCACGGTGGAGGATCTGGACTGTCACCCTGCCAGTGCTCCTCTTAGCTAGAAGCAGCCAAATTGGCTGATGGACCTTTGTCCCTACAGTAGTGAGGGACACCACTGTTGAAGGGGTCTGAGACAGGACATGGACAAACGCTAGGCAGCTAGGGTAGATGCCTGGGAGAATTAGAACACAGAGGAAAAGAGGCTCAGAGAATCGTGTCCCAGGAATTTACAGGACAGGGGAGCAGGGGACTCTATTTTCCTAATATCAGAGGCCTAGCTGAAAACAGCAACCACATTGTTGAAGGGCAAGGGTAAACTGAGATAAGCCCTGTCATTTTGCAAAAGAAGTCTGTTCTTTCTGGCACCAGAATCCTAGCTAAAGCCTGGCTAAAAGTGGTGCCCCACCATTTCATTTTCACACAGCGCAAAAATAGCCCAACAAAGTGCATGGATGTCCTCGAACTTGGGTGCCTCTCGGTGTCCTCCTCTGGAGGCCCCTCTCAGTTAATGTGAGCTCTTCTTTATTCTTCAATAAAATATATGCAGTTCATTCCCCACTGCTCTGTTTGTGGACTTTATACTCAGGACAAGAGCCCAGAGGGAGGAGAGAATTGGTTATACTACATGGGCCAGGAAAACATGGAGAGCTACCTATTCAGTAAGAACCTACCATGATTTAACTGTGTTCCTCTTCACCCTGCAAAACAAACAGTGTAGCAGTGCAGCTTGACTTTTCATCCCCACTGGATACCAAGTAAGCAGCAGCTACTTGTGGTGGGTGGCTATGGTAGGGAACAGGGTCATCCTAGACAACACCGCAGTTTGGCCTTTTATGTCAAAAGCCTTAGATAATGTATGAGTATTTCTATATGAAATTTCAAAAATGACTTGAACTAATACATGAGGGATGTAAGATCAGAATGAGATGCAAGGGCATGATTATCACAAAGGGAAGGACAGTGGTTTCTTTGTTTCATTGGAAAATACATGAGAGAATTTTAAAAATAAAAGAAAATCAAAACCTTCCTCAAATTCCATCTATTAGAGATAGACACTGCCTTTTTTTTTTTTTTCCGCACCTTTCCAAGAAAGGAAGACTCTGGAGCTGGGTGATGAGCTGGGTACATTTAGAATGGGGCATGGTAGGTCCTACTGTGTTGCAGGGTGAGTGTAATTCTTCCCAATCAGGTTGGTAACTCCATGTAGACTTTTGAAGCACTACAGGGAAGTGGATGATGTTGGACCCTTGGCCAAAGCTGTTACTACCCATTACTTTGGGAGCAAGACACCTTAAAAGAAGAGAGAACAATTAAGGACATTGACTTTTTTTTTCTCTTTAAGGCATGAACTTAACCAAGTTCCTGGAATGTAAAAAAGAATTTACTAGGAAAAAAAAAAAACCACTCTCACACACACAAGCCAATAACTTGACAAACCATTAGGTGTGCAAGGTTTCTGGAAGGGCAGCTCTAAGTGCAGTCTGTGTCCAATTTGCACTGTCATCTTGGAAGAAGAGAGATCAGAATGACAAGTGAGATTGAAAAGCTGTTAAAGGCCAGGAAAAATAATGAGTGTCTAATCCATCAATGGAAAACTGTCAGTCCCTTTGTCTTTACAACACTTGGCTGGATAGTAATTCAAGCACAGCTCCTGAGTTGCACTTAATTGCAAAGAAAATAAACCTTTCCAAGAAAAGAGTCCTAAAAAGAACAGTGGACCTCACTCTAGTATCTCCAGCAATTGACTGTGGGTAATACAATTTACTTAGAAGGACAGGGGATATGAACAGAGAGATGGGATATGTCTGCAGATGTGAAACCCAGCTGGTGGTTTTGAAGGTGAAACCCCCTTAGTTTATTATGATGACCTTTAATGACCTTGCTCTGGCCATTGAGTTGAGGTACACATCCCCAAATTAAAAAAAATACCCTGCAAGGTGGAAGGTGTCCAAGTTTTATCCCTTGCTGCCTATACCCAGCCATCTGCCCTCAGGAATTTGTTTCTGAGTTGTTGGTGTCCTGGGCTAAGTGCTCTGTCTCAGAGTAGGGGTTTCCAGGACTCCTCCTTTCTCCATTCTGAGAACTGGGCACCCCAAATAGTCTAGATGGCAGTTAGAGCTTGTTGGCTCTAGTAAGGGAAGCTCTGAGAAAGAGAGACTCTGCAGAGCCACTGCAGCATGGGAGCCTGAGGGGCCCTCGCACTCAGGCTCTTGCTGTTGGAGTCCTGCTGTTTCACCTTAAACACAACTGTGAGCAGTAAGCCTGGGGACAGAGTTTTGCAACAACAACTTGCACAGCTCACAGCAGTCTCAGGAAGGAGAGCTTTCTTGTACACAAATAAAAGACTCACTGAGAGAGAAATTAGGGAAATAATTTCTTTTATAATAACATTCCCCAAAATGAAATATCTAGGAATCAATCTAAAGAAGGAGACAAAAGATTTCTATGCTGAAAACTACAGCACTCTGAAAAAGAGATAGAAGAGGATAAAAGAAAATGGAAAAACACCCCTTGTTCCTGGGTAGGAAGAATCAACATAATGAAAATGGCCATACTTCCAAAATTTCTATACAGATTCAATGTGATCCCAATTGAAATCCCAACAGTATATTTCACAGAACTTGCGAAAACAATCCACAAATTCATTTGGAACCAGAAGATGCCTAGAAGAGCAAAAACCATTCTAGGCAACAGAGACATGGCAGGGAGTATCACAATTCCCAAGTTGAAACTATGCTACAAAGCCACTGTGATAAAAACAGCATGGTACTGGCAGAGAAACAGGTCTGAGGATCAGTGGAATACCTTAGAAGATGCAGAAATACCAGACATACTCGGCTACCTCATCCTTGAAAAAGGAGCCTATCATACTCACTGGAGGAAAGATAGCCTCTTGAATAAACTGGCTTTCAATCTGCCAAAGATTAAAACTGGACCCATATCTTTCACCATACACTAGACTAAAATCCAAGAGGATTAAAGATCAAAATATCAAAGCAGAAACAGTAAACTTACTGGATAGTAAATTAGGTAGAACTCTTGAAGACACTGGCATAGGAGAAGACTTTATGAACAAATCCCTAGCAGCATGAGACTTGCACAAAGAATCAATAGCTAGGATCTCATTGTATTAAAAAGTTTTTGCAGTGCAAGAGAAACCACCCACAGAGCTAAGAGACAACCTACAATCTGAGAAAAACTTTTACCAGCTACTCCTCAGACAAAGCACTACTATCTTGAATATATAAAGAACTTTACAAAACCAGAGCCCCCCAATACAAAGATGAGATTCAAAAATGGACATCTGAAATGAACAGATATTTCTCAGACAAAGAAGTAAAAGCAGCAAATAAATATTTGAAAAAAATGTTCCACATCACTGGTCATTCCAGAGATGTAGATGAAAACAACACTGAGATTCCATCTCACCCCAGAAAGAATAGCTGCCATCAAGAAATCAGCCAATAAAAAATGCTGGTGGGAGTGTGGGGAGAAAGGGACCCTTCTCTATTGTTGGTGGGAGTGCAGACTGGTGCAACCACTGTGGAAATCAATATGGAGATATCTCAAAGAAACTAGGATTAGAGGTTCCATTTGACCCAGCCATCCCTCTGTTAGGTATCTTTCCAAAAGAATTAAAATAATCATACCACAGTGATATATGAGTACCTATGTTTATAGCGGCACAGTTTGTAATAGCTAAAACTTGGAAACAACCCAAATGCCCATTACCTGGAGACTGGATAAAGAAGATGTGGTTTTTCTCTAAAATGGGGTACTACTCAGCCATAAAGAATGAGCAACTAGAGGCATTCATAGCTAAGTGGATGCACACTGAGACTATACTCTTCAGTGAAATAAATAGGACACACTTGAGTAAATACTGGATAGTTTCTCTGGTGTGAAAAACTAAAAGTGTAAATAAGGTTCAAATGGTATAATTGGGAGTGTGAAACAGGAAGAAAATGGCTGAAGGGGAAGTGGGAAGGGGAGGGGAAAGGAAATGAGGGGAAAGAAAAGATGTGAAAAAATGGAAACAAAGTCTCTGTAAATAGGGAAGGGTGAAGGGATTGCAGGGATATGCAGAAAAAAACAAGAACCAAGATAAAGGCACAGGATCCCAGTGATAAATGTAACTGTATTGTTTGTTTTAAACGTTCCAATAAACTTAATGGGGAAAAGGTTACCTGGGGGCTATTTTCGCTTACATGTGATAGCTAAAGGTTGGGCAGAGTGAAAGATAAAGTCATCCACTCTTCATTCATCTGTACACTCTTGGGTGTTTTGTTTTGTTTCCAGGGCCTAGAACAGTGCCTTGCATGCAGTAGGTGCGATCGTATACTTGTTTACTCAATGACTATGAGTCTGAATTTCTTCACATAGCTACTGTGTGAGAACATGTTTACAGACATTTATCATGCAGAAATGCTACTTCACAAAATTTAAAGTATCTAGTGTAGGAGGCATACATTAAGAAATCAACCACTTTGAGAGAACTAACTCTTCTAGTTATGGCTCAGTCTGGAAAACTGATGAGCTCAAAGCAGCCTTGACAGATGCACCTGAGTATGGGACACAGTTACGTAGAGCCTGAGTAAGGACAAAAAGCTAGCAGGTGATGTGAGGCATCCCAGAGACGAACCACTTGCACCCCAAGATGGGTGGACAAAAAGCAAGGCACGGTGCTGCTATAGCCCCAAGGCTGGACCATGCCACAGGGGCTGAGAGCTGGGGCTGAGAAAGAGAGATCGGCTCTGTCAGCCCTGCGCACCACCTTCAAATGGCTACACCTGTGCTTCAGTCATCCGGCAAAGGCAGACAGGAAATGCAGTCGGAAGAATTCAGCCGCCAGGGACTCAGGAGCACAAAAGATCAGGGAATGAATCTAAGGGCAAACAGGCCCAGGTCCAGCATGGCAACCAGGCTGTGTAGTGGGCACGCTAGGAGGACTGGCAGACTGCGGCCTGTGGGTCACGTCCAGTCCACTTTCTTCTGTGGAACACAGCCACGCCCATTCCTTTATATATAGTCTGTGCTGCGTTTGCGCTGCGGTGAGTGCTGGGGTAGCTGTGGCGCAGACTGACCATGCCGTGCAGCTTCCAAAGCATAAGATACTCATTGCCTGGCCCTTTATGGTAAGATTGCCACTTTCCATTCTAGAATATGTCTAATCTCCACAACGACTTGCCAACTGAGTGTATTTAAGAAATAGGTGGACTAGCTGAGAAAGGAATCTGATTTGCCTGACAGTGAGCACAACAGGCCGGATGGAGATTTGCACCTGACTTCCAGCTACCTGACCCAACTCCGAGAGCTCTCACCGCATCTTTCTTCCCTCCTAATTCAACGGCTCGGGTGACTGCAATGTGCCGTACATGACTCAGACCCTTTGAGCTGTCCCCAGCCCCTGTGTCTCTGCTGGAACTACAATATCACTTGGTCTGGTACCTGTGCAGGACAAGTCTCTGCCTCCTTTATTCCCACCATTAGTGTCACAGCAGAGCAAAGCAGCTGGAGGCTCTGACTGGGAGTGCCCTTGGGTCCTATCACGAGAGTGTTCAGGAGCATCCTTCAACTCAAGGGTGCCTGTCTGCTGGACTGTCCTTTCTAGGCAGTCAGCTGGAGCTTAAGAATCTCTTCCCTTTCTCTTTGTGTGTGCAGTCATCATAGCTAAGCGGTAATAGCAAAAGATTTGGGAGAACGTCGCCGACATAATGGAAATCAATGTTAGAATGAGATTTGCTTTACAAAAGATACAGAAGGGCCAAGTCCTTGGGAAAGCTTCTGTTAAAGCTAAGTACACCTGTCTGATGGAAAATAAAACTCCTTGAGATGGAATATTATTGCCAACATTTCTCTGCACTGCTTGCAGATCCATCGCAGGTAATGGTTTGTAGGCATGAGTCAAGTGCTGTTGTTTTTGTACACCAACAACAGCAGTAGGAAAAAGCTCATAGACTACATCCAATTTGTGTTTACTGCAAATTCCGAATGATTGGAAGATAGGCATTGCTTGCTTTTGCTCTGCTCACACAGATGGAGAAAAATTGCAGCTCTGGGAACAATTTAAAGGGGTAAACCAAGTGCACGTGAGACTGATGGAAGTAGGATTTGCACGTGATGCCACGCAGAAAGGGCAGCGCCGGGACATGGTATGATTGGACTCAGCATTTTAGCCCACGCGGGTATTTTTATAATGTAACAAATGTACTCTCTTGCCTCAGTGAAAAGGCTTCTCCCGACCTACTTCTCTCGCGATAACTGACACCACTGTATCTTTAAGACCAGGGTGAAGCTCTGCTGGCCGCTCAGTCCCTGACCACTGGAGGTTTGGAACAACCTCCCCTCCACTGCCGTGGCCACAGACTACAGAGGGATTTCGGGTGTTCCATTGCCCCGCGGTCAAGAAGCAAGCACTTGCTTCTAAGCAGTTCCTGAGCTCAGGGATCCATTCCATCTGGGGTTCCTAGGTAAATTTGTAGTTTCTCACATCCAGAAGTTCAAAATGATTGCATGAGAAGTGGTAGGATGAAGTAGGAAAACTTGGGCTTCAAAGGCTAAAGGAGGGGGTTTTGAGTTCTGCCATTTAGGAGCCAGTCATGGTGTGAATCTGCCCCCCTGGGCCTCGGAGGAGGTGGGATTGCGTCTGTGGCAGTTGAGTGGTGGACCTGAAAGATAAGCAGGTCCTAGTCTCTGGATCCAAGGCATGTCACTTGATTTGGAAAAAGGGCCGGTGGAGATACGAAGGAGTTAAAGACGGTGAGGTGGAGAGGCTGCTCTGATTTATCAGTTGGTTCCTAAATTCAGTCATCCTTTTGGGTCAAGGGTGTACCGGGGACTAAACCCAGGGCTTTCACACTGAGATACCTTCCCAGCCCTTTTAAAAACTTCTTTCTATTTTGCGAGAGTCTCAGTCGTTAAGCTGCCTGGGGTGGACTTGAATGTGTGATCACCCTGACTGGGCTTCCCAGAGCCTGGGATTATAGGCATGCGCCACCACACCTGGCTACAAGTGTCATCATAAGGAGCAGGCAGAGAGATGTTTGATGCGGACGAGGCGGAGGGCGATGCGGTGATGACGGTGATGACGGTGATGACGGTGATGACGGTGGAGGGGGAAGGGGAGAAGGTGGAGGGGAGGACAGTGAGGAGCGCTGAGAGGGTGCAGACAAGGCGAGAAGTGACTCCTCCCCTCCCCAAAGGGAGTGTGGGCCTCGGGAGCCCTCTCTTAGCCTGCCTCAGAGCTGCGAGAGGACGTCGTGCGGCTTACACCCATCAAGGTCATGGTGAGTTGTTGTGGCAGCCACAAGTAACCGATAAGCTCTATCACCAATTCTTACGGTGCAGAAGAATTAAAAAGAGAAGAACGTCAAGTCAAGAAGTCCTTGCTTTTATAGGAAGGAGAGTCTGAAGCAATTTAGGAGGAACTGTGGAGATTTGTTGTGAGAACAAAGCCACGTGCTCTCCCGAGTTCGGGTTGGAGCATGAGGAGTGGCCCCACTCGGTGTCTGCTGTGGATTCGCCCATCATCTCTTGCATCCCAACCCTCTGAGGCTCTGCTTTTACCTCCCTGCCTCCCCCACAACTTTTGCTAAGCCCACATGTCACTCTTGCCAATGTGAGACTCAGGGTCCAGGACGGTGGAATGCACTGCTTCTGACCTCTTGGTTCTGGCCAGGAGCCGGTCCTCACCCAGTCTCTCCTGTCCCTAACACGGAAGGAAGGGTCAGCTAGAGGGTGGGAGGTGGATGAGTGATTTGCAGGCAGGAGGCCGACGGGGAGAACTTGAGGGAAGGAGACGTGGCGGGGGAAGTCATATGACCAACTCTGGTGGCTATAAGCTCAGGCCTTTGAGCAAAAGAGAGCTGCTTCTCCGTTCCCTCTGTCCCCACCTCAGGGTGCCAAAGGAGCCAGCACTTGATGGAGTCTTGGTAAGGACAGTGGCTCCTCAGCAGCTGGCCCTACTGGGGGTCTGACCCCTACGTAAGGAATCTAGACATATGGCCAGTGTCGAGACCAACTCACAGTATTCTTGGGGTGTTGGAGGAAGATTTTGCACACACACACACACACACACCCACACACACACACACACACCCTTAGGGCTTCTTAGCATAGGAAAATCTGTGGTCATCTGGTGGGTGAGGAGATAAGCTTCCCCAGAGCACACAGCCTAGTCAGGAAGAATATAGAGGCAAGTTTGGTCCATAACTGAAGGCCCTGTCTGAGGGCATCACACCTGGCTCCCCGCCCAGCCTGCGAAGAGGCCCTGTAGAAAGGTGAGTGAGGATGAGCTGCAAAACCTTTCTGCAACCCACCTCTCTGTCTCCTATAGTAACAAAAGTAGCATCTAGCTGCATCTCAGGATGTCCAAAAAAGAACCATTATAGCTAGTCTGATATTTCTTCTCAATCAGACCTGAGACAACGTCTAGTGAGCCTCGGCCCGAGGATGAAAGAAAGGTGGTTGAATTAATCATCTTCCCGTAGATGTGACAAATACCTGAGGTAAACAACTTAAAAGGAGGACAGCTTTCTTCTGGCTCACAGCTTCATTTCATGGGCTCTTGGCTTTGTTGGCTTTGGGTCTGTGGCCAGGCCGTACGCTATGGTGGGGGGTGTGGTAAAGAAGGGCAGCAAAAGGGGGCAGGAAGGGGCTAAAGTCCCACTGTCCCCTTTAAGGTCATGACCTAATTTCATTAGGCCCACCTCCTCCTGAAGGCTCCACCACCTCCCAACAGGGCTGCGATGGGCTCCGTGGCTTCAGCACGTGGACCTCTGGGAGATGTCCCAGATTCAACTGTAACACCGATTTGCACAGGAGTAGCCAGGGCCTTGCCAGGACAACAGGCCCCTCAAATCAGCTTAGACAGGGCTGGCTCTAGAATGATAACTCTTTTTGGTAAACTACATTTTTGGTTTCACACTTTTGGAGCCACACTTTCAGCAGAGAGAGTGGGCAGGAATGTAGCTGTGCACGTGTTCGTCCTCACCCTGTGAGCACAGCAAGAAGGATGAAGGAAGGCAGAGGGTCCTAAAGAAGGGACGCAGGGTCCATGGGGACTTGGAAGAGGAGACCACACAGGGATGGTGGGGCTGGCCAGGAACTTCAAGAGAAGGGAGCGCTAGCCTTGGGCTCTCATTTTTAAAAGGTGTCAGGTTGTAAGACTTTCCCCTGAGAGTTCCAAAGGAGCAGTAAGTTCAGTAAGGCTCGAGGGCTGGCTCTTCCCACTGAGATCTTCCCTGTGGTCTTCAGTGAAGACCTGTGCACCCTGCACGAGACTGGGTGAGACTGGATGGGCAAGGCTAAAGGTGGGACAGCAGTTACAGTCCTGTTTTCTTTAGTAAACTTTGGCTACATGGGGTGGAGAGGCAACAACTGAAGGTCATAGGAAGAGTGGGCTGACTCCCTCAGTTTTTACCTCAGTTTTTACCAAAGCTACACCCTTTGAGACCCAGGTGAGACGTGGGCATACGGTAGCCACCACTGTTTCATGGAAAATGCTACAAACAAAAGTGCAGCCCCGTGTGTGGCTGGGAGGCCCTGCCATGTAGTAAGTGACTCTGAATAGAAACACTTGGTGAGGGCCTGGGCACCGGGCAGCCAACCCCAACTTTCCATCCCTCAGTTTCTCTACTTCCCTGTAATGTGACAGTGCTTTTTGTACTTCTCTTCTTTCTGGTGCCTGGAGGATTAAATGCGACGCTACATGAGAAGTTCTTGGTGGAGAAATTGGCTGAATTAGTTTCCTACGGCTACACCAGCAGAGCAACACAAACTTAGCAGTCCAAACAACACAAGTGTTGCGTCTTCTGGTTTGTGAGGCTGGAAGTCAGAAATTGGTCTATCGTCATGTTGCTGACAGAGCTGTGTTCTTTCTGGAGGATCTGGGGGAGAATCCATTTCCTTGCCTTTTTGTTTTTGTTTTTGTTTTTGTTGTTGTTTTTTTTTTTTTTGGCTTTTTGAGACAGGGTCTCACTATGTAATTGAGACTGACCTGGAACTCACTATGTAGCCCAGGCTGGTCTCGAACTCACAGCGATCCTCCTGCCTCAGCCTCCCGAGTGCTGGGATTACAGCCATGTACCATGAAATGTTTGTTTGTAATTATGTTGACTTACTCCAAACAAGATGCTTTTGGACTTAGATACCCACACCACACAGACACGTACCGCATATTTTCTAAGTGGCAGGCATTGTGCTCAGCACTGACAATATAAATATGGCTAAGACGTAGTGTCTTGCTTCAGAGGGGTGCACCTTTGATGAGGAAGACGGGTAAGCGAGATGATTCCAATGCAGACATCTTTGCTGCTGGTGCTTCCTTTCCCAGTGGTGAGCACTTGGCAGTGTCTCGGCAGGTCCCTCTCTGAGAGTCCTTTCTACTCCCTCTCACGTTTCCACTGGTCCCAGCTTAGAGCTTGGCAGAGGCAGCCAGGCAGGCTATGTTTTCTTTTTTTCTAATTTTTGTGTGGCTGCATCACGCTATCTGGAGCAGCGGCATTTAATATTCACTGAAGTCACCTCAGACAGCAGCGAGCTTTATCCTTGATGGAAAGAAAGAAAAAAGGAAATGAGTCACCGTAGGCTGGAGATCAGGGAGGGAGGGCGGGGTGTACAGTTGAGCCTGGTCTCTTTACCATGTGCTTATGGACTAATCCTGAAGGGTAGTTGCAAGAAGCCTCAGCTCTATGGAACCCTGCACCGTGGTAAACTCTGAGTAAGGAAAACTGAAAACTAAGTAGCACTCATACATTAAAGGATAATCCTTTGTTAAGTTGTTGTCTTTAATTTCACACTTACTCTCCGCGTTAGCAGCATAAGTACTATTTAAGAGCGAACCACAAAATAACCAAGAATGAATGCCTGGAACCAAAGATAGACAGCCTGACCCTGAGAGCTAGGTGAGCCACTGTACTGAGCAATGTCTCCACCAGTCCTGTTTGCTCACGCCCTTAATCTTAGCGCTTGGCAGGCTGAGGCTGGAGGATCTCTGTGAGTTCCAGGTCAGCCTAAGCTATGGACTGAAACCCTGTCGCAACAGAATAAACAACAAAAGAACCATCTCTCACCTGGTGGTGAGGAGAGGTAACGAGGTGCTTCGTATCTCACCTGTCTGTGGTAAGCACAGCTATGCACACGGGGCAGGAAGCCGGAGAAAAGCCTTTTATTTACTTCTAAGTTATCGGACTGCTTCACTTGTATCATGTGCAGTCTCTCTTTTTTTTTTCCCCTGCCCTCCCTTCACCCCCTCCTCCCCTCCCCATCTACAAACACTTTATTTTCATCTTTTCATTATCTCACATTTTTTTCTTTTCCTACACCTTTAGCTCCTTTCTTCCCATGTGCAGTCTCTTGACCAAGCCTACTTTTAACTGCAATGTAACCTCATTTTGTACATATTCCCAGCTACAGAGTTTGCATTGCTTATCTCAGTGAGAGGTTGTTTGCATGGAAAGATTAATAACATTGATTAGCTTTCTAATATTTTGCACTTTTGAAATGTGCTTTGTTTGTTTTTTGTTTTTTGAGACAGCGTCTCACTACGTAGTTGAGACTGACCTGGAACTCTCTGTGTAGCCCAGGCTGGGCTCGAACTGACAGCGACTCTCCTGCCTCAGCCTCCCGAGTGCTGGGATTACAGCCATGTACCATGAAATGTTTGTTTTTTGCATGATTATATTTAAAACTTTGGTAAATGTTGAAATAAAACTGTACCGACCAGTTGCTTAAAAACATAGACGTAAGATACGGGGATAATAATAATTACCTATAGGTGTTACAGAGCTCACAAGAAGGGTGGAGGGGAGGAAATAAAGGAGAGAGTTCTTGGAAGAGATGACATTTGAACTGAACCTTTAAGGGTGAGTAGAAATTTTCTCTCTTGAGGGAAGAGGAAGAGGTTGCATGGGCAGTGAGAATAGTATGGAAAGAGAGTTAAGGAGATGTGCATTGCTTGTGCATTGCTGCATAGCGAATTATCCCAGATCCATCAGCTTAAAACAATGCACATATCTGTTGTCTCATATTTGTGTGAGTCAGGCTTCGGGCCCAGTTTAACTGGGTTTATTGCTTCGGGGTTTCGTTGGCTGCAATACCTATAGTTTATGACAAGGTTGTATTCATGAAAAACTTTTCCCCATGTAGTGCATAATCTCTATAGCACATTTTGATACGCTTTTTAGTTTACTTTTCCAACTGCTCACCAAACACTGTGGTTCAGTGTCCCTTTTTGTTTTGGAAGGAAGTAAGCATTGACTGAAATGCGTGACACTGACCTTGGAGACTGTGTTGTCACTGATTTCTTCTGAGTTTTTAAATGTTTCCCTCTGAACGGTCATGGGAGGAACGTGATGTCGACACTTTCCCAGGTAACAGCCTAAATCAACAAAAGCTCAGGAATGTAAATTTTGACAAGGTTGGATTTGATGTTTTGCAAATCTCAGGAAACTGTTAGAATTTTCAAGTGAGACCTTGGAAACAGAGAATTCAAACTTTTGGATTTATTTGAAGTTTATAACTTATTCTTTGTGTCGATTCCAAGGGGGAATCAATATCCTCATAGATTATCTTCTCATGGTCTTTCGATTAACCTGTTCAGAGCAGGCTCTGGAATATCCAGGGCTTTTAGTGAGATGCGATGTGATGTATTCATGAGATGGACAGTCCTAATTTGGATTTACACAGTGCACTAGGCTTCTGTAGAGGAACAGGATCAATATCAAATATATGTACAGTCACACAAAAGGACTTATTAGGTCTGTATACAGGATCTGAGATGGAAAGGACACCACGGCCACCTGTGGGTTCAGAGGCTGCAGAATCTAAAACGGCCACCTGTGCACAGGAGAGCCAGAGGATCCAACAGCAGTCGAAGACTAGAGGCCTGGAAGTTCACTGTCGTGTCTTGAGTGTGAATGTGATTGGTAGGTAGAAGACTCTGTGGGCTTTTTGGGGGGGGCATTGAGACAGGATCTCACTATGTAGTTGAGACTGACCTGGAACTCACTATGTAGCCCAGGCTGGTGTCCGAACTCACAGAGACCCTCCTGCCTCAGCCTCCCAAGTGCTGGGATTGCAGGCATGTGCCACCATAACTGGCTAAGAATCTGTGTTTTAAGGTAGAAAAACTGGAGCCCTGTGTCCAAGAGCAATAGTGAAGACAGAAGCTCTTCCCAAAAAGGGAATGTTTCCTTACTTTTCAATTTTGTTCCATCCAGACTATAAGCCTATTGGTTGGCGCCACCCATGTCAGGGTTGGGTCTTCTGCCCTCAGTTTTCAGCGTGCATGTTATCTGCTAGGCAACCCCTACCCACAGCGAGCTGATGCATCACCATTAACAGTCACACAGTGTTTCAGAGACAAGGGCTGGGTCATTATTCTTCTGGCGATGTTATCTTTGGAGCCACCCTGCCGCTTCCGAATTCTCCAGCCCCCACACTGCGGGGTTTTGTTGTGTTGGAGCCACTTCTGAGAGAGGACCTTGGGCTCCTTTTCCAGTTTTTCCATTCTGACGTCTCTAGCCAAGTTTCCTGGTGAAAGTTCGCTAGGAGTGCTCACCTAGGCAGCACATGTACTAAAATTGGAACGGCACAGAGAAGGTTAGCACGGCCCCTGTGCAAGGATGGCACGCAAATTTGTGACGCGTTCCATATTTTTGTGTAAATAAGAACTAAAAGGTTTAATAGAGAATGTGAAATAGGAAGAAGAAGGGAGCGAGAGGGGTGGGGAAAGCAAAGAAGGGAAGGGAATGAATATGAGAACATGGAAAATAATAGAAACAAAGTCTCTGCAGATAGGGAGGGAGGGAGGGACGGAGGGAGGGTTGGGAGATGGGGAAAAAACAAGAACCAGGATAGATTATGTAAAGGTGCAATTTCCAATGATGAACGTCATTACATTGTATACATAAAATGTACCACCAATAAAATTAATTTTGTTTTTGTTTTTTTTGAGATAGGTTCTCACTATGTACCTGAGTCTGACCTGGAACTCACTAGGTAGCTCAGGCTGGTGTTGAACTCACAGCAATCCTCCTGCCTCAGCCTCCCAAGTGCTGGGATTACAGGAGTACGCCACCACGCCCAGCTTGCTTTCTTTCTTTCTTTCTTTCTTTCTTTCTTTCTTTCTTTCTTTTTTTTTTTTTGGTACTGGGGATCGAACTCAGGTCCTTGCACTTGTGAGGCAGTTGCCAGAACCACTGAGCTAAATCCTCAGCCCAATAAAATTAATTTTTATAAAAGGGCTACTGAGAAAAATCAAATGATCTACACAAGAGTGATGTTTGACTTATAGCTTATTAATAATACCAATGGAAGCCAAACAGATCATAAAATAATATTTAAAATGTTGACTATATATCTAGTAAATATCAATGCACTGCATTTTACATATCTTTGTATATTTATATATAATTTATTATAAATGTATTTATAATTATATATATAATGAAAGTATTGAAAAACAAAAATTGTTTTTATTATCCACAGATGGGTGTGACAGAAATATGGAAATATATATTTCAGAAAGAATACAAATGATTCCAGATAGAAGACCTGAGGTGCAGAAAGGAAAGGAAACCTGCAAATTGGCAAATCTGAAAGTAGGTATAAAGACACAGTGACTGGGTGAAGCCTGATGATGTCTAAACTGGGGATTAAACAATAGGACAAAACACTCAGTGCAAGAGGCTTATAAATCACTGCAAAGATGATCCAAGGTTAAAGCATTCTGCAGTTCTTGAATTCATTCCGACAAAGGTAAAAATAATGATCAGTTTTAGATTTCTTAAGTTTTCATGCTTGAAATTCTAGGGAAATCATCATCTTTTACCTCTCAGAAGAGAAATAAAATTCATAAATACTGTAATATCCAAGTTATCGGGGGTGTGAGGGAGAAAAAAGGCAAGTAGCAACAATAACAACAAAAACTGGCATAATTACATAATTATTTAACAAAATTATCCTGAAACAATATTTAGTAAAGGTAAAATGAATCACAACATGATATATATGATCTAAATCACCAAGAAGTTACTACATTTTAAATTTACATAATTTAACCAGATCATATCTAAAGCAAAGTTTGTTAAGAATATGAGGAGAAAAAACAATATGAAGAATAAAAATAAAAAGTAGGTCTACCACCACAGGGAGAATTTTAACTCACCCGTTTTAGCAATCAGTAAACAGATTAAAAAACCAATGAACATATAGAATATTTGAATAACATAATTAAACTAGATCAAATATTATATTTATAATTAACTCCCAAATCAACATTCTTTTTATGCACATATGGATAATTTATGAAAAGTTGTCATTAGGCTGCAAAGCAAGTCTTAATAAATTTAACGGATTGGCAACATACAGAGCACGCTGACCATAAAATTAACATTTTGTTACTTGCTAATATTTTAAAAAGTAGAAAAATTTATACATGTGAAACTTTTTGAAAAATATATTAAGTAATCTGTATATCTGAAATTAAATATTAATAAGATATCTGAATTTATGAGACACAGTTGAAGTAGGATTTGAAGGTAAGTTTAAAGTTACAAATTTGTTTTAGGAAAAACAAGACCCAGAATTAATGAGTCCAGTATCCAATTTAAGAGCTAAAGCACAGTGAAGCAAACTCCAAGGCAGTAGAAATACAAACTAAGAACAGAGAGGAAGAATCAATAAAACCAAAAGATATTTGTTTGTAAATAATAATAAGGTTGGTGAAATGCGGGCAAGAGGAACAAGAAAAAAGAAACAAGCCAAACAAACAAACTATGTAAATAGCTACGGATAGGTCAGAGATGAAAAAGAATGAGAAACTATGAATGCTTCTTACAATAAAAAAAGTTTAAAAGGTCAGACGAAGTGGGAAAATTACTCAAAATATATAACTTACCACCCACGAGTCAAGAAGAAATGGAAAAGCTGAGTAACCCTGTAGCCATTAGTTAGTAGTGAAAAATCTTCCCAAGGATAGCAGGGTGCCTACCTGATTCGATAAAGTCTAACTAGCAAGAAATGGATGCTTTTCAGTCTTATTGAAATGTTTCCAAAAATACTGAGTTGGGAGCAGTTTTGAGTTCTTTTAAAGAGGCCAGCAGAACTTTGATGCCAAAGCAGAACAGGAAATTGTATGAAAGGTAGAGCTGTAGGCTGCTGTCACTCTTGCATGGATATATAGCAGCAGAGACCCTGTGCAAACTGTCGGGGGATTAAAATCCAGGCAATAAGAAACACAGCATCTATCTGACCTGGTCTGTGATAGATGTGAAAGTGTGGGTTAACATTAGAACACTGATTAGTGTGACTCAGAGCAACGAAGAATAGGTAAAACTATAGGATCATCTCTATGGATGTAGAAGAAAACACTTGGTAGGATTTGACATCCATTCATGATTTTAAAAATACTTATCACACTAGAATAGACTAAAACTTTTATCTACCTGGGGAAAATAACTAGAGAAAAGCTCACACCATACTTTATACAAAGAAAGAAAAGAAGAAAGGGCATCTAAAGTTATTATTTTCTTTATTGTATATGAGGGCCTAGCTACCGAAGCAAGGCAATATGGGCAAATTACACCTAGAACTAGTAGACAGGAAGCACATAACTAGAAACTTCGACATAGCACTGGAAAGTAAGCCATACATAACTTAATAAGGTACACTAGCAAAACTGATGCAGACAAAACCAACACGAAACTAATTGCTATTCTGTACACAAGCAACAGAAAAAAAATTAAACATTTAAAAACATTCAGTATCAACAAATTCCAAGTAACTGACTGAGAACCCTATTATAATATAGGCAATATCTCTAGGGAGAAAAGCATAAATCTTTACAGAAAAAATTCACTTAAATGAAGGCAGAGATATATTTTCATGGTTTGCAGGATTTAACATGATCAAATTTCAAGTCTCAAATTGATCTCTAGATTGTTCTATAGATAAGCAATGCTACAGGTTGATTTTTCTTGCTATTATCGTCATTTTTCATTTAAATAGAACTTGACTAACTCGAAAGTGTATATGGAAACACACAGGGTTGTGGATAGCCAGAGAATTCCTTAAAAGAAGGCGAGGGACCAACCTGTTAAATAGCAGCCTTTATTGCAAAGCTATAGAAATGAGGCCGATGTGATATTGTCATAGTGATGAACACACAGACCACTGGGACAGAAAGAGAACCCAGGAATAGAGCCGTACACACGAGCACTAGGCATGTGGCAGCAATAATATTACAGTTCAGTGAATGAAAGAGTTTTCATCAAGGGTGCAA
Source organism: Fukomys damarensis (assembly GCF_012274545.1). Lineage (NCBI taxonomy): Eukaryota > Metazoa > Chordata > Mammalia > Rodentia > Bathyergidae > Fukomys > Fukomys damarensis. The sequence continues at coordinate 68,613,401 of NW_022900916.1, forward strand.
GGACATCAGGTTATCCATATGAATAAACACAAAGCTCGGTTCCTTCCTTATACCAAATACTAAACCAGCTCTGCAGAGTCTCAATGTAGAAATGAAAGGCAAAAGCACCAAACCCTTGGAAGGGTTCCTGGCGATCAAGAACAATTTCCTCAAGATACGAGTCAAAACAAACGAAAAGATCAAGTCTACTGCATTAATATTTAGAATTTTCATTTATGCATGGAAAGGGAAAAGGGGGAAGGGAGAGAAATGAAGAAAGAAAGGGTGGGGAGAGAGAGGGAGAGAGAGAGAGAGAGAGGGAGAGAGAGAGAGAGAGAG
>NW_022900916.1:68613753-68634045 GCF_012274545.1 Fukomys damarensis
GAGAGAGAGAGAGAGAGAGAGAGAGAGAGAGAGAGAGAGAGAGAAGCCACAGGAGAAAAGAAGCACACAGACAAAAGGGTGCTCATGAAGGATACATAAAAAAATCTTGTGGCTTAATAAGGAACGACAGCACAGTAGAAATTTCCCAGAAAAGGAAATTAAAATGGCCTATATTTGTATGAAAATATATTCCCAAATATTCAACTAATAGAGTAGTTGAGGAGTAGTATGCATTCGCATCCACAAATCCAGTCCTAAGGTGTATTCATTGAAACAGCTTTTATAAATATACACTAAGAGATGAGTGTATAACATAAATCCAACGAGGCTTGTTTCAAAGCTGTGAAGCTAAACATTGAGTTTATACGGTATGCAATATATCAGCAGGTCAAATTTTTAAGAGACGAGAAAAAGTACGGTTTCCAGCGAAAGTGTGCAAGGCGCATGGATGAGGAGGGGCCCGAAGAGCCATTAGCTTTCTTAAGTGTTTGTCTTTTTGCTCCCTGTACCTACACATGTAAGTGCTCGTTCAGGTTGTTTAATAATTAATAGGGAGTTTAAAAATAAAAGGAGAAAAACGGGTCCCAACTCTGGAGCCAGGCTGGGAACGGTTCTGCCCAGACCATGCAGCCTCTCCGTAGAGGTCAGACCAAGCGCTGGGCATCGGCCACGAAGCCCACCCTACAAGATTCGGCGGGGTAGAAAGAGCTGTAACACACGGAAGTTCAGCCGCTTAGCCGGAGTAGGAGGGTCAGCACACTGGGGCCAAACCCTCCACAAATGTCTGCACTTCTCAGCAGAAGGTGTCCGGTGGGGCCAGAGGCAGATCTGGAGCTGCCCTGCGTGGGCACGCAGACGCTCCACCTTCTGCACGGCTCCTGTCTCTGGAGGACGATGTCCCCGCACTGCATTTCCCCGGCTCTCGTGGCCGTCGGCTCTGAGTTGGGGTTGGCCCATGGAGGTGCTGGCAGGAGACGGAAGGCGGGGAAAAGGAAGAAATCGCAGGACTGGCCTGCCCCGTGTGACAGCCATACCAGTCAGCAGCGTTACTCCTCCGAGTCCACGCAGTGTCCTCCCAGGGCTCCCGCCTCCTGGATCGTGCCCCTGCCCCGTGGACCCTGGTCCACTTCCTCTCCCCTCCGTCCTGACGGCCACAGGCTGATGACAGTTCCTCGCGGTCGCTGGTCTCTGCGGCGCGTCCATCTCCCTCTTGGCTTCCCAGCTCTTTCCTACACGCACTCTCCCCGACGTCACTGCCCAGCACTGCCTTTTCAGTGTTACACAGTCGGAGGATGTTTCTTTTCCTAATCCAAGCATTACATTTTCCCCCTGCCTAGCGCGACCTGGAGAAACAAGGGTCCCATGGCGAACCACGGTAAGCTGAGACCTCCGGGGTGGCACAGACTGCATCGCTACCCTCCAGGAAGCTCTGTGCACTAGGAGTGACGCAGTGCAGCTCCCCTGTTCTCCCTCCCTTCTCCTAGTCAAGGCTGAGGGGAGATGTCCTGGGGGGCGGGGGACTGTGATTGTCAACAGCAGTAACGATGACAACTGACGATGGCACATTTAAGTCTAATTTATAAGAAATGGTGGATTTGCATTAGTGCGGTAGGTTTAAAATAACACCCGTGCATTAGATGATGTTCAGGTTTAATGTACAAATAATGAGCGCATTAAATCAGGTTTTATTGTCATGGAGCACTTTAACTTGGCAGGACCACTTTCCTTTTGTGATCCAGAGAGGGCTGGGTGGACGAAGGTGGGGCTGTCATGCCCATTCTTGACCTTTATCCATTCTGCTCTCACCCGGAAATGATTGCACCTTTTAAACAGGTTAACTTTTTCCTTTCCATTTTCCCCTTCATTCATTTCTTAAAACCTTATGGATTAATTTAAAAGTAATAAAAATTAAACAGAAGCCATTGTTCTTCCTTGCTTTATGAAGTGGAATTTCCATTGTGAGTTTTTTTTAAAGAGGAAATGCATCATTAAATTTGCTGCATTATTTATCAGAGAAGCTAATGAAATCATAACTACAGTAACTGAATACGCACAGCCCAATGCTTGTTTGAAAAACTGCCTATAAAACCCTAGTTAATCGCCATGGGACCAGTACTTTTTATACTGTATCTCATGAAACCAAAATCACTGCAGTGTTTGTATACAGGCCTCAGAGTTCTCTAGTCTGGCCAAAAATTTTACAGTCATAATCACGGGGTGACCATGAAATGTAGTCAGAATTTAACAGAGGCTGAATTGGCCATAGATTTTTAATAATAATAGTACCTTAAAAGAGTTTTAAAACATTGCCTGCCATCTTTCCTGTCTTTGTGGCAATGCTACCTGTTAATTTATACATCTTTCCACCTGCCCAGGTCAGCTGGTATCACAAGGACCAAGTTTACAATTGTACAACAAGAGAAGGGTCGGCAGGCATTACGAAGAACAGTCCGCAGTCAAGGATGTGACTTGTTCCCTCATGGCAGCTCAGCATACCTGGGAGCCTGGGTTTGAGGCTCTCAGAAGCCCTTGGGAGTCCCAGGGCTAAAGGAAAATGAGAAATTCAGAGCTAGCAGCAAATCTGTGTCTGCTGTATCCCTGCCAACACCCGCTCCTGATCTCAGTTTCTGCTGGAATTTCCTCCCACTCTGCTCACCACCTCTGGCATCTGGGAAAGGCAAGGGCTGGAGGATTCTCTAGTGTCCCATGAAGCCTTCTTGGTGTGACCTGAAGTTTTGGTGTTCCCTAGCTAGCATTTTTGGGCACAGAGACAGGGCCCAGCCTCACGACTTCTTTACCCGTCTGATATGAGCAGAATGTCAGGCTGAAGTGCAACCAGTCTTTTCTAGGGTTTTAGCCTTTGTTTAATCCATTTGTAACTCTTCCCTTACTCCTCCAGTTAAGCCTTGGCTTTTGAGATCACGCACCCAGCATCTTCTTCCTCCTTCACACTCTCCTGCAGCTGCTTCGTATGGTGACAGAGAGAGCTGCTGTCATGGAACAGTGCTGCATCCACCTCTTGGTCACAGTCGATCGGTCTCAAATGAACACCAAACCCAGCTGGGCCGAGAAACACTTTCCTAAATCGTTCGCACTGGGCTTCGTTTTAGGATCAATCTCTCCAGGTGACAAACGAACTATAGTTATAATGTTGGAGTTATTGTAGAATATGTCTAGGAATTCACCAGGGAGAAGCACAATGAAGCAGCCTATAGGGTTGGCTCCCTTTGCTCTGGAAGCACAGTTGCCTATATCTTGTTCAGTGCAGTCTGGGGATGTGACTTTCCTTCGATTCTGTGGGCTAATACATTTGTGTGAGTGCTGTAACTGGGCATCGGCCACAGCAACTACAAAGAGCCCATTGACTAAGTGCCCTCTTCATTCATTGATGAGTACAGACTCGTAGTAGTTACCAAGTACTCAGTAAATGCCTTGCCTTAGTGAGCTTTCTCTTTCCCATCCTGCTCACAGTATCCAACCATCTTTTCATATTTTGCTCTTTACTGTTTAGCTTTCTACAGACAACAAGAAAAGCCACAAGTGTTTAGTATCTACCTTAGTTCAGATGGCTTGGAAGCTGTTGGGGAAGAGAATCCTGGGATGTGATTTTATGATGGGCCTTAGGATGTAGGACTGTGCTGTGGATATGAACATGTGATTAAGTAATCTGTCACCAAGCTTTGTGGCATATTTATCAATTGCTGGCAGCTATCAACGGAAAGGCAAGCTTACGCTGTCTTCAGCTAAGAGAATGGGAAAGAACTCGGATAAATACAGATGACTTAAAATAAGGTGGGGAAAGACATGTAAGCAGACATGATTTGCACTAACACCTAAGGAATGCTGGCTTGCTCTTTCTAAGATCAATTTGCACTTTTGTGGCACTTCTCGTTAAGAAATCTCCAAGTATAGGATGAATTCTGGCTTACCATCCCCTTGAGTACAACTAATTTAGAATAGAGAAAAACCATGGGCAAGAGGGGATGGGAAACGCACTTAGTAGGTGTCCTAGGGGGAGTTAGTTAAGTAGAATGTAATCACCTGTCTTGGAACTGGGATAGAATGCCAGAAATGAATGATAAGACTTTTGGTCCCACGTGATGATAATATCCCCCTGTCTGCACTATTTGGGCTTATTTTGATTGCCCATTTTCACCAAATGTATTTATTACATTATTATGCATGAAAATGTTTTATTATTGAGTTTCTCAAACAATGTCCTAGCTACACGCTTTTTGCCAAGCCCATGTCCAATCTCTCTCTCTCTCTCTCTCTCTCATCATTTGCAGTCATCCTTGCACTGACCAGGGACTCCTGACCTTTCCCTTTCATGCTGGCAGAGCCTGGGTAAGTGATGAACAGGGAGTCGTCCCCTCCCCGTGGGACTTCAGAGGAGACAAATGACGCTGCAGTCTTCTCGGTGTCCTCCCACCCCCTTCCCTTGTCTGCACTCTGGATGTATTGCAGCTTTTCCAGGTGCTGCTGTGTCCCGCTACACCCTTCCCATCTCTGCTCTTTTTTGGTAGGTGAACAGCTTTGAGGCCTTGAGAAGTTCAGGCGGATGGGAAGGCCACTTCTGGCCAAACTGAACGCACACCTAGGCCCTTTACAGCTTAAAGAAAAAGGAGAGGGCTCCACAGCTCTCATGTTCAGATGTATAAAACTGAGTACAGTTCTGTTAGTTAAACTGTTTTTTCTGGCTTTGAGCTATTACTTTTCTTAATTCAGGAACTGGGATCTTGTTTCTTCCAAGTTTAGTGAACTTCAGGTTAAAACTCAAGCTGCATTTGCGATTTGCTGTGTCCTTGTCCTTCAGTTGATGTTGAGCTCTGAGAAGGGCTGAGAGCCATTTCACTACATCTGGAAGGGCTACCTACTGCATCCTGGGGTCTGGACTGTCTGGTTCTGAGACCCGGCCACTCTGCCCAGTGCTGAAGCCTCGTGCTTATCAAGTGCTCAGTGCTGCTTGAGAGTGAAAATGCCAGCTATGCCTCCCACATCTACCTCCCAGTTCTGTGTTCTTTGTTCCACAACCCCTAGCTTTTGATCTCAACATTTAGGAACCGGAGATCTTCGTTCTCTGTTGTTTTCTCTGAACTTTATCTTTTGCACACAAGTAAAAGTGATAAAGAAAAAGAAAAAGGACATTCTATTTAACATCTCAAAGTACCATCTCTTCCAATAAGCAAATTTTCCTAGTGCTTCTATTGTGAGTGTAAAGTAAATAAACTAAACTGGGGTCTGGGGGTTTAGCTTAGTGGTGCCACTGCCTGCCTTCCCGAGTTCGATCCCTGGTACCAAAAACAAACAAGCAAACACACAAAAACAACAGGAAAAACTAAACTGGATAGCGATGTTTTGTTTTAGAGCTTTTCAAAGGGTACAGTATAGAATTACTTGTGTTCTTATAAGAACCCGTGGGATGGGGGGTAGGCTGAAGTCACCTCATGTGTATTAATGGTGTCTCTGCTCAGAAATCAAAGTTTTCCACAGTTAGGAGTGGAGATTCCTTTTTAATAAGAGAAAAATGGTAGACTGAGTGACACAATTAATACTATGAATGGTGAACAGACCTCAAGAGAACTTATTTCAAACAGAAGTCCAGATGTTAGTCACACGACAAAGAAATAGCATATTTACCTTCATGTCGTTGCACAGGATGAGCAGAAGTTTATGAGACTGTTCTCACTAATCTCACTAGCCAGGAAAAGAGGAAGAACACATCTCCAGTTCTCATGTGTACATTCACCTGTGTGTTGTATCTCCCAGCCTTTGTCAGCGATGCTGGTGGGTTTCAACTCCTTGTCCTTCTCAAGTCATCCACTTGAACTTGGATTTCACTCTTAGAAAAGGTTTTTGGTATATTTTGTTTTTAATATCAGCACTTTGGAATTCCATAGCTTATAGTTTTCCTTTGGCTGAAGTATCTGTCTTGCACACCCCGCCCCCGTCTACATATTCAGAGCACATTACTTAAGCACAAAGACAGAAAGAGTAGATTGTATTTAAGGACATAAGTAATGGTCACTACTAAATGATCCCGGTGCGGGGCAGGGTAAGGAGCATTGGTCACTGTCAAATCAGAGGCTGCCAAGTGAGTGCTTAGGGACCTATTATTAAACAATTTAGGGTGAGATTGACAGTGAAATCCTCTCTGAGCTATTTTTGAGCCATTTTTTGTGAGTTAGACCTAGTTCTTTTTATAAATGATTACTTTTGGAAGCTATATTAACATGTCCGTCACCAAGTTAGTAAAGCCATACATCATGTAGGATCTTAGTAGTGTCTCACTTACTAGATCAGTCTTATTAAATAAGAATGAAGTATATTTCAAAGTCATCCTGCTAAATACTATCTATTTCCCAGATGCTAAATGGTAAGTAATGGGTAGCAGAAGCTGAACCTGGATGACTAAAACAGAAAAGGAAAATATACTAATTCGAAGTCTTAATGGGAAATCTGTAGAACAGGGTGAAAAAATAGGCAAGAGTCAAAGGAGAAGCAGGTAGCCCGAATCACAGCCCAAATCACTCCATGAGGACAGTCTGGTGGGATCACTGCTGCTACCACCTGTAGCCCCCTACCCTTTCCTTTGTGGTACCGATCGCACTGAACTCTGAGCTCAGTGCCTCTGTTGTGCTATCCTAGTAAATCTCCACTGGCCCTGCTTCTCTGCTGCTTTCTCCAGAGTCAAAACTGAAGGAAGACATGCCCAGCTTGCCCTGCCTAGAGCCTCTGATACCTGGCTCACATGAAGTGAGGCAGGGTGACCCTCTTTCGACCTTCTACAGTAAGAGTTGGGTCTTGCCTCCCAGGAAGACTCACGCTGCTTGGAAGTCTCCAAACGTAAGAAAATGCTTCAGTTGCCTGGTGTCAAAACATGACAAATGACAACAGGATGTTTCATAGGAAATGATTTCTTGCTCATGAATTTTGGGAAATACCATGTTTCCTTACCAGAGGTGTTTTTAATGTGATTGCATGCAAAAAAGACCTCCAGGAAGGACTATGGAATCCCCTTCCCTCCCGATCGTCCCAGAGGGGGGTTCCGTAGAATACATCGTGACTCACTAACTCAAAGCGACAACACTTTTCCTCACAGTCTCAGCAGCTCACCCTCTTTATGGACACAAGCCGCGTCCCGAGGTAGACACACAGAAGCTTCATCTGTGGAAATGGTAAGGCTGTGCTGTAGCCTTGCATTTAGTTTGCATTTCACCACGAAGGTAGGATTATTCTTCTACATTAGCAGCATGCGCCCAGGGCCTTTTCTTCTTGGGCTTAGTCCTCCAGACGCATTCAGCCATCCAGTTTTCCCGAGGAAGCGTCTCCATTTGCTTTTGGCCTACTGTCCCACTGCCTGAACAAGTTAGTGCAACTTTAGAAAACGTCTCAGAGAGTAAGTCAGGGCTCTGAGATCCTGTGTATAGCACAGATGAAATCTACCAAGATTTAAATTCTCTGATAACTGAAAACAAATGTCCTGCTTATTTTTATAGCACTATAATGGAAGAACACACAGTTCAACAACCAAACAATAACTGACCTGTAAGCCACCTTCAGCATATGAAATTGCTATCTGTACTCATAGATGATGTCTGAAATTCAGGTCAGAGTCATATTTTATTTAAAAATTGCTAAGCTTAAAATGGTATCTTCACATGTGAACCCAACGTTCAGGTCTCTCAGCAGTGGAGGTACATACAAACCACGTGCTCAAGTTAATCAACCGAAGTTTTAGCTTTTTTTTTTTTTTTCTTGATACCAGGGATTGAAGTCAGGGCCTTGCACTTGCAAGGCAGGCAATGGAACCCCTGAGATAAATCCTCAGCCTGTCAATTTAGTTTTTTTTTTCCTCTTTTTTATTGAGTATATTGGTACATTTTAGGTATACAGTACAGTTACATTCATCATTGGGATCTTGTACCTTTACATGACAGGTCTTGGTTCTCATTTTTTCCCCATACTCCTCCCTGCCCTCCCTTTACCCCCTCCACCGTCCCCTAGTTACAAAGATTTGGCTTCCATTTTTTCCTTTTCTCATATTTTTTCTTTTCTCTTATTTTATTTCCCCTATCCTTCCCACTTCCCTTACACCTTTAGCCCTTTTCTTCCTATTTCATGTTATCTGTTATACAATTTGGATCTTATTTACACCTTTAGTTTTTCACACCAGAGAAATTATTTGGTATTTACACATGTGTGTCTTATTTATTTTACTTAAGAGTATGGCCTCAATATGCATCTATTTTCCTGTGAATGACTCTAGTTTCTCATTTGTTATGGCTGAGTAGTACTTCATTTCATAGAAAAACCACATCTTCTTTATCCAGTCTCCAACCGATGGGCAAATGGGCTGTTTCCAAGTTTTTGCTATTACAAACTGTGCTGCTATAAACATGGGTGTGCATATATTATTGTGGTATGATTCTTTTAATTCTTTTGGAAAGATACCCAGCAGAGGGATGGCTGGGTTAAATGGAACCTCTAATCCCAGCTCTTTGAGGTATCTCCATACTGATTTCCACAGTGGTTGCACCAGTCTGCAGTCCCACCAGTGATGGAGAAGGGCTTCTTTGTCCCCACAACCCTGCCAACATTTTTTATTGGTTGCTCTCTCTCTTGATAGCAGCCATTCATTCTGGGATGACATGGAATCTCAGTGTTGTTTTCATCTGCATCTCTCGAATGACCAGTGATGCTGAACATTTTTTCATGTTTGTTTGCTGCTTTTCTTTGTCTGAGAAATGTCTGTTCATTTCAGATGCCATTTTTGAATCTGGTCTTTATATTTGGGGGGCTTAATTTTTTGAGCTCTTTATATATTCTAGATAGTGGTCCTTTGTCTGAGGAGCAGCTGGTAAACTGAAGGTTTAGTTTTAAAAAGAACTCCATTACATAATGTTCCTTACTTCAAACCTCCCTAATTACTACTTTTTAAAATCTGAATGTTTGTAAAATACAAAGTTATCATTATCGAAGAGATATCATTCATTGAAAAATGTTTGTTTTGAGCTTACTATGTTCTTGGCTGTGTGCTAGGTGTGCAAGATGAATGGTGAATAAGACATAGTTCATGCCTCTAAGGAGCTTACACTTAAGCTGTGGATTTATCTATCTAAAGGACTTCGAGGTATACTATATTCCATAACCTATGCTATGAGCCCAACATAAAAGAGTGAACACAAAATCAAAAATTTTTCTTTAAGCTATAAATCTAGAGGAGGCTGCCATTAAAGTACGTATTTATAGTTATGGAATCATGCATGTGATCAGAGCCTAAAGGAAAAATCAAGAATCCTTCATAGATGATAAACATATTCTCTGAGGATATTTGTCCTCCCACTCCAGGAATTCATGGTTCTTGTAGTGTCGTGGCTGTGGCACCTTCTATCTTCTAAGGACAAAACAGGGCCCCAGTCTGAGAACAAATACTTCTGAGTAGAAGTTGAATCTGTAATGGGTGTTCCCAGACTTTGACCTTTGTTCTGGCTCCCAGGGAAAGCAGCAATAATGACTACTAGAAATAGCAGAAATTTTCACTCAAGTCCAAGACCCTGTGTGACAATAGAAAAAGTGTTGGATGTGAAATAGAAGGACTTGTTTTCAAGTTTCAGTTCCATTTGTCTGGGGGCAGCCACTCAATCCATTAGCACTGTCAAATCTTTACCTATAAGACGGGATGCAATAACACTCCCAGGAGTCAGGGAATAATGGAAATGAGGTTATTGGTGTTGGGAAGTTGTGAATTAAAAGGTTTGAAGTATTTGCAGTAAGTAAATCCTCTTCCTTTGAGATGAGAATTCAAAAACCCTTTGCTGTCGAGACATTTTTCAGTGTTTTTTCAGCCATCTCTAGGCATCCTCATTTTACCCTGTGTTTCCATTTAAAACTTCACATTTTTTCCAGGGGTGAAACCTTTAACCAATCATTTTGGTTGTCAGTGGCTCACATGAAGCTCCGATGTTGATGAACTATCACAGCTGTGTTCCCAGAGCGTTTTTCACGTGGCTTGGCTGGTGTGGGGATTTACGGAACAGTGTGACATTCTGTGGTAGATGTGATGGGCCGTGCTGTGGGCTCTCCATGGACGAAGAGTGGCTTGGCTTTGGAGCTGTCACAGAATGTCATTCCTCAGCGTACACATGAGCAGGGGGGGATGACGGTATAGAAAGCGAGTCCACCTGCCACAGACTCCATGTGACTTGCTGAGAGGTAAATCCCTGTGGAATTTTCTCACTCTGGCTTAGTGAAAATTTAGCTCTCAGGCAATGCGGGTCTTTTAAAAGTTCTCTGGAGTTCTTAGAAACCAAGAACTATTTACTTTCAGACAAGAATGTTAGCGTTTGTATCACTGAGACCTTTATTTAATTACTATACCACATTGTTTAAATTAGCTTCCTTTGAAAAGAAATAAGGGTGCAAATGAAGGGGAAATGTTATTACTACATGAAGTCTTGGGAGACTGGAAACTGCTCCTCAACTCCCCCCAAAAGCATCCTAAAGCCCATGGGAAGCCCTCTCTTCACGGACCACTTTCCTTGTCCCATGGCATTAATCTGAGACCAGCTTCTCCACCCTTCTCCTGAGTGAGATGCAGGGAGAGTCTTTCCATAAAGCCAAGATGGGCAGCAATCAGGGTCCTATGGGGTTCTAATGAGTCCATTTGGAAGGGCTAGAACCGAGCCTATGATTTTATAAGTAGAGGATGTCAGCTTTCTCACCTTAAAATATCTGAACAGCTGGATATAGTAAGAGCATCGTTAGGCTCTAGGTGAAAATGTGTAGCAGTTAGCTCTGGTCCACCAAATGATGGACAAAATAGATCTGAAGTCAAGAAGTGGTGCATATAAGAACACACTATCAGCTAAATTTTCTCTCCCTCCCTCCTTCCTTTCCCTCTCTCCTTCTTTTATTCCTTCCCTCCCTTTCTTTTTCCCACAATAAAAATATTTCTCAATCTGGTAGGAATGGTAGACTTGCTTGTAGATGGGGGGAGACTGAGGATTAAACTGTTTTTTTTAAACAATTCTTTTTGTTTACACTCAAGTCCGAGGCAGAGTGTAGAAACATGTCATGGTGGCCTAGAAGACTGGTTCAGCCTGGGCCTTGATTTACTGGGCTCTGCAGTGGCCACCTGAGGAAGTGGTTCATGACAGACCTGAAAGAGCCTGAGCTGTTTCAGAGGTTCAGCAAGCCGGGTGGAGCTCCCTTTGGCTCTGCTGTGGTGATGCTGCATGGCCCAGCCTTGCTTTTCTTAGCTGACCCAAAGGTTGTACAGCTGATTCCAACAGCTACCGCAGCCTTCACCTTTGCTGCCCATTTCCCCTGTGGTGCAGAGATGTGGAGCTGACTGAGTGTTCTCATCATGATCCGGTTCTTGTGTGCTCTGGCTGTCAGGAGCCAACAAGGCTCATGAAGAGCCTGTGTGGAAAATGCTGAGAATGACAAAGAGCTGGGGTTGGAAATGAACTGGAACAAAATTGGAGCCAGTTTATAATCCTGGGCTAGGATAAGATAGATCCCCGAGGTTAGAGAGAAAGTGGCATGCATCTTCAGAGAAGAACAGAGAGGAAGAGAGAGAAAGGAGAGTGGAAAGTAGGGAAAATGGGTCTCATTTTATGGGGAAAACTCCGTAAAATGAAAGCCAGCCTCACAAAGAGACAAGAAGGGAGACTTTGTACTTGTACAAGTGGTCTGCACATGGAACTGTGAATAAGCTCGGCAGTCCCAAGGGGCAGAAAAGATGGGAGGAATGGAGGCACTGCTCAGTATGGACACAGAAGAGGAAATTGCCTGGGGAGATCACACAGTTTGAGGTCTTGACTATCAGTTGAGTAAGTTAAATCAACAGAAGTGCCAGGAAAGTAATTTGGAAAAAAATATGTAGGCACATTGGGGGAGCTTTTAAAATTTTGTTTATTTTTAACCAAACTTTACTTCCTATCAGTTACTGTCACACTGTGTGATCATGGCTGTGCAGAGAATGAAGACTGGTGGCCCCTCAGTGCATGAACTTAATTCTTTCCAAAATTCTGGTCACAAACTGAGTTGGGTGAGAAGTGAATCAAATTCAAAGGTTTGGTTTAATGTTGACCTCATGGGCAAATTTGATTTGGTTCTCATCCAATTTAATTTGTAGCCAGAATAATGGAAAAAATTAATTTTGTGAACCGAGGCACCAATGTACTCCGAGACAAGATTTAGTTCAAGATCGGAGAACTCAGAGGGGCTGCCTGTTGGGCAGAAGACAGCCTCAAGGAAACAGAAAACAGCTGGGATCTCTGTGGTTATTTATTTGTAACTCAAGGACATGGGAACAAAGATGTAGAATAAAAGCAATTATTTATGGAGTTTTGGTCAGGTTAACCAGACAAGATAAGGAGTCAGTGAGATTGGTAGGGGGCTAGGCTCTGGTTTATTGTCTGAGTGTTATATTATGTGTAATATTCAATTAAGAAATATTATTATTTGCAGTACAAATGGTTAATCAGGTGGCATTAGTGTGCAAAGGGATATTAAGTGCTTCAAAGCATCAGTAACAATGATCAGAGGAATTATATTCAGTTACCTTGGGTTCCTGATTAATAAGGGCTGAATTTGTGGACAGCAAGTGCAGATCATAACATGGCCAGAAGTATCATGAGCAATTCATCTGAGCTCATCTATGTGTTGATAATTACCAATTCTGATTATGTGAGGGGGAAAGGAAATAGCTAGGTGCCAGAAGGATTTGTTAATAGGGAAAAGTAAATGCCTGAGGAGAGGTGTAACAAGGGTCCAATAAGCCCAGGATTCTATGAAGATGGGTTGCCAATGGTACTTAAAAGGCAAAACGTAGTTCCAGGTAGAATTAGACTCTAATATCGTAAAATTATAGGGTTTTGATTTTCTAGGGTTAGGTTATAAGCAAGATGAATAATGGAGAGAGCTGTGGACCAGCATGAAGTTCATTCCAAATCTAAGCCATCCCTACAGGTCATATAGGTCATACACCATTGGGATGGAAAGGAAGCACAGCCACTGTCATTGGTGGTATTGGTGACTATACATAATGGTAATGTTTTCTGACAGGAAATACTATGTCAGTGGTATGAACCAGTGGAACAGCCAGAGTGGCCGTGGGTCCCACCCACAGTCCCTCTAGGGATTCTGGAAGTGGCACAGTTAAAGTCTGCCTGTGTTTGCCAGTACATGAGCCTGTATTAGAGATGCCATTAGAAGAAAAAGAGCTTTTGGCTCTCTCCCACATAGGCCAGGCAGCAACAGAAGCCAAACAAATCATGTCAGTAAATATATGTCAGCAAACTCATAAAGGTAAGGAGTATTTTTACCTTTGTAATTTTGAAGTTACAAGTGACTTTCAGGATCATGGGAGGAAGCAGTTTTTCAGAAGTTAAGAGAATTCATGTTTTATAGTGTGTTACTTGGTGCCATGTGTTATTGATGTACAGTCCTTACAGGAACCCAAAGAGGGTCTGTGGGTGATAAAACAGACGCATATTCCCTCCCTCAGGTTAATTATTAGGTTGGACCCAGCCATTGTGGGCTGCACAATGGGTAATGATAAACGACTAATGTAGGTTTAGACCTGTACATGTTGGGAATAAAATTTTTTTCTACTGCAGTGAAACCTTGTGAATCATAATTAAAAAAAATTTAAAATAGTTCTTTAGATACTTGTTCTTGTTGAACTTGTGTCTCCATATTCCCCCTTCTCTATTTTAATAATTGGGTTTTAAGGCCCATTAACTTGTTCTACTATTGCTTGACCTGTAGGGTTATAAGGTATACTTGTGATATGTTTAATATGACAGAACTGAAAGAAATTCCAAAGACAATTGGAAACACATGCAGGGCTATTATCAGTTTTAAACCATGAAGGCAATCCTATTACAGAAAAACATGAGATTAAATGGCATTTAACATGTTTTACAGGTTCACTTGATTGCAAAGATCTACATCTATATCTGTATCTATTTATCTCTTAGGTATTTATAAAATATATTTAGGTTTACGAAAAGGGCTATGATGAGTTAGTTTATTAGTCAAATTTCATTACTTTCTAGATTGACACTTCTAGAAGTAGAGAATTATATCTGTCTTTGGCAGTCAGGGCAAATGTGAATGATTTTTTTGAGTTTGTCTATTTATGTATGTGTAAGATTAAAAGAAAGAATGAGTACTTTTAGCAAATTTTTGGTGAAAAAAATTGATGTGAGGTAAGAGCCTCTTTTAAAGAAGTAAAAAGCAGAGTATCAGCATGAGTTTGTCCTCTGGTTAAGGGAGTTGGGAGATTAGAATGAGAACATTATGTGAATAACAGAAAAAGGTGTGATATCTAATTAATTCTTGCAGGTCTATAAACATGAGGAGGAGATTTAGCCAGTGGTACTGCACCTGACTTGCAAGCACTAGGTCCTGAGTTCAATCCCCAGTACCAATATATATGTGTGTGTGTGTGTGTGTGTGTGTGTGTGTGTGTGTGTGTGTGTGTGTAAGAGGATTTCATAATTGCCATTTTGAATAAGGGTGGTTTCAATAGCCTGTAGGATTCTCACAACATAAGCCAAATTAAAGACAATATTGAGGGGTTATTTTGGGAATTGTTATTTGTTATCAATCATGGCTATCTTAGAAGTTGAACTTCTGTAGAATGTTAGTAGCTAAGCATAAAGTTTTATAGAGAAAGCTTGAGATCAAGGGAAATATAACATGTCAGCATAATAGCCTTGGTAACATCATTATACTAAATGAAGAAGAAACTTTTATCCAAATTTGAGATTTTTAAATAGGTCATTATCTGAGAAGAATGCATCTGTCCATAGATGTATTTTATGTGTCATTGTTTGGACTACACAGTGTTTGAGCATCCTTAAGTGTTATTAACCTTAACAAAGTATATGTATTACTTGGCTGGCTGTCCATACTGGATCATCATGCTTATTTTATCACCAATATTTGGAATACAGTAAGAGAAACTTGGATTTCTTTGTTTGTTTTTTGTTTTTTGGTACCAGGGATCGAACTCAAGTCCTTGAGCTTGCAAGGCAGGCCGTGGAAACACTGAGCTAAATCCCTGGCCAGAAACTCGGATTTTTGAGTGTGAAAGTTTACTATTACAGATAATTTTAGTCTGGATGTCACAAATGTGATAAGAGGATTTTAGTTTTGTATCTTTGAAGACGTGTACATTTGGAACATATAAATATATTTACTATACCATAAAGCTAGTAATACTGGATGTTAAAAACTAGATTGGAATTGCCCAAGGAGGCAGCTTTGTCTTGTGTTTTTTGTTATTGACCAAAATAGGTATCTCTGTTAGTTATGCAGAAAAGCTCATGTTTAATATTAATCTAAAAAATGAGAGTTCTAGCCATTGTCTATTATCTGAAAGCATCAGTTAAATGGGAGAGGAGAACTGAGACATGGGAGAAGTGACTAACAAGAGTCAGGGCCATAGTCACCTGATCATCTTTTGAGTAACAAGGAGCTTTTGGAAGGAGTAGTTTGGGCTCAATTAGACCAACATGCAAACATACATATTTGATTCTAAAAATTTCATCCTTCATGAACCTGCTTTTGACATACCTGAGCCTTCTAGTTTCATTGCTATCAAAAAACCACATTAAACAAAACATTTTTATAACAAAATACATTTATTATACTTAAAGCCTTTTTTCCATATGCTCTTCTCTGTCCTACTTGCTTATTTCTGTCTATAATAAACTTGCTCATGGCTGTTTGGGACCCACAATGCCTGTGTGTTCTCTTGAGGTGTTACATTATAAATCTGGCCAATTGCCAACAAACCTCTGTTGGCTGCCAAGAGCAGCTGATCTTTTCTGTACCGAAGTAGCAGCAGAACAAACTGACCCTATAATTGCAGTTTAAGAAGTTACAAATCACAGGAAATGTTTTAAGCATATCAATTGAGCAAAAATACCAACTTAAACTGAAAGCCAAAAGTAAATCAATAAGTTAGCTAAGATTTGTAACAATGGACTCTTGTAAATTCAGGAAATGGCATTTATCTCAGGCAAAGTTCTAGGAAGAATTTTTTCTTTAATCTTTGTTTCCTAAGACTAGAATGTCTATTTTTGGTTGGTCCCTGTGACTGGGTTTTTCTGTAATCTCTTGCAATGGACTTTTTATATGTACCCTGACAGCAGCTTTCTCTTACATTTAAGAGGTAGTATTTATAGTCTAATTGTTTATATTATTTGGTCATTACAAGTGCCTGTTTTATTTTCCTTGTGTTGGTTTCAGTGTTCTTAAGATAACAGTCTATAGCTTCTGCATGGAGATGAAAGTCCTGGATAAAATGGGTTACCTGATGATGAAATGAGATGTGTCTCCTTTCCCAGGACCCAGTAAACACCAGCACAGAATATCCTGAGCAAATCTGTGTGTAAAAGCAATGAATTTACTTATTGGATCCAAATTGAACTCTAGAAGCAGCAAAAGCAAGGCTTTGATTTATACTCCTTATAAGACTGGTGCTGATAAGCGTGCTAAAGTTGAGAAAACATGTGTGTTTAATTTTAGTTCATAAGAGTACTTATTATAGGATTTTTAGTTTCATTTTTTTGTGTTTATTTCTGGAATTTTTAAATGCAATCAATAAGAATCTTTTAAATGATTGCATATAAACAACAATAACCAGTGCATTTTCAAAATCAACTGTCTTGATATCAAGCATTTGAGATGAGGTATATCTGAATGGTTATACAAATAGCTTTTTATGGAAATTTCAGAGTCACAGAAAAGAAAAAAATTGTTGCGCTCAAGCAAAGCAGCTGCAGGTGTTGTAAGTAGTTTCTAGCACAAATTAAGCAGACAGATGATTGGTATATGGTACAGTAACTTAGATATCCCTTCCTTTGGACACCTCTCTTGATTCCTTAGGGGATCACTGGTAGAAGAGGGCTTTCAGATGGAACAGCAGGAGGGAGGAAGCTTTTGCAAAGGAATTTCCTTTGTTTGAATAGAGTAAATAGAGAGCTTGCAAAGAAGCCAAGCAGCAGGGTGAGTACCCTTCACTAAGCTGAAATATTGTTTCAATTTGTGACCAATTTATTCTCAGTCCTCTGCATCCAATCTACCTTCCAACAGGAACCAAGGATTGTGCTGGCCAATAACAATGAACAATTTAGTGAGCTGAGCTCTGAAACACTGCATCTAGATATTTTAAAAAGACATTGCAAGTGTTGCTTAAAGTGCTTTTCCTCTTTAGTAGACAAAGTTTGACCTATGATAGTAACACAAATGAGAAAACAAAAACTAAAGATAAGCGAAAGAATGTGTGATAAAACACTGTCCCCACTCAGTAAACACTTGGACAGTGATTACCTCTGGGTTGAAGAGACCTAGGTTACAGCCTTGCTGAAGAGGTGCCAGTCTGTTCCACAGTTGTTTTTTAATCCCTTACCAGAAGGTTGAGTTGGACATTTCCTTGTCCTTTTTCAGATTAGGTAGGTCCAACCTCTGTGCTGAACTATACTAGTAGGTTACTTCATTTTTTCTGTCTTAGTTTTTCATCTTACATTTTCTGCCTTCTGCCCTCACACAGTGGGTTTCAAGAAGAACTAAACATGCTAAATGGCAGCAGCAGGCTTTCACCTTATATGGTGAGATTCTGTCTTTTTAAAATACATACCCCACATTGGGCGCCATTGCTATCATCAAATTTAAAAAAATAAACTTCCTACTTCAACAATTTTAGATGGGTAGAGAATCTGCAAAGATGATCAGAGTTCCTGTACTTCCTCACTCTGTTTCTTGTGTTGTTTACACCTATATTGCTGTGGTCCATTTGTCCCAGTGAAGGAATCAGCATTACATTTTATGACTACACTCCACGCTTTTTTCAGATTTCAGTAGCTTCTCTCAATATGCTTATTCTGTTCCAAGATCCCAACCAGGATACCGTTTTATATTTATCTGTTACATTTCCTTGGGCTCCTCTAACCTGTGTCAGTTTCTCAGACTTCTCTTACTGTCCATGACCTTCATAATACTGAGAAGTACTGAGCAGGAATTTTTCAGATGGTTTCTTGATTTGGCTCTGTCTGATGTTTCCTCATGTTTAATCCTAGGGTTCTTGGTACTGGGAGGAAGACCCCAGGAATGAGGCATATCATTCTCATCACATCATTTCAAAGACTACCACTCAATTTCTAAAGTAAAATCTTTAATTCTGTTTCCTTTAAAGTGTATAGCACCACATTCTTTCATTTACAGAATTCCAGAGGGAATTTGCTGAGTTTGATGGAAGAGAATAACTTTGATACTGCTTACCAGATCCTAGCTAAGTCTCCCTACCTCCTTTTCTGGTATTTGAGATTGCACCCAGGAGCTCATGAAGGCTAAGGAAGTGTGCTCCACCACTGAGCTATAGTTCCAGGTCTTTTTTTTTTAATTGTGAGATTAGGTCTTGCTAAGTCCTGTAGTCTGTCTTTGAGCTTGTGATCTTCCTGCCTCAGCTTCCTGAATAGCTGGCTCTTAGCTAAGTTTTTAATGGAAAAACTTTCTGCAGGGGAACAGTTTTGCAGGCCCTGTTTTGTATAGCCTGGGTAAGACAATCTGGGATATACTAGTCAGGTAAGTCACCCAGTTGAGATGCAGAGTAAGGGTTTTCATGATTGTGGGTAGATAAGTGGAGGCACATGCCATTCTTAATGTAAAGCTGGCGTACAAGGCCTACTGGATGCCAGGAAGAAGTACTGATCAGTTGATGGGCAGATGGAAGCTCAGTTTATGGAGCAGAGTCACAGCTTATGGGGAAGTGGAAATTTGTGTCTGAAATTGTATTTTTCTAGATGACTCTCAAATTCCACATTTGCTTCTTGTTTTAAAATGGAAAACAATCAATAAAAATGTGTCTCTGCTGCTTTTGTTTGGAGGCTTCCACTGCTCCCTAGGCACAAATGTCTGTGCTCTAGCTTTCCTGTCTCTCTCCTGGGAGGGCCCAGATGAAGCCCTGCCCTGGCTTGGTAGAAGCCCAGGATCCGTTATCTCAAATTGAAAGTACTTTGCTATTGCATTTCAGTCATGTTTTATCCATATTCATTAAACATTTTGAAATGGCTGTAAATTTCAGGAAGGCCTATGAGCCTCAGATAAATACAAGGCATTAAGGCAATTTCCAAATGACAATAATCTGTCTTGCCTTTCAGGAGTCTAAAAGAGCCAATTTATTTTGGGATTTCACTCACTGAATTTTATTTTTCATTGGTTTATTTTTGATATAAATTTATCAAAATAATGTGTGTCTGTTTTAAGCAAAAGTTTTAGAATAGCACTTTTAGGCAGGAAAAAACTCCCAAAAGGTAAAATAGAATCAGACTGTTCATTGTTGATCTTTACTTAAAGTGCAAATGGTTTGGCTCATTTAGTAAACTATTCTTTTAACCTCTTTTTAATTTTAATTCAGGAAGAAATAAGAAAATATAGCAAGATTTTGAATGTGTTTTCCAGGGGAGAAAAGAAGGTGGGGCACAGACAGAGACAGACAGACACAGAAAGACACAGAAAGAGACAGAAAGATACAGAGAGAATCTGCTGTTTTGAAAGCAAGTAGATACATCTCTGACAGTAAAAGCATCCACCCTAAACTGGTTTTAAGACGTTTGCATGATAATTCTGTGTTTCCTTTTCTCATCTTCACTTCCTACCTTGCCTTTAACAATTTCTTTTCTCTCATTCCTTAATTCCTTTTTCTAGTATGGACTGATGATTCAATATGGAATGGGCTTTTCTAGCTGATGTCTGCATCTTCTCTTGACCACTAGGCCACAGGGTGAGAGGCCCCACGTCCCCTATTTCTTGCTCAGCTACTTTCTCTGAAAGCCCAACAACTTCAAGCTGGACATCTGCTCTCTCTCTGGGTCAAACCACATTGGCCTTCCAAGGTAAGAACTGCTTTATCTGACCCATGGAAATGTGCATCAGTGGACTCACTATGGAGGCAGACAGTCCTGTGCTTGGGAGCAGCATCTATCCAACATTGTGCACAGCCTGAGCAGCTACTGTGCAGGTATGTGCAGTACCTGAGCAGGGAGGAGGCAGAGTATCACGGGGAGGGCTGGGGCATCAGCAGGTTTCTGCCAGTGGGGTAGTATGCCCTTAGTGATGCCATAAGTGGGCCATACAAAGCCCCATGGTTCTCCTGTCACTATGAACCAGGTAAGCCACAGGCACTGTCTCAGGTCTTGTCCCTGATTATTGTACGTGGTTTCCTAGAAGTGAATGAAGGAAGAAGGAGAAGGAGGAGGAGAAGAAGAGGAG
>NW_022900916.1:68635518-68698894 GCF_012274545.1 Fukomys damarensis
AGGGGGAGGAGAAGAAGAGGAGGAGGAGGAGGAGGAGGAGGAGGAGGAGGAGGAGGAGAATATTCTAGTACTTTAGTAACAGGGGCTGTGCTCTTTATAAACATCTTCTCCTCTAATCCTCACAGTGATTCTATCAGAGAGAAAGAGAGAGAGAGTGAGAGAGAGTTGTTCTCACTTTATACTGATGAACTAAGTTTCAAAGAATTTGAATAATTGTTTAAGTCCGTAAAGGATCTGTTTTCAAACCAGTGTTCTGAGATTTGAAGTTAAGAGAACTGTTGATTAAAGATCTAAATATTAAAACAGAAACACTAATCTTGCTGGAAGATAAGTTAGGCAGAACTCTTGAAGACAATGGCATAGGAAAAGACTTTATGAACAAAACCTCACTAGCATGGGAACTAGCATAAAGAATCAACAACTGGGATCTCATCTTATTAAAAAGCTTCTGCACTGCAAAAGAAATCACCAACAGACCTAAGAGAAAATTTACAGTATGGGAAAAAATTTTACCAGCTGCTCCTCAGACAAAGGACTATTATCTAGAATATATAAAGAACTAAAAAAAAAACAATCAGCCCCTCCAAATATAAAGACCCAATTAAAAAATGGGATCTGAAGTGAACAGACATTTTTCAGACAAAGAAATAAAAGTAGCACATAAATATATATATCTATTCTCTCTTAACACCTCTATTATATTAAGTTAAACAACAGCAACACCATTGTGCAGAAGACTGTGAAATTTGTTTTGTGTAATGTGCACATGTATGTGCGTATGTGTGCATTTCCATGTGTTTGTGTGTTATGTGTTTACCTATGTGTGTAAGTTGATGGATGTGCAGCCTTTTCAGGAATGTCATGAGAAATGATAGTTGAGCTCTGCAGATCTCCATAGGTAGAGGCTTCATGATTTCACTGTGGATTTCAGGCATGTTGACTGGCAGAAACCTGAGATCCTATTCACTCCCTTATGCCAGTATAAGCAATTGCAACATGACTCATTGTGGGATATGGGTTCATATGTGTCCCCAGAGCAAGTGTGGATCATGGGTTGTTCAATCTTTTAGCAAAATGTTTGTGAAGCTGAAACTGTGCTGAGTGCTGGGGGGTGATGGGAATTGACCAGGACAAGGGCAAATATTTTATCACTGGCATGATTTAGAATTGCTGATGCATGGTAATAATAAATAGGCAATGAACTTTTAAATGGTTGTGTATCATTTTTAAATTCCCTGTGTGTCAGTCACTCAAGCAGATTGCTCCCCACTCTTCACCTTACTTGGCTCACCTGTAAAACACTCACTTACATGTAGGATAAGCAATGAGGAAACTTCACTGTCTTACAAAACACCGTCTGCAGTCAGGTATTTTCAGGGTTGCTTTGACAACTTAACAAAACAACAAAACCAAGAAGCTTCCTGTTCTTTACTCCCCCCTGAGCGTCCTGGCTAACCACCTTGCTTTGGGGGCTTGAGATGACATGAGATAGAGACTAGACAATGTCTGGTTCAAGAAAAATGTGTTCCTGCCCAGTGTCTCTTTGAAATAGGCAGGGAAGCTTTTGAGGAAGCCACTCCAGAAACCCTCTAGGATTGGGTCTCATAGCCAGGGACTAGTTCAGTAGGCAAATGGCTACTTCTTGCCAGCCAAATAGTTTTGTTTAGTCTATAAAGTAAGAAGGAGTTTTACATTTTAAAAGTTTGAAAAAGTAAAAAGGAACATAAACTTTTATGTCATATTGAAATTCAATTTTAAGTGTTCCTAAAAATGTTGTAATGCAGATACACCTAATTGCCTAGGCACTGATAGGACTGCTTTTGAGCTAGAGCAGCAGAAGCATTATACTGGTACATGGGGCAGCACGAGCAGAACACAGAGTAGGAGGCATGTGGGAGAAGGTATCTGATGCAGCTGGAAAAGATCCTGCACATTAGGTTGGGGAAGGGTTTGGAATGACTGGAATGCTGAGCTAACATCTTCATTCTGAAGAAATGGAAGGGGTGAGCTGCTCTGAGATGCAACTTATTGAAGGTATGGTATATGAGATGCATGTCTGATGTGACGTGGTTGACTACTAACAGAAGTCTTAGTCTTCTGGGACTGCTGTAACAATTGGTGAACGGCAGAAACCTGCTGTCACAGTTCTGGAGGCTGGGATGCCCAAGAATAGGCACCAATTGAGTCAATGTCTCGTGAGAGCTCTCTGGTTAATGGATGTCTCCTTGCTGTGTCCTCACAGGGTGGCAGGGGAAAGCAGTAATCCTTTTCATAAAGACTCATCCCATCCATGCAGGCAGTGTTTGTAGCCTACTCACCTCCTAAATGTCTTTTCTCTGAGGCCCATTGCTTTGGTAATTAGGTTTCAATTTAAGAATTTGGGGAAGACACAGACATTCAGACAATAGCATTCTGTCATCTAACACTGAAATTACATGGGGATCCCACCAGTCCTGATGAAGAGCTCAGAGGGCATTGCTGCCTAATGGACTGAAGGTGTATTTTGCTTGGTTTCATGGAGATTTTCTGAATGGAATTTACCATTAAAATGGTACATAGAATATCTGGATTTGTAGCTTCTCTCACATGGAAAAGTCAGGTGTTAGTGAGTCAAGATTGATACGTTCAGGTTTCTCATAGTCCTTCTCTGTTGGCATGGAAGTTAAGTGTGAGCCATTATTTGTCATTGTTGTGTCAGTTAAATGGCAGGTGCTGTAACAAATAAACTGTGACATTTCAGTGGCTCGGTGTCTAACATACAGACACACATACCCGCACATGTAACAGTCCAGTGGAGGATCCCTGGAAAGTACATCGCCTCTCTCTGTGCAGTCATCCAGGGCAGAGGCTGTTTCCCTCTCAGGGATCAGCAGTGTGGGCTTGGAGTCCCATGTGGATGGGGAGGTGAGCATGGTCCTAGAAGGGGCAGCTTTTCAATTGTCTTGACTCAAGAGCAACAGCCATCACTTCTACAGCTATTCTATTGGCGGGACCTGGTTGATGGCCCCAGTTAGTTTCAAAGGAGACAGAAAAATATTTCCAGGTAACTTACTCTCCAGGAACAATGGTATTATGGAACAAAGAGTATAGATCTTAGTGAACAAGCTGTCATCCCTGCTAGGGTCACCTTTCTCTGTTGTTTTAGCCAGGTTTAAGGTAAATCATGACTAAACCCTAATATGTTGTTTTAGGCACTTGGACTTGTGACCACTGGGCTATGGGTTTAGAAAACAGTCTGATGACTAGAAAGGGCCCCGTAGGGTGGTACTCTGATAAATTTATATTGATTTCTGATCACCATGTCTGCATATTGGCCCCTTCAGTTTTTACACCAGCTTTATCCTGTTGGATACTGACCTTAATTTATTTAGTTGGCTTTGCTTTCTTTGCCTGTGTGAGAAACTCCTTCAAAACTTTATGTTGTAAAACACCTAACCATTTTATTATGTTCATGGATTCTGTGGGTCAAGAATTTGGACCAACATGGCCGTTATGGCTAGTATTGGTCCCTAGAAGACTGGTAACTTCTCAGTGGCTTGGACATTTGGGATGACTGAAATGGCTAAGAAGGCATCTGGAGGTTTCTTCACTCGTGTATGTGAAGCCAGACAGCTTGGTGACCTTAGGATAGTAAGTCTTCTTACAAGTCGGTTCAGGTAAGGAGCACAAGTATTTTAGCACCCAAGGCAGAAGTTCCATAATTTTTTAAGATCTACTGCTAGAATCCGAATGGTGTCATAGGTCAAAACAGTTCCCAGCCTCCCTTGATTCAAGGGGAAAGGACCTAGACCCCTTCTCTTCATGGGGAAAACTTCAAAAACCTAGAGGCATATTTTAAATGATGTACAACATTAATAGGCATTCCTGTGCACAGAACCAAAATAGGCCATTCAGTTAAAGGAATAAATTTTCATAAAAAGCTCAAAATATCTCTTAGTTAAAGGAATAAATTTTCATAAAAAGGTCAAAATATCTCTTAGTTGTGATTTCTTTAATCATCTCTCACCAGCCTGGGGAATGAAAGTTCACAGGACAATTGTAATTGCTCAAAACAGTAAAATAGGCTACACATCCCAGGAAATCCCTCTAGAAGTCCAGATGTCTTCTTCTGAATTCTAACACGTTAGACTTTGAGGCTACATGAAATCCTCTCTGGGCTGAAATCTTTAATTTGACATGTGGCTTCCTAGGAAACAGTTCCCAAAATGTGTCTAGGCCTCAAATGGACCATTTCAAACAAGACTCATGATTATGGGTCCACTTGCACTTATGTCAGGGAATCCTCATTTGAGGTTAGGTAGCAGGCTGGATGTCCATGGTCTTGGTTTGGCACAGCATTTATTTTCACCAATCTCTAAACGAAGTACAGCATTTCCTTCAATGGCAAATATAGACACAAAGTCTACAGATATTATCAGTACCCTGGGACTAAACTAGCAAATCAAGATAATGATATTTTTGTGCTATTACAGCTGCAGGTATCTTGAAATACCCTCTGTGCTCATCGCTCCTCTGAAATGCGATAGTTATCAGACACGCTTTACCTGGCATGTGAACACAGTATTCCTGTTTGCAGCCACACATCAGACATGATTTGGTAGCTATCCAGGAAACTCTGTCACAGGTCATGGTTCCACTGCCAGCCCGCCAGTCCTGTGTTCTCACTTTGTCACCATTCTCGAGTATCACTTTGCATTACTATCTAATCTGTACCACTGATTAACCAAAATGTGGAATGAAATGAGTCATTTCCATTGTTAGATGTTTGGAAAGCTGGACAAGTGGACCAAACATGCCCCTAAAATGTTCACGTGGCGGGCTTCTGGAAGGTGATCGGATCATGAAGTTATCAGTTTTATCAATGGATCAATCATTTGTGAGTTCAGAGTTTGGTGGGGTAGGTTCGGAAAGGGGGGCTTGTTGGAGAAAATAGGTCACTAGGGGCACACAAGGGGTGGTTAAAAATATAGTGAATAAGTTTTAAAAGCAGATTAGAGTAAAAGTCACATTGCCGTTAATCCCCCTCAAAATACTTCCTTTTGCTTTGAACACACTTCTCCCATCATTCTTACCACTTTCTGAAGTAGTTCTGGAAGTGCTCCCTCATGAGGGTCTGCGTGAGGCGTGATCAAAAGTACAGTGAATGCTGCTGCTGCGTGCCGGAGGAAAAGCGGTTCTGTGAAAAGACTTTGGTCCTTCCTTCTCCACCTTATTCACCAGATCTGGCCCTGTGTGACTTCTGGATCCTCGCCAAAGTCAAAATGACCACGAAGGATAAATGCTTTGAATTTATCCAGAACATCAAAGCAGCCATGACAGCATAAATAAAGACACCCGGGAAAAGGGCCCTGCAAAACTGCTTTAGAAAGTGTCAAGATTGAGGAGATAGGTCTGTGTGATGTGCAGCATTCGGAGGGAGATTAGCAGCAATGAGTCTTTTACTGCAATACATTCTTTAAAATGTGCTATATTTTTCAATCTTACCCCACATATCCTTCTGGATATATCTGTCTTCTCTGCTTCCTGGCTACCATGAGATGAGCAGCCTCTTCTCCTACACATTCCCGCTGCCAACATATTCTGCCTTACCTCAAGCCTCAGAGAAATGAAGCTGGAACCTTTGAAAACATGCACTGAGACATGGTGTTTTATCACAGCAATGGAAAGCTGTCCGATACAGCAGGACAAGTGAGTGTCTGTACCCTTGTCCAAAATGGTGCAATCTGTTTTTCCTGGAATTCCTGGAGGCTGCTGTGAATTAGGACACGAGTGGGGTTGAGGGAGGGGCACAGTGACTCTGGACTGGAGAACTGGAACAAATGGCCTAAGTCCCAGCAGGACTTTTCATCTGGAATTTTCCGGGTCCTGCCTTTGTAGACTAGACCACATACTGGAAAGGCAAAGATTTATAAAATCATATTTTGAGTATAAGTGATACAGTTATAGTGCACAAGATTTAAAAGATATGAAAGGGATTCAGGACAAAGTATTTACCTTATATCTCTCCCTCAGACACCTAACTGCCTTCACCAGAGTCAACTGTTACCAGTCTTGGGAATTTGATTCTGATTTATTGAATATGCATGCAATTAATAGTTACTACACACATAACAAGTTCCCACTATTGCAAGAGCCTTTTATCTTTTAAACATTATGAAAATAATTCATTGCATTAAAAATTGAAATTGCATGAGAAGATATTAGTTAAAAATTAAGACTTCCTTGATCCTTCTTTTAGGAAACTCTGAATTAATCATCTGTTAGTGCTTCTGGTGTCTGGCTTTGTACTTTAAATAAAATGTTTATGCCTCTATTTCTTGCCTTACTGACTTTAGGAAGGATCTCCTGACCCTTGAATGTGAAATGTTTTAGCTGAAGCAACCCAAATTAGCTAATGTAAGTGAACACCTCTTTTTCCATTTTTTAATTATCCTTTTAAATTTAGTTCCTCTTTTGATTATTTTTACAGATGGAGGAAGGAGAAATGGGGGAGGGAAAGGGGATGAAAAAAAGAATTAAGATGGGTTGTGTACATGGAGCAACTTAACATGGGAATGTAAGCGTTATGTATTGGAAACATGGACTAATTAAAAAAAGAGCTGGTAAAACTTGATGGATCACTTTAATAAAACTGGATGAAGTTAAAAAACATTATTTTTATAGTATCAACATTACTAACATGATTTTAGCTCTCTAAGAATGATTATTATTTTTTTCTCATTGAGTTTTTTGGTACATTTTAGATATACAGTACATCTTATACATATAAGCATATGTTTGTTTGTTTGTTTTCTCTCATTGAGTTTACTGGTACATTTTAGGTATACAGTACAGTTACATTCATCATTGGGATCTTATACCTTTACATGACAGGTCTTGGTTTTCATTTTTTCTCCATATCCCTGCCCTCTGATTATTATTAATTATACTTTGTCTATATGTTCATTCTAAACGTTAACAATGATCACTTTCTCATTTTTTTTCTTTTCCCTTATTAGTTTTCCCCTACCCTTCCCACTTTCCCTACACCTTTATCCCCTTTCTTCCTATTTCACATGGTCCATTATATCATTAGGATCTCATGTACTATTATAGTTTATTCACACCAGAGAAACTATTCAGTATTTACATATGTGTGACTATTTCACTTAGGAGTATATCCTCAATATGTATCCATTTTCCTATGAATGAATCTAATTTCTCATTCTTTATGGCTGAGTAATATTCTCTTTTATAGAAAAACCACATCTTCTTTATCCAGTTTCTAACTGATGGGCAAGTGGGCTGTTTCCAAGTTTTAGCTATTACAACTGTGCCCTATAAACATAGGTACAGATATATCTCTGTGATATGATTCTTTTAGTTCTTTTGGAAAGAAACCCAGCAGAGGGATGGCTGGGTCAAATGGAACCTCCAGTCCCAGCTCTTTGAGGTATCTCCATATTGATTTCCATAGTGGTTGCACCAGTCTGCACTTCCACCAGCAATGGAGAAGGGTTCCTTTCTCCCCACAACCTCACCAACATTTGTTATTGTTTGATTTCTTGATAGCAGCCATTCTTTGTGGGGTGAGGTGGAATCTCAGTGTTGTTTTCATCTGCATCTCTTGAATGACCAGTGGTGTGGAACATTTTTCATATATTTACTTCTGTTTTTACTTCTTTGTCTGAGAAATGTCTGTTCATTTCAGATGCCCATTTTTGTTTTTTGTTTTTTTGTTTTTTTTGGTACTGGGGATTGAACTTGTGACCTCAGTCTTGCAAGGCAGGTGGCAGAAGCACTGAGCTAAATCCCCAGCCCCCAGATACCCATTTTTGAATCGGGTCTTTATATTTGGGGGGGCTGATTGTTTTGAGTTCTTTATATATTCTAGATGATAGTCCCTTGTCTGAGGAGCAACTGGTAAAATTTTTTTCCCACATTGTAGGTTGTCTCTTAGTTCTATTGATGGTTTCTTGTGCAGTGCAGAAGCTTTTTAATAAGATGGGATCCCAGTTGTTGATTCTTTCTGCTAGTTCCCGAAAAATATGAGAAAATGAAAAAATGGCAATGAAGGGTTTGTAAAGGGGGAGGGGGAGAGGGTTGAAGGGAGGGCAGGGACAAGGGGAAAAAT
The DNA here is from genome assembly GCF_012274545.1 of Fukomys damarensis. Taxonomy (NCBI): domain Eukaryota; kingdom Metazoa; phylum Chordata; class Mammalia; order Rodentia; family Bathyergidae; genus Fukomys; species Fukomys damarensis. Next base: position 68,643,632 of record NW_022900916.1, read on the forward strand.
GAGAACCAAGACCTGTCATGTAAAGGTACAAGATCCCAATGATGAATGTAACTGTACTGTATCCCTAAAATGTACCAATAAACTCAGTGAGGGGAAAAAAAAAAAAAGAAATTGGTCATGGCCCTGACTAGCTCAAAGTAGTATGTCCTGCACTTTGAGCCAAGTATAACTCATTTTATTAATAAGGTATTTCTAATAATATGCAAATCATGGGCCATGGATATAGCTCTGTGGCACTATGCCTGCCTGGCAAGAGCATGGTCCTGAGTTCAATCCCCAGGCCCCCCCAATAAAGAAAAAAACTGCAAAAAAATACAATGATCACAATTTATAGTATTTTTATATTATTTATTGACAAGATATTGTGATTGAATGCCAAGGAAAGGAAATATAACCTGAATTTCTGCCTCTCAAGACAACAATAAGAACAACAACAATGATATTGACGATACTTTTGCTATGGCACCAGGACCACTTAAAGATGGTGCAGAGATCTGAGAACAATGCCCAAAGACCCCACAGTGTAATGCCTCTTACCAGTGATTTCATTACCCACATTCAGCTGCGGTCCAAAACAGTGAATGGTGAATTCCAGAGGTAAACAATGAGCACATTTAAATTATGTGCTGTTCTAGAGGTAACTTTTACACCAGTACTGCAATACCACGATGATACCAGGATGGTGTCTAAGTGACTAATGGGTGGATCATGTACACAGTGTGGATAATTTAGATAAAGGAGAGTCGAACATCTTGGGCAGGATGGAGTAGCTTCCTGGGGACCAGTGGAGAAATCAGCGGTAGCCCTACACACCGCAATGCCTGTACCAATGACTGCATCTCTGCTGTCTCATCAGCTCATAATTTCACAAGAAGACATGAGAGTACAGTTAATAACATATCTTGGAAGAGGAGAGAGACACCACATTTATATACCTGTTTTATAGTACATTATTATAACGATCTATTTTATTATCATTATTAATTTTTTACACTACATAGTTTATAAGTTAAACTTTAGCTAGCTATGGATATATATAGGAAAACAACATGGAAGATAGAGGGTTTGGGTTCTTCCTGTATTTTCAGCCTCTAAGGGAGGTCTTGGAAAGTATTTTCTGAGGGTAGCAGTGAGTGTGTGGGGCACTACTGTTTAAGTAGAAAACAGGCAGTCTGATCCAGTCCGTGATATTAACTACTGCACTGTTCTGACTCTTTTAGCAACAAAGCCAAATGGATTTGCTTGCCTTCTACTAAATTGATGTCCTGTTGCCTGAAGTTCCCAATTATATTCAGGAATACACCACAATATGTAGTATATACAGAAAAGGTTGAAGTGAAATATCAAAGTAACAGTCCCACCTTTCCAATAACCATTGCCTATACCAAAGGAAATTGATATTAATAGCTTAACGTTATATCTCCAGTACTTTTTATATGTAATAAATGAGCTCATATATTCTGTAATTTACCAATTGACTTGCCTTTTGATTCAAATACCTTTCCATATCAGCATGTAAAATTGTGCATTCTTTTGAATTAACAGTATACATTTTCATGTGGATATACCAAAGTGTACTTAATTTCTCCAGCAACTGATGCATATTTGGATTGTTTCCACTTTTCACTATTACAACACAGCCAAGAATATCTTGGTTGTTCGTATGCATTTATTTTATTATGCATAAGATTTGCCATTGTTTTCTTGACATTTCACCATCAGTTTGACATTTGTAATTCTTCTGAAAATTGCTGCTTTGTAGCTTTTGCTCATTTAACTATTGAAATATAGGTCTTTTATAGATTGTAGGTGATTTACTTGTTTTGGATAGTAACCCTTTATCTAGGATACTGAGTGCTTTCCTCTCATGCATTGCTTGTCTCTCAGTTTTATCTATGGAGCTGTCATACAGAAGTAAAATTTCTATGTATTCAAATCTGTCATTCTACTATGGGATATTTCAGTTGGCATCTCCAACCCAGTGCATCTAAAACTGCACCTTCTACTAGCTTCTCTTCTTGGATATTCACCCATTCCTTCACTGAATAAATATAATGCATAGGTGACAATTAGTTTTTGGTTTTCTTTTTAATCACAAAGGTGACTAGCAAACTGTATGGCTGATAATGTTATAGGTTTTTTAAAAAGCAAGAGAGAAGTTCAGAGACACCTTTTAAAACACAGTGATCATGAGTTCCACTTAGCAGCAGAAAAGGCTGGATTGCTAAGGCTATGTCTTTGCAAGTCCCACACCGAGCCTCTCTAGGAATGACTCTGTGTGTTGCCTAGCGAGAGCTTTCTCCACTTTGATGCTGTTGAGCTTTATTTGGTTCGCTTTTGCTAACTAATCTCCAAAGCAGACCACTTTTCAGCCCACAGAGACTCCATTTTGTATTGTGAGTGCAATAGCAGTAGGAAGTTAGTGGAAGGAATGGTGCAAACTCTTTATGAACCCCAGGGCAGATGTTCCCCCACGGTGTAAAAATGCCTCCTGAACTCACCTGTGACAGTGTAGGAGCTGGGAAGCAAACTTAGGAGAAGCCATTGACTTGAACAATAGCATTTCTTTGCTCCCTTTTTCTGATTCTGCTCCGTTTCCTCCTCCACTTGCTCCTTCCATGGGACCTGTCAAGGAAAGGAGGATGTTGTTTTATGTTCCTTCTTTGCCCTCTCCCTGGGATTCCAGGGATGTCCTTTGGGGATCTCCTGGCAACTTCCCATTTCAGAAAACTTGACAACATGGAACCTGGATCAAATCAAACATGTGAATTTTCCTTTCTGAAGCCTTAGGATGTCATAGGGTTCACAAGCTGATTCCATAAATTTGCAGTCACATTGTAAATCAAACAGCTGCAGAGTGGCCTGGACATCTGCTTGGTTCTGTTATTCTCTTTATACCAAAAAGAAACTTAACTCTAGAGAGATCAGTAAAATGTGCACATTGCTACTAAGTGCCTGTATTTTTCTTCCTATACATGGACCAAAAGTTGCAGGACTTCGCCTCCTATAAAAAACTTGAACCTCCTCACAGACACTTATCATACTTCATGGAACTCTGCCTAAAGGAGAAAGAGGTAGGAGAAGCAAATGAAAAACTAATTTCCTGGAGGTTTTTGAGATTTTATGCATCTTTAGAGATTTAAAGGGGTTGAGAGCAGTGATAGAAAATAGCTAATGATAGCAGAGGGCAAGGAGTTTTCATTGGTAGGCACCAGGTTGGACACGGGGAGCCGTTTTCTTTAACAAGACTCTATTTCCCCTTCTTACACAGTGATGTGTTAGGCTAGAATATGCTGTTATAACAAACACAAACCTGCATTCTGCACCCTGTAGCCTTTTTAGTGACTTAACACTACAGATGTTTATTTCTGGTTCATGCAGCCCTGACTGGGGTGGGTGAATCTCCAGGCAGTTGACATTCATGCTGGGGAAGAGGGGACCACAGTGCCAAACAGTTGCATGCGCACAGCTTTTAAGTTTAGTTCGATAGTAAACATGTCTGCTTGTTTCCCAGTGGCCCCATTCACTCTAGGGAGTTCAGAAGCACGGAAGAATCTCTTTGGTAAGCAACAAGTCTCTGACACCAGAAGCAGTGTTTGAGGCAGACATAATAAACATAGGATTCTTCATTGTACTTACTGATTCTTAACTTTTGATTTAGCAACTGTCCCCTTCATGCTTTTCCCATTCTTTTTATTTCTAGAACCAATATCCATAAGAATATGCTAAAATGTAACCTTAAATGAAAGGCAAAAAGCCAATATAACTTAAAATATTCACACAGAAGCATAACTATGGACTATATGTAGCTCTATATAAAAATTATTCTGAACCAGAATATATAGTTCTTAACTAAGTGTTCCCATCCAAATTGGTTCTCACTCTCTACACAGTTTCTAAAATAGACTACTAGGCCAGCAGCTCAAACCTACTCTGTACTATTCTCCTGAGCCTCAGGAAATCATGTGGGGCATTAATTTAATATGCAGATTCCTATTCTCTGCAATCCACTTAAATCAGAACATCATGGTTAGGATCAATTTTGAAAGAGCACAGTGAAATTTGCAGGGAGATCCTTTGTATTAATTTTCCATGGAGCATTCGCATATTTGAAAAGGGTACCTAAAGGAAAAAAATGTTTCCAACAAAAAAAGATTTATGAGAAGTTGGAATTTAAACACCAATGGAGGGTGGTCTTTGGATGAAGACTTTTCTAATTGGGTCAACTTTGCTATTCAGCTGTGTAAAATACAACAGTGTATAAAGTTGGTGTGTATACAAACACACACATGAGTAGTTTTGTCAGTTTTTAAAGTCTCTTTCGGATAGTATTCTGGAATATTCCATTGTCAATCTGCATCTGCTGGGTTTCCCTCATGGGGGAAGTTCCCTACTATGGCTCATTATTTTTGGTTATGTGCTCACTTAAGTGTGAAAGTTGCTGAACCCTGGGATGTGAAAGTGTCCTTACAGAGTAGGCTTTGATTGGTTCTGCTAGGTGTCTAATGGTTTTTACTTGCATAGAACCATTTTGTCTGGTGTTACCACCATTGTACATGCAGAGAATCCCTAGTGTACAGATGTTAGAGTCGGCTCCTCTCTATACATTGGTTCTGCATCAATGGATTCAATGAAGTACAAACCAAAAATATTTGAAAGGAAAAATTGCACCCATGCTGATTATGTACAGATTTTTCATTATTTCCTAAACAACACAGTACAGTACCTACTTGGATAATTTTTCCATTGTATTATGTATTGTGAGTAACCTGTACAGTTTTTAAAGTATATGGAAACATATGTAAATTGTATGCAAATGCCATGCCGTTTTATATAAGGCTCCAGCATCCATGGATCTTGGCATCTGCTGGACCCTGGAAATGGTCCTCCACAAACACCAAAGGGTGACTTTTCAGGTCTGTAGTTTTTAGTTCTGTCCATCAATGATCCAGAAGATGTGCTTTCTTGCCACTGGTAGGCACAACTAGAGGATGTTTTCCTAATGGCAGTATCGTGAAGCAAATAAGCCTTCTAAGGCCTGCACAAGGCCAGTCCTGTCCCCTTATGGCATGAGAATTTCCAGGTCTCATCTGATGTATCATTCCTCCTCCAAAAGCCATGGCACCATCTCTGGGATATAACTCTTCAGCACTTAATTTTATTTCTGGTGCCTGAGGATATTCCAAATAGTAGTTTGAATTCAGCTTAGAATGTCTTCATAAAGGTTATGTTTTATCCACTATGTGTTTAGATCCAGGTGAGAACTGTCCTCTCTATCTCTTCTGTGTGCCATTTGCTTGAAGCTCTACCTGGGTGTTGGGGGAGTACTCCTTTGCACTTCAATGTGTTCATTGTTTTGTGCCACCACTGCAGTTTTGTTTAGTGAATTTCCTTTGCTCTTGAGTATTTGATGTCAAAAAGATCCCACCTCAAGCAGGATACAGACTGTTAATCATTCTCTACCATGGACCCAAGTTCATTTTCCTTACATTGTCCTCATCATACTCCACTGTGCTTGGTTACAAACAGCCCTGCCTTCAGCAGCTTTTTATATTTAGCTGGGAATTATGCCAAGCATATAGGTTTGGATGGGACATGTCCTGGTTATTGGTTACTTAGCAGGGAGTCTTGCTATTGGTGATGCAGGTGACAGTGATGACGGTCATGCTGATAATGTATTGCACCACACCAAGAAGGGCCTCACATGATTCTGGTTTGGATGTGCATATCTAGAAACTTCTTTTTCTCTTTCAAGATTTTCTTTTTATTACTACCTTAGCAGTACATGACTACTTTCATTGTGAGAGTTGATATATGTACATCTTAATTCTTTTTAGAAAAAGTCCTTGTTTTACTGAGTTTTTCAAGGAAGTTGGTGGCTGTTAACTAGTCCATATACATCTGCCTGCCCACTGCATAGATGTGCACACAGCCATTAGATTCAGAGAATCCACTCCTGAGAGATCAGAAGTACAGAACAATTTGAGGAGGGAATGCTTCCTTTTCCTGGGCAATATCCTCAGTTCACCAGTTCACCTTCTGAGGCCATTGGCCACGAGCTCTGCTTGCCAAGCTGCATCTTCCTTCTTCCTCCTTTCCTTCTTGCTTTGTCCCTTTGACCATAATAGGTGAAGTGATACTTCCTAGTGCTTAACTGAGAAAACCCGTAGTAATTTATCAATAAATATTTTTGAATGAATTTCTTTGATTATCTTGAAGTGGAAAAATTTGTCTGGCTAAGGTTTTCATGTAGAGGAAGCCTCCAGTGCATACGCTAATGACAGCGGCCAACATTTACTAAGCATATCATTATCTATCAGGTACTTATTGCTAAATATTTTACACCTGTGGAATCATTTCCCCTCTCAAGTGACTGTAAGATGGAGGATATTACACATACATTGGAAATTACACACCTGAGACAGAGAACAGATGGAGAGTTATTCATTCCAGATCATGTACAATGCAAAGGGCAGTCAAGCTCTGAGCCCAGATTGTTGATCTGTAAAACTTATTGTCGTAACCAGTAAGCCACACTTTACACAACATCCACTGCTAAGTAACCACTCCATTTAGGAGGGTCTCCTAGGCTCAACTATGAAGTTTGAATCTTTATTTTTTGTTCACAAGTGATACAGAGGACTAGAAAATGCTGGGTCCTTCTTCCCCTTCCAGCTTGCCAGATTCAGGATGTAGTTGGGGGATTTGAACAATTAGGTTTTCTATGACAAATATGAGTATGAAAATTTAGGTCAGTACAGAGGATTCGTGGTCTAAATATCTTATATTTTTTCTTATTTTCTAAGTGGTAAAGGTGATATTTTTAAAACATCATGATACAAAATTATTTATATTAATATTAGAAAGATAATAGTTTGAAAAATATAAAATTTTGAGATGAGAGTAAATCTATTTTATGAGCAGGGGGTGGTGAATGAATTTAGAGAGGGAGTTGCCTACTCTGCCTGTCCTGGGGACATATGTAGGATGCATTGGACCAGACACTATTCATTATAGCATGTGACTACTCTGTGTTCAAAAAGAAGATTACACAGAAATCATGGGATAGCTTCAAACAAATTTTTTTTATAAACAAAAAAATTAGTATGTATTCCGTGTCTCATCTTCTGGTGTAACTCCTTCTTGGTTGCAGTTGAAATAATGATTGATGAACCAGCAGCCATCTCGTATTATGAGGAACTATGACAGAGCAAAATGACAGAAGGAGCCACGACCCTTGTCCTCATGGAAAGTAATACAGGTTCTGGCTTGCTAAATAGAAAAATGTACTTTTGGCTACTTTAAGTGACTGTTAATTTGTATTTTATGTCACATACAGTTAAAACAAATCATAGCTGATCTGTGTTATACCAAATGACCCCAATGGGTTCTCCAGTGTACAATGGGAAGAAGCAAAGCCCACTGAATAATTAAATCATCTTGTGGCTATAGTTCAGCTTGGAGAAATCCTATCGAAACCACAGTGGAGATTAGTCTGCTTGAATTTTCTCCCTCAAGTTTTTGACCCAGCTGACTCCTTCTCATCATGATAGAGGAGGAGGGGAAATTTCCCACTTTTCTAGGTGTTTCCTCTTCTTGGCCTATAAGTCACCTCTGTGAGTATATTGAGAGAGATGACAAGAGAGTTTCTGTGAGTGGATGAAGTTGAAGTCCATGAACATATTAAGAAAAGGAAAATGCACATTGCAAAAGGATGGCAGTTACATGGAAGGATTCGCATTTATTTGTATCTCTTCTAAGTGCCATTGATACTCTGATTAAAGAGAATCAGATTGCTACATTTCCTGTGGTGGATAATAAGAATTAGGTAGGATCTGTCCCCGGCACCCCAGCAAGGTGGGTGGAAAGGTCTTGGGGTACTTGCAAGGTGAGCTTCATTCTTACCCCAGAGGGAGAGTGTACTAAAAGCATGGAGAGCAGAAAGACCAGTTGGTCAGGCTTTGTGTGAGCAATGAGAATGTTTAGTCCACTTTGGCGCAAGCAGGCTGAGTATGAAAAAAAGAGTTAGCCCTGAGCAAGGGGGAAGCGAGTGGTTTTAAGGGGAGGTATGTAAGGCAGTTGCCAGGCATTTGTCCAAAGAGTCACTGCCTTGAAGGTTCTGGGGGCCAAGACATTATGGGTGGTGGTAGAGATGTACTTGGACTTCCTGGAGCCAAGGTTTGGGGACATGGTGCTCTGCTATCAGCAGAGGCCAAGCTCTGCAACAGTCTCACTCCCTGGTCCAGACAGAGAGGGTGTCAAGGATGAAGATGATGAGGATGATAGGGACAGGAAGGATGGTTTGGGAAAGATGTCCACTTTGATCTTTGATAGCAACACAGGCTTCCTTTGATAAGCCACCTCTGTGAGTGTATTGGGAGAGAAGCTAAGACATTTTCTAGGAGTGGATGGAAATGAAGTCCATGGATATAGTAAGAATAGGAAATTGCACATTGCAAAAGGATGGCAGTTACACAGAAGGATTTGCAATTATTTGCACTCGTACTAATGGATCTCATCGTTACCTTCTGGGGTGGAATGTAGTCACTTCCTCTTCATGCAATGAATAGTGCCTCTTGAAAAATGACTCCTGCTTCAGAGCTGATACAATGCTTGGAAAACATTTCTAATTTTTGGATAAAGACAATACATTATGAGAGTCTTGGAATGGTTTCCTAACTTGGGCACCTTTTGACAATACTGGTTTTGTATTTAGTGCACAGGACTTATGGAATACTAGGCTTTGGAGAAATGAATAACAAGGGTGTGCATCATTATGTGTTTTAGGGAAACATAATAACAACAGCACACATGTTTATAGTTTGGAATATATTTGGGGAACACCACATATATTAATGATAGTAGGAGCACAGATTCTACCCAAGATACTTTTCAAGCACTTCATAAATGTTAGCTCAGCTAAATCAACAGTAGCACAAAAAAAAATTATCCCAATTTTTAGAAGGTGAGACTAAGCATTGAGATAATTTTGTCCAAAGTTAAAAGGTTAGACTACACATAATTAGTATAAAGCACATCTGGGATTTGAACTAGGAGGCATGGTTCTAGAGTCCAAGGTCTTAACTATATCCCAGCCCATATATAATACACACACACACACACACACACACACACACACACACACACACGTACACAGGCACACACACATGCACACTGTCATTTTGAAGAGTCTCAAAGTGAAGTGTCAACTTATCCATCCCTAAAATCAGATAATTCTTCTTAGTGCTAACTGACAGCACCGTGTACATGCATTTTTGAATAGTCAAGGATATTAAAAATTATCATTTTCTAACATTAGATTTCTTCAGACATATAAATTAAACTTTCCAAGATTTGATTTTCTTATTTGTAAAGTTGAAATAATAGTTTTCTTCTTATAGGGCTGTCGAGTATGAGGTTCCCTAAGATGAATGTAATCAATATTTGTCTCAAATATATACTAATAAATTAACAAATTTTTTAAAGACTCGGCAATATTAATCCAAACAATGGATAAAAAAAACTCATCTCTTTGTCAGATGATTAAAAACCCTGTTTAAATTGGTGTTAGTAAAAGAGGGAGAGTTGTTTGTTCCTGTACCTGACAGTTCTTAGGTGGATTCAGTCCCAGTCATCAGATCGATCCATGGCCAAAGGGTCTAGCCTGTTTTATTTATGTTGCTTTTCCACTTTCCAGTTCCATTTTATTCTCCTTATGTTGGCTTAGTTCTCAGTTTTCATGTGAGTGCAAAAGAGCTCAAATCTAATAACTTCCTACATGCAAATCCAACTCCAAAGCAAAGCCTGGGGGATTAGTGGGATTAGAGCTGATTAGTGGGAGTGAGCCAAGAGCCTCGTCTTGAAACTTCACTAAGACCTGAGGCAATGGCTGCTTTGTATCAGTCAGGTGTACTCCCAGTCCTGCACCCAGGGGTGGAGTCAGTGGATCCTAAGAGGGGCAGAGCTAACAGTAGAGGAAAGATGTTTCCTTTTGTGAAAATCTGGATGCTTGCCCTTGTGGAGACAGGTAGGTGGATGCCAGAATGACTGCCACAGTAGTGACCTGCCCACAGGACGTACTCCACACGTGGTAGGTAGCTCCATTCTTGTTCTGGTATCCAAACACATGGAAGGCCATTCTGAAACTTATTTCTCATAATTGTGCCAAGTAGAAGGGCAGACAAAACTTTGTTTAATAAGATCATAGAAGTTGTCATCGTCAGAATTGCAAGAAAATACATTCTTACCTTGCTTTTTACTCAGCACTTCCTTCCACTCCTACTTATCATATTCCCTTAGTGATCTTAAAAGCCTTCCACATCCTTTCATCTGATAGGAAGACCAGAAATGGAGTGTGGGTACTGCACACACTGTATCTTATCAGGCAGTCTTCCAGTAAACCAGCTCCACATCCCCAGCATTAGGAACGTTATCCAAAGCAGAATCTAGAGAAAACTGTTATTTCAAGGAGAAATAAAACCAGGAAAGCAAATATTCTCCTTTATTCTTACTATAAATATTCAAGTTTATCATTTGGTGCGACTTATGCATTCATTCAACAAATATTGATTAAGCACCTACAATGTGTCTCGTTTTATACAGTTATTGGAAGGAATTTGAGACCTCTTCTTAAAATTTATTCTATCCTCTTTACCTTCTGCTATTACAGAAGAAAATCTAATGTCTCACATGAGTCTAAGCCAGTCCAGATGTCTTGCAATCAAACTTATCTGTGTTTTTCCAGCTGTGCTATTGTAGGTCACCTCTTCTATGGAGTTGGATAGTCAAGGATGTGCTGACAGCCAACCCAATTTTTATCTGTTTTCTATCTTGGGAGTCTTCAAAGACTGTTTTCAAAGAACAGGGTGCACACAGAGATACTGGGATCAGACAGTCATATCTAAATTTCAGTCTACCACTGTCACTGTAAGTATGTGATTAGAAAAATTTCTTAGATTCTACAGGACTATTTGGTCACTGATAAAAGTGAAGATGATAATAAGTATTATGCAGAAATACTTCATCGAACTTTACAACACATGGTGCAGATCCAAGACAAGGTATGTGAAAAGTATTTGGCACAGTGCCTGGCATATAGCAGAAACTTAATACAAGCTTATTTCCATCAGACTATCCTTTCCTATCCCCCCTTCCTTCTATGCTTCCTCTTTCCCTCCCTTCTAGCCCCACTTCAGGGTAGCTGGTGCTTGCCTAGGTACCAACAAAGGTAGATATAAGATGTGGCAATTGTCTCATCTGCACATTTCTAACTTCCTGTTGAGTCACGTGCAGAAATGAGTACCCATCAGAGATGCCAGCCAGGAGTGAAGGCCACCTCTCAGATAAGACCTCTGCTTGGTTCAGGGGCAGACCTGGGGAATTGAACTCCTGGAAATGTCACAGCATGGGCTGCAAAGTAAGCCTGAGGGTGAGGGAGAAGAAATATTTATTTTTTCAGTTCAGTTCAGAGCAAGCCCATCAGGAATGCATCCTACATGTAAAGAGGCAGAACTGGAAGGTACTTAGTGTGATGAGAAACTCATTCTCAAGTTATAGGCACATAACACAAATCAGCTTAGGCAAGCATAAAAAAAGACTAGGAAACCAAGTGTTGGTCACTTTCATAAATCAACATGGCTGAACTTTAGCACCTAGTTATTCAATGGTTAACAGCTTTTCCTATGAAGGTATTTTGGAGTGATAAACATTCACAATCAACTGACTTTAAGAAAAAGAAATTGTCCTTGAGTATAGATGGGCCTTATCTAGTCAGTAGAAAGGGGATGAACGGCAAAACCAAATTTCCCCAAGGAAGAGGAAATTCCACCTGTGGACTGCAGAGTGAGATCTTGCCCATTTCCAGCCTACCAATTAGCCCAGGTGGACTCACTACAGTGGAATCCAAGCCCTCCCATATGCATTTACCCATACCTCTGTGTGTGTGTGTGTGTGTGTGTGTGTGTGTGTATTTTTCTGGTTCTGTTTCTCTGGAAGAATTCTAATCACCATGTGCATAGCTAGAATAATCCCATTGATCATGCTCCCAGTGAGATTTTAAGTCAAATTTGATGCAGATTCCCATTCTCTTTCAAGTTATTTAATGGGTTTATACCTGTAGAGTAGTAGTCCTAATACATTTTTATAGCAATGGTATCACTTTGTGTGGGTCCCTGACAAGCAAAGTGTCACTGTAATACTAGAAATAAGTACTTGACAATACCTGAAATATAGTGCCTTTCTACTGAGGAATTTAAACCACTTCACAGGCGTTACCTCATGTGATGGTAATGAGGTAAGTGGCGATTATGATCAGCATACTTTATAGACTGAAATTGGGGCACTATAAATGTGACTTGGCTGAAAGCGATGCAGAAACTCGCTAACGGATTAAGAATAGAAAAAGGAGTTATGCAGGCTTCGTGCCAGTGTTCAGCCCATTCAAGATGTGGTCTCCTTGTCTCTTGTGAGAATCCCCTGGGGTTACTGAATGCTGATTCCTGGGTTCCACTGTAGGCATACTAAATCAGCGTTCTGGCACTGAGACAATGTGTCTGCATGTTAGTAAGATCCTTGGGTGGAGCTTGCAGGTTGAAGCCTGAGGATCTTATTAGGTGCAGCCATTTGCCTAGTCTATGCTCTATGTGGCTCCATGGATACATAAATTTAAAAAAATTTAGAAACTACATAGCTGTTTTATCTGGGTCAGTTAGGAAAGAATCTAAAAGAAGAAAAAATACTGGCTTAGGTTTTTAAAAAATAGACCTTTAAATGTTTCTAATTATTTCCAAAGAGCTGTTTAAAGAAAATGAAGCCATCTATGAGTCACTGGTGAGGAAATGCTGTCAACTCCCTGGTCCCCACTTACTGGTATTTGTAGAGTTTGCCTTTTCACCCTACGCCCTCTCCTGAGAGGTCCCTCCTGCTGCTCCCAAGGTCTGTCTGGGTTCTCTGACCAAACAAAGGCCCACAGTATGTGCTAGTCAAGGACATTTCTGCTGTAGCAGCTCTGCCAGAAATTGGGTAGCAGCTCTTAGCTGTCCTCAAGACTAGGGATGACAAGTTCAATTCACCCTGGCAAAATCACTGGCTCCGCTGGCCAAACAAACTTAAAAGTTGGTGACGCCAACATTGACTAAGCTTGTAGCTTTAATATCCTTGCCATTGGACATGTTTTCTTGACTAAAAGTTTGATGAAATTAGTTTTTTGTGCAGTAGAAGTTCTTTTATTTATTTATTTTTTATTTTTTTGAGGCAGGGTCTCACTATGTAGTTGAGACTGACCTGGAACTCACTATGTCCCAGGCTGGTGTTCTTTTATTTATTTATTTTTTATTTTTTTGAGGCAGGGTCTCACTATGTAGTTGAGACTGACCTGGAACTCACTATGTGGCCCAGGCTGGTCTCAACTCACAGTAATCTTCCTGCCTCAGCCTCCCAAGTGCTGGGATTACAGGTGTGAGCCACCACACCCAGCCTGTGCAATAGAAGTTCTTAAGGCAACAAACTAACTTTTCTAGAAAGAGGTCAATACATTCTCCATAGAACCTAGAACATTGCTGCACACACTGTATCTACAGGAGATCTCTATAAAAACAAACCCCTTAAGATCTACCAGGGAGGAGCCCTTTATGTAGCCAGGGACTGGGTCTATCTTACAATTTGGTAGCAAACCACACCTGTCCCTCTGCATGGGACCACACTGCAGTCCTAGCCCTTGGGGATCTGCCCTTAGGAGTCCAGTGTGTGTGCAGAAGAGGGCGGGTGGACATGAGAGCTGCTCACCGCTACTGACAAAATCCCAGAGAATAATCACAAACACTTACTTCCTAAAAGTACAAATTAAACAGGAGACCTAAGTTGGTGAAATTCTGTTTTATATCCCTTCCCCCAAAAGAACAAAACACATGATTGCAAATAAATTAAAATGGAGCTTAAATATATGCTTTTACAGATATTTCACTATGTTGAGTCAAACTAAATAGAATTAAAGCTTTTTTATAACAATGGAGAACTGAGCATGCAGATGCCCATTGGTGCAGAAATGTTTACATAAATAATGGACTTTTAATACAATGGGACATTTTGTGGTTAGTAGTCAAATGAGCTAGACCTGTATGCATGGGAATAGATAATAACATGTACTTGTGGCATGTATCTGTCTTAAGCAAATTATAAAAACAGTTTTATTCTGTTTTCGAAAATAATACCAAGCTGACACAGCACACACATATAAAACAACTTTGGAAAGATGTGCACCTCATGGTTAGGTTTGGGGTCACAAAATCCATTCACTTTCTACATTATGAGTTTCTGCTGTGTTTCAACTTCCTATAGAGAAAACAATTACTTTCTTAATCGAGCAAATTTTAAAGGTTTAAACAGTGAAAGTCTGAACGATTCCTTTTGGGAGATTTTTTCCCCCTGCAGTAGCAAGACACGTTGAGGTGTCTTAAAATGCACGACTAGTGTTGTGATGGGTAAAAGATTCTGTGCTGGCTTGGGTTCCCACAGAAGCAGGGCTGGGCCAGTCCTGGGGGCACAGTGATACCCGCGGAAGCAGAAGAGGAAGCAGCTCTCAGTAGAAGCCACGCCCTCCTGGTGCAGACCTGACTGCTCACCAGGAAACACCGGAGCCCAGATGCCCATTCAACGGGTGTCATGTTGGGCCCTGCTGAGCCCCGTGTCCCTGACTTACACACCCCTGGTCCAGGAGCCTGGCCCCAGGAGAGATGACCTGGGCGAGAGCAAGGTGCGCCCAGAGCCAACCCTGAAGGTGGTTAGCTCCCAGCTCCTCCACACCTCGGGCCAGTTCTTACCTGCACAGACCTGAGCTGAGCAAGTCTGCTTCTGCCAGACTGCTTCTTCTGCCTGGCAGCAAGCCTTGTGGCAAGGATGTTTGGGGGACAGCCTCAGCTTTTCCTGAGCCCCTTTATTCTATCCACGTTGTTTTTATTATCTCACCTCCACTTTAGCTGTATGACAAAAGTAACGTTAAGAAGTGGCTTGCTGTGTGTTCCAAAGGACAAAGTTGTATGCACAATAGTCATACTGTGGAGGGATACCACTTCACTTCTGTGAACATCTCCAAATGAGTTCTGAGAAGATGTTGGAAGCCGGGCGTGGTGGCACACACCTGTAATCCCAGCACTGGGGAGGCTGAGGCAGGAGGATCGCTGTGAGTTCGAGACCAGCCTGGGCTACATAGTGAGTTCCAGGTCATTCTCAATTACATAGTGAGACCCTGTCTCAAAAGACAAACAAATATATATATATACATATATATATATATGTATATATATATATATATACACACACATAGCAAGTGCTTAAATATGTAAACATCTTTATATTAATTTACACTTCCTCCTCACAACACCCCTCTGAGGAAGTTGGCGTTAGTAACCCATATGCTAGGTAAGGAAACTAAGGCAGCAAGTGGCTGAGCTGCTCTCCAAGTCACTCAACTTGTGGTGGGGCCAAGATATGAGCGAGGAGGAGGTTAGCTCAGAGTCCATATTTGTGAATAACACAATCAAGTTTCTTTTCAGGGGACTCAGTGTGCTCAGCATAACTTGGGAGTCAGCATAAGCAGAGCAGGAAAGAAGCAGCAGAAGCAAAAAGACACTCATGTACTTTAGGTAAGGAGGCAGGTGATCCAGAAGGCACCCCAGGAGCCGGCTGTGAGGCCTTAGCTGTGGGGGTGGGCAGGCCCAAGATGGCCTTGACCTCCCTGAGCCCCTCACCTTTTAGATAATCTCCATCGTATGGACTCTTCATTTCCTCCCACGGAGCAGCTTTTTCTTGGAGGAGAAAAGGCTGCCTCATGTTGATTGGGTGGGAAACCCCATTTTGCCTGCCCTGTGTCCCAAGAAGTCCCTTATAACCAAGTCCGTGAGGCCTTTACCATTTCCACACCCTTCCTCATCTCCTTTTGCTGTTGTTCTTGGATTAAAGGAAGTATGTGTTGATAAGCTATCTTTTCCACAGACTTGTGTGTTGTGACCAAAATTTTACTCAAAAGAAAATCATTAAGAATCTTGAAGTTAGTTATTGACACACAAACTCAAGGCAGCACTCTCTTCTTCCAATTATGAACAGTGCCAATCACAAGGGTCACTTATCTAGAAAATTATTAAAAATTCATTGTACAAGAGATTCTCAAAAGTCCTCCAAAGGCAAAGGTTGGAAAAGGCTGTTTCTATGACAACATCTCATCTCTTCATTCTCATTGATCTGTGGTTCCCATTTCTTTTTCTTTCGTTTTCCTTTTTTTTTCATTGAGTTTATTGGTACATTTTAGGTATACAGTACAGTTACATTTATCACTGAGCTCTTGTACCTTTACATGGCAGATCTTGGTTCTCATGTTTTCCCCATAGCCCTGCCCTCCTTTCGCCCTTTCCACTCTCCCCTATTTACAAAGACTTTGTCCCACTTTCTCATATATAAACATCTGCTTTGGATAGCAAACTTTTTCTCCAGTAATTTTAACAGAGTTTTAAAATGTGTTGGTCATTCTTCATCAGTGATTAGAATTTTTCTGAATCCTGATGTCATGCTAACAATTCCTTCTCAGAGTCAGTGGAGCCATGATTTACTGGAGTTTGGGTGAGGGTGTGCAAAGAGACAGAGTGGAAATAAGGTTACAAATATCTTATCACTGGATCTTGTCAAGTCTTGAAGCCAGGTTAAATTTTGAAATGGGAATGAGAAACCAATAATGAGCAACAGATAAATGGAGCCAGCAGTTAAGTAGGGAGGAAAAAGAGGCAAACAAGTAAGAAAGTTCTTTTGGTGAAATAATAAAGTCTTGAAATGAAGCAGTAGCAGTGGCCCAGAAATAAAGAAGTAAATTCAAGAGCTATTTCAAAGAAACAATGAAAAGGAATTGTCAGTTAATTTGACATAGAAGAATAAAAAAATGTTGAAGATGAGCAAAGGTCTCTAGAGAAAACAGAGATATGATTGGGCAGAGTCAGCTTTAGGGCAAAGATGAACTCAATTTTTGTCTTGTTGAGTTTGATGTGCTGATGAGAGACCCTTGTCCCAGATACTGCATTGGAAATCAAGCCCAGAGATTAGAGATTCTTATTAATGCTTTATCACAGGGGCCCATTATAACTCATTTATGGAACAGCAAATTGAATTAATAAGAAGATAAGACAGTAAAAATATTTTCAAATTATTGAACTTTTAACTGGGTATTTTAAAATCTAAAAATTTCAAGTTATATATCTGATAGGGGATTAACATTGAAGATGTATAAGGAACTCAAACAACTTAGTAGCAAAGCATCATAATCTTATTAAAAATGGACAACAGACCTAACTAGACATTTCTCAAAAGAAGACATACAAATGACCAGCAGGTGTGCAAAAAATGCTCGCCATCATTAATATCAGAGAAATGCAAATCAAAACCTCAGTAAGATACATCCTCATCACAGTTACAATGGATACTATAAATGATAAAAAAAAAGCCATCTGGTAAGTATATGTGAAAACAGAACTCTTGTGACCTATTTATGGGAACATAAAAGGAAAAGCCATTATGGAAAACAATATGGAGAAATTAAAATAGTCTATATGATCTTGAAATTCTACTACTGAATATACACCCCAAAAGGGACTGAAGTCAGTGTACTGAAGAGGCATCTGAATTGCCATGTTTATTGAAGTACTGTTCATCAGCTGATGCATGAACACAGAAAATGTGGTCCATATACACATATTCAGCTATATAACAATGCATAAAAATGTGTCATTTGTGACAGACAGATGGAACTGGAGGACATTGTGTTAAATTAATAAAGGCACAGAATACAAATTCTGCATGATGCCCCTCATATGTGCAATCTTAAGAAAAATAGTTAACCTCATAAGAAGTTTAGAGTAGAATGGTGGTTTCCAGGGAGGAGGGAAAGTATAAGAATGAAAACAGCAGAGAAAGGTTGGTCAATTGGTACTAAGTTATAGTTAGATAAGATGAATAAATTCTGGTGTTCAGTTGTGTCATAAAATGTCTATATATGATGGTATGTAGTTCTCTTAGTCGTTTTTCTTGTCGCTGAAATACAATACCTGACACTCACAACTTAAAGGAGGAGAGGTTTATTTTGGCTCACGTTTTAGTCTATGGTTGTCTGGCTCCAAAGAAGAAACAGCACAGCAGAAGAAACACTGCTCACATCATGGCAGACAGGAAGCAGAGTGTGGAGGGAGGAACCAGGAAGTGAGATGTATCCTTTCAAATAGTGCCTCTAGTAACCTGCCTCTTTCAACCTCTTAACAGTGAGTCAACTATAGTGGCCCCACCATCCATCTTCCCAAAGCTTCATCTTTGTACACACGAGGTTTTTAGGAGACATACGGATATGTCATAATAGTACTGCATATTTCAGAAAAAGCTACAAGAAAGGATTTTGAATGTTTTTGCCACAAAAATATGATAAATGTTTTAGGAGATATGCTCACCCTGGTTTGAACCTTATACAATGTATATTTGTGTTTTAAAAATCACAAGGTGCCCTGTAAATGAGTATAATTTTTATGGCCTAAATCAATCAATAAAATAGAATATAAATTTAAAAATCTATAGATGTAGATTAGAAATTGGAGAGTTTTGCCCCTAAAAATCTGTTTAAAATTACTGAGTTAGAAGTTTATCTGAATCATTTTGTACTGATTTTTATTTCACCAATGTGTAAATGTTAACAAATCAAGTTTTAGAGATAATTATTTAAAAAATCACTCGGTACACATAGCACTCTCTTAAACTATTGGGATGACTCAACTGGCTGAGGAAATTTAAACCAGATGGGTGTAGGGAATTTGCAGATCACTCTGAGAGTGTGCAGCCTGCAGAGTTTTCCAGTGAAACCAACATTCTCTCCAGAACATTATTTAAAATGCTTAATAATGTATATTGTGTCCTACTTTTGTTCTGAATTTTAGTGGTGGGTGATCAGAGAGCAATTCCATAATCATCAGAAATGGGGAACATCAGACCGTAGAGTTTATATCCAAGTAATTAGGAACCATTATGCTTTTCCTTCTTTTTGTTCATTAGTCACATAAAATGTTTTTTGAAGTTCATTTCAGAAACCACTGTTACAATTGAGAAATTAGTAGTCAATTCCAAAGCTGACACTTCCTCTCCAAAATTATGCCTTCAAAATGTCATTGCAATTTTAGGTATTTGAATTTTGTTTTGTTTTCCTCTTCAGATTATGGATATTTTTTGTTCCTTTCCAAATCTTGGACTTGTGAACCAATTTTATGTGGCAACAACGCAACTTATGTATTATTAAAAGAAATATTAAATTACTGCTTCTAAGAAAATAATTATACCAATTATATTAATATTTTATAAACCAGGAAATTGAATTATAAGCACTTTAACATGTACTGTAATAATTTCCCTGACATTTTGTTAGGAATTGCTGAAGACAGGAAACTGGCTGTTGGTAAAAGTGAAAGCAGGCTCTGAGGCTGACATGTGAGTAGATATTTGGAATGTAAAGTCTTTGGATAAGTAAAGAAAAACACTGACTGTTGTGTAGTATAATTATATACTTGGAATATGTCCTTGAAGAAAAGAGAATTAATAGAGGTGAAAAGGAGTTGTAGCTTGTTCTAGTGCATTCTGCATAAGGTCATTATGGGTGGATGTAGGTATAAATCTTAAAAGCATATAACTGTATTCATAAGAGAATAATTAAAATAATCTTTCGGCCTTAGTCTCCCAAGTGGTGGAAACACACTGAACACTTCTGAAATCAAAAATTCCAAATGCACCCAAATCTGAAACTGTTTGAACATTATGACAGTACTTGAAAGGTTTTATATTTCTAAGTACTTCTGATTTCATATTTTCAAACTAGTAATGCTCAACTTGTGGTACAGAACTGAATGCTGTCTGCCTAGATTGATTAATATATCTGTCTCACATTATAATTGGGAGAGCTAACAAACAGGCTACAGCCTGACCTTACAGGAATGACTCTCCTGTTGCAGATTGATCTAGGGCTCCATGGGACTGTCACCTTTTGCACAAGCAAGCAGCAACAGAATCACCTCTGGAACCCTAGCTGCAAGGGAGTCTAGTAAATGTAGTTGACTCCACATTACCTGCAATATGGGAAGGCGTGATGAAGGGCACTGGAGTGGAGGCTGAGGTGAGTCACGTTAGCCTTCCTTATTATGCATGAAGTGTGAGAGAAACTTTATGGAAGAAGCTGGAGGTCATGTGTGTGTGTGTGTGTGTGTGTGTGTGTGTGTGTCTCACACAAGAAAATTTTCAGAGTAATTGTCATTAACATTCATGATAATGAAAAACCATTTTGTATCTAAAAGGAAACCTGAACAGATGTAGAGAACTATAATGAGTTTTTGATTAATGAGTTTATGAAATAATGCTAGTGAATTTTTGCATTTTAATCAATAGGGCTTTGGTGAGGTCAGTGTGCCAAGAAACACACACACACATATACAAATTTAAAAAGTATACACTCTTTCAACTATAAGTCAAGGGCAGAAATCTGAAAATGATATGTGTTTACCCAAGAATTTTCTACGTTTGAATTTTTACATGGAAATGGGACTATCTTTTAAACCAACACCACATAATTTCCTAAGCCCAAGTCTACTTGAGTCTCATGACAGGCCAATAGTCTCTAATAGCTTCTCTCACAATAAGATACTAAAAGAAAACTATTGTTTGGGTGAATGTTGTTACAGTAAAAGTGGAAGAAAAGGAGATTGTCTGCTGCTGACTTAGAGTGATTTGCTTGTTCACTTACTTTTTCATGGCTTTATTGAGCAACTGAGTTTCCATTTAAAAACTATTTCAGAGATTTGGGCAGGCCACTTCAAGACCTGCTCTCCCTCTGGCCTTCTTGGGCCCAGTCTGTGGGATCAGGTAGCCATGCCCCTGCCCTGCCAGGGCCGTCACTCCAGCACAAGGAAGGTGAGATTTGGGAAGGCTGCTCTGAGATCTGCTCTCCCTCATCCTGCTCGGGCCTAATCTGTGGGACAGGTAGCTGCACCCTCCCCTGACAGCACCATTTCTCTAGTGCAAGGAAAGTAGCGGGCCCCTGAACCCCCCCACCCCCAACCTCCTGATTGTGCCAGTCCTTGGACCCACTCTGCAGAGGCATAGGTGGTCATAAAGGGCATTTTTCTGAGCTCCCAACTTTGAACATCTTTAAAGAAAGGGTGGGGAAAACCAGTGGTAGAACTGTGTGGAGTTCAACCCTGCAGGAAGTCAAGGAACTCAATCTGGGCCTTGCGGCCTGAGGTCAGTCTGTGTCATGGGGCTCTGCCATGGGCTATCTGAGATCAGAGGACTTGGTTCTGCACATGGCAGCACATGTTGTATATTATGACAGCAGAGATACAGTCTGAAAGAGGCCCTACAAATTCATTTTTTTCTTTCTTTTCCTCATTCCACTCTGCAAATTCTTTCTTTTCTGTCCTCTTTTTCCAACTCAGTCTCTTGCTCCACCATATTATCCTTCATCTCCCTTTCTGTTCCTGCTCCTGCCCTAACTCAGATTTCTTCTTTTATTATTTTTCCTTTTTTCTTTATGTTCTTTTCTTCTGTCATTTTACCTGACTCAGGCGTCAATAGTTTCAAGGGAAAGTGGGCCCCTATTACTGTTAAGGATACATATTCTTGTCCTTATACTTTCACTCTGTCTATCTCTTTTGAATTTAACAGTTTCCTAAAGATTGTGTGGTCATTCTATGTCCTCTGGCTTCACTTGAAACCTTCTCCAATTCCTATACTTATCTACTTCTCTCATCCTAACTCTGTCTAAGCCCCATCCTAAGTGGTAAATATGCTATATTGAAAAGTTTATTCACTGCAAACATATTTTGGGCTGCTTCTTGATTTTAATTTAATTCACATGGTTTAAAGATGATAAATTAATGACTACCACAAGTGGTCAACTTGCAAGTTGTGCTTGATCCTATTGTGTTGTTGATTGTATCAATTGGGATAAAGGATTATGATTGATTTAATGAGTTGTCTTCTCTGATATTATGAAAATGTCTATGAGTCATTAGAGACTCAAAAGCTAAAGCACAACTATATCAGGAAGATTTAAGTAATAACCCAGAAATTAAACCAAGGACAACCCAAGAACAAAAATAAAAATGAGAAAACACTTAAGCAAGACAAAAAGACAGACTTCCAGTTCACCAATGGCAAACAGTAGGGCAAATGAGGATGAAAAGGCCGATACCAAACCACCAGGACACCCTGAACTCAAAGCACAGGAAGTAACAAAACAGATCAATCAGGTTCTAGAAAAATTCAAAACAGAAGTATTTCCCAGATAACCATAGAGATGGTGAGCAAAATGAAAGCCATGATTCAAGACTCTAGAACAGAAACTGACAAAAAACAGATGAGCTCAGGACCATGATAGAAGCCATGAAGGCCCAGCATAAGAAAGAAATGGAAATGATGAATACCCAACATAGGAAAGAAATGAAATCCATAAAACAGATTTAAATAGGTATCCAGGAGATTAAAAACTCTATTGAAAGTGTTCACAACAGAATAAAACAATGTGAAGATAAAATCTTGGATATAGAAGATAGGATTGCAGTCAGTGACTCGTAAAGAGAGGTCTCCTAAAAACAGTAAGGGATCATGAGAAATTGATTCAACAACTCCTAGATGATGCAAAGAAGAATAACATAAGAGTGATGGGAATCTATGAAGCAGCAGGAGAAAATGCAAAGGACTTAAAAAAGCTGTTCACAGAATTAATGACAGAAAACTTCCCAAACAGAGGAGAAGAATTTGACATACAGATAAGTGAGGCATATAGAACTCCAACTAGCCATGATAAAAAAATCTACACCTACACATATAATAGTCAAGATCCAAGAAACCCAACAGAAGAACAAAATATTACAAGCCGTAAGAGAAAAGAAAGAAATCACATGCAAAGGAAAGCCCATCAGAATCACAGCAGACTTTTCAACACAAATCCTCAGGTCAAGGAAAGCCTGGAGTGAGGTATTTGAAGTCCTAAAAGAAAACAACCTCCAACCTAGACTGATGTATCTTGCAAAACTCTCTTTCAAAATGGATGGGGAAATATGATACTTCCATGACAAAGAACACCTGAGAAACTTCGTGAATATCAAACCAGCACTATAAGGAATTCTAAACAATATCCTAGAAAAAGACGATGAAGTTTATAACACCATGAGGCCCAACAGAACAAATCAAATAGGCAAGTCAAGAAACTAAAAGGCAAGGGCAAAAAATTAATAAGAGTCAACAAAAGGACAATAACATGACAATAATAATTCAGTACATTTCAGTTATGAGCATCAATGTCAATGGCCTCAATTCACTGAAATACACTGGCCGAATGGATTAAGAAGCAAAATCCAACAATATGTGGTATACAAGAAACACATCTAGTGCAAAAAGAAGCCCATAGACTGAAAGTGAAAGGATGGAAAACAATTCTCCATGCGACAGTAGCCCAGAAAAGAGCAGGGGTAGCAATCTTATTCATAGATAAAGCAAATTTCAAACCAAAACTTATTAAAAGAGACAAAGAAGGCCATTATATCCTTGTAAAGGGAACAATTCAAGAGGAAGAGATGACAATTATAAGCATATATACAACAAATATAAATGCCCCAACTCTATAAAACAAATATTAAGTAATATAAAAACCAAATAAACACTAATACAATTGTACTGGGGGATATAAATACCTCACTATCACAAATAGACAGATCATCTAGGCAAAAAATCAACAACAAAATACTAGAACTGAACCAAGCTTTTGAATGCATGGATTTAATAGATGTCTATAGAGTGTTCCACCCCACAAAATCAGAATATGCATTCTTTTTGGCTGCACTTGGGTCATTCTCCAAGATAGACCACATACTAGCTCACAGAACAAGTTTGAATAAATGCAAAAGAATCGAAGTTATTCCCTGAATATAATCAGATAATAGTGCAATCAAACTGGAGATCAATAGCATAAGAAACCATAGGAACATCACAAACACATGGAAATTGAACAACACTCTCCTGAACAATCAATGGATCACAGAGGAAATTAAAGAAGAAATCAGACAATTTTTACAAATAAATGAAAATGCCAGTACAACATACAGGAATCTATGGGACACAATGAAAGCAGTTCTATGTGGAAAATTCATAGCACTGAATGCCCACACTAGGAAAATAGAGCGAGCTCAAATAAACAACATAATGATGAATCTTAAACTCCTAGAAAAACAAGAGCAAGAAAAACCCAAAGCTCAAACAAGAGAGGAAATTACAAAGACTAGAGCAGAAATCAATGCAGTGGAAACTAAGAAAATGATACAAAAAATAAATGAGTCAAAGTGTTGGTTTTTTGAAAGGATAAAAAAAAACCCGATAAACCCTTAGCTAACCTTATTAAAAAAAAAAAAAGGAAAGAAAAGGCTCAGATCTATGCAATTAAGAATGAGAAAGGTGAAGTCACAACAGATCCAACTGAAATCCAGAGGATAGTCAATACCTACTTTGTGAACCTGTATCTAATAAAATGGAAAACACAGAAGAAATGGACAGATTTCTAGATACTTATAGATTACCAATGTTGAACAAGAAGATAAAAACATTTTAAACACCCCAATCACAATCAGTGAAATTGAAAATATAATTAAAAATTTACCAACAAAGAAAAGCCCAGGCCCTGATGGATTCACTGCTGAATTTTACAAGACATTTAGAGAAGAACTACTGCCTTTACTCTTCAAACTTTTCAGTGAAATTGAAAGGGAAGCTATACTTCCAAATTCATTCCTGGAAGCAAGTATCACTTTGATTTCCAAACCAGGGAAAGACACAACTAAAAAAGAGAACTACAGGCCAATCTCCTTAATGAATATAGATGTAAAAATCCTTAATAAGATACTAGCAAACAGATTACAGAAGATCATCAAGAAGATCATACATTCTGACCAAGTCGTATTTATTGCAGGGATGAAAGGATGGTTCAACATATGTGTCAATAAATGTAATACATTATACTAACAAAGTCAATGACAAGAACCATATGATACTCTTGATAGACGCAGAAAAAGCATTTGACAAAATTCAACACCTATTCATGATAAAAGCCCTGCAAAAAATTGGAATAGATGGTCTATATGTCAATTTAATAAAGGCTATCTATGAAAAACCAACAGCCAACATCATATTAAATGGCCAAAAACTGAAAACCTTCACGTTAATATCAGGAACAAGACAAGGATGACCACTATCACCACTCCTCTTTGATATAGTTCTGGAAACATTAGCCATAGCAGTTAAACAAGAGAAAGAAATTAAAACAATAAAGATAGGAAAGGAAGAAGTTAAACTGTCATTATTTGCTGACAATTTCATAATCTACCTTGAAGACCCAAAAATCTCCACCAAAAGACTTCTAGACTTAATTGACACTTTTAGCAGAGTAGCTGGATACAAGGTGAACACCCAAAAATCAATAGCCTTCTTGTACACAAATAACAGACCCACCAAGAGAGAAATTAGGGAAATAATTCCTTTTACAATAACATCTAAAAAATGAAGTATCTAGGAATCTGTTTAACAAAAGAAGTAAAAGACCTCTACTCTGAAAACTATAGCACTCTGAAAAAAGAGATCGGAGAGGATATAAGAAAATGGAAAGATATCCCCTGCTCCTGGGTAGGAAGAATCAACATAGTGAAAATGGCCATACCACCAAAACTGCTATACAGATTCAATGCAATGCCAATTGAAATTCCAACACTATATTTCACAGAACTAGAAAAAAGAAACCAAAAATTCATTTGGAACCATAAGAGACCTAGAATAGCAAAAGCCATCCTAGGCTACAGAGACATGGCAGTGGGTATAACAATTCCCAGTTTGAAACATACTAGAAAGCCACTGTGATAAAAACAGCATGGCACTGGCAAAGAAATAGACCTGAGGATCAGTGGAACAGATTGGTAGATACAAAAACAAATCCAGATGTACTCAGCTATGTCATCTTTGACAAAGGAGCTGACCATCCCCACTGGAGGAAAGATAGCCTCTTTAATAAATGGCGTTGGAAAAACTGGATGTCGACCTGCCAAAGATTAAAATTAGAACCTTATCTTTTACCATGCACTAAATTAAAATCCAAGTGGATTAAATATCTAAATATTAAAACAGAAACACTAAACTTGCCAAAAGATAATTTAGGCAGAACTCTTGAAGACGTTGGCATAGGAAAAGACTTTATGAACAAATCCTCAGTAGCATGGGAACTCACAGAAAGAATCAACAACTGGGATCTCATCTTATTAAAAAGCTCCTGCACTGCAAAAGAAACCATTAACAGAACTAAGAGACAACCTACAATGTGGGAAAAAATTTTTACTAGCTGCTCCTCAAAGGACTATTATCTAGAATATGTAAAGAACTGAAAAATAATCAGCCCCCCCAAATATAAGTACCCAACTCAAAAATGGGTATCTGAAATGAACAAACATTTCCCAGACAAAGAAATAAAAGCAGCAATAAATATATGAAAAAATGTTCCACATCACTGGTCATTTGAGAGATGCAGATGAAAACAACACTGAGATTCCACCTCATCCCACAATGAAATCACACTATAACAAATGTTGGCAGGGTTGTTGGGAGAAAGGAACCCTTCTCCATTGTTGGTGGGAGTGCAGACTGGTGCAACCACTATGAAAATCAATATGGAGATACCTCAAAGAGCTGGGACTAAAGGTGCCATTTGACCCAGCCATTCGTCTGCTGGGTCTTTCCAAAAGAATCATATTGCAATGATATATGCACACCTATGTTTATAGCAGCACAATTTGTAATAGCTAAAACTTGGAAACAGCCTATTTTCCCATCAGTTGGAAACTGGATAAAGAAGATGTGGTTTTTCTATAAAATGGAATACTAGTCAGCCATAAAGAATGAGCCATTACGTTCATTCATAGGAAAATGGATACATATTGAGGATATACCCCTAAGTGAAATAAATAAATCACAGATATGTAAATACTGAATAGTTTCTCTGGTGTGAATAAACTATAATAGTACATAAGATCCTCATGACAGAATTGACAATGTGAAACAGGAAGAAAAGGGCTAAAGGCATAGGGCAAATGGGAAGGGTAGGGGAAAGGTAATAAGGGAAAGGAAAATCTATAAGAAAATGAAAAATGGAAATAAAATGTTTATAAATTGGAAGTGGAGGAGGGGGTGAAGGGAGGGCAGGGACAAGGGGAAAAAATGAGAACCAAGACCTGTCATGTAAAGGTACAAGATCCCAATAATGAATGTAACTGTACGGCATACCTAGAATGTACCAATAAACTCAATGAGAAAAAAAGAACAAAAATAAGATATCTTATAATAAAAAAAAATATTTCAGTAGCTAGAAATGGTGAACTCTGGTATGTTGAGCCACGAGGATGTAAATTCAAGCTCAACCTAGACAACTGAATGATTTCGAGACTTTGCTTCAAAAATAAAACAACTTTGAAAAGGATTGTGACTGTAGCTGAGCATGAAAATACCTCAAACTGGGGAAAATGAAACAAAACAAAAACAATTTAAACTACAATATCACCCTTCATATGTTTCTGTTAAATTGTTGCAAACTACAGCCCTTCTTTGCATTTTTTGGAGTCAGAGATGACTGATCACTTTAGGTATGTGTACTTGGTATATCCAGTATACATTGTCACCCTTGATGTTTATGAGGTGGTGACCCCTTACAGTTCAGTGAGCAGGACAATGTGACATATAGATATGATAAGAAAAATCCCTGAGTGTCTACTGTTTGTGAGGTCATTGCTTCTCATCCACAAGCTGTGACGTTTTCTTTCTTAAGAGGACAATTTGGGTATGACTGCTGAAGCCAACTGTGTCCACTGCATGGGCTTGGAAGCCATCTAGGGCTTTGCTGCACTATGCCTTTCTATCCAGCTGTGTCTACACTGGATTCAGCCGACTGTGAATCAAATACCCTTAAAAAGAGCCAAATTAAACATCTCCTTTAAATTGTGTGTTCAGGGCTGTGTCCCACAATGACAAAGCTACTACATGGAGAGCACAAGAACTCTCAAATTTCTAAAGTCTGTGCCACAGTAATGGCACAGTAATGCCTGTCAGTGGAAATGATTTTCTGTCATCTCTCTGGCCTCACTGATTGCTGCAGATTGAAAACCATTTCCAGTGTCCGAAGGATGGGAGCTTTTTCCTTTGCTGCCAGTGCTATCTTATTAGTTTTCTCTCTACTACTGTTCCTTGCTAAACTAATTTTTCTTTATTCCAGTTGGGTTTTTAAACGTCCATTTTGATCACTGACTCCTCCATTCTCTTCCAAAGTGTACGTTTGCAAGGTGGTGGTTCCACGCAGATACAGCCAATGAGACGATTATGTGACTCCACTCTTCCCACCTTGCAGGGCGTCTCAGACTCCTCCTTGCTCTGCGGCTTCCATGGCTGCTGTCAGTACCCGCTGCTGTTGTCTGACTTCTGAAGTCACACTGTAGGTGGAGTGTATCTAAATACTGGGAACCAGAAATATTTTAGATTTTGGACTTTTTCACATTTTGGAATATTTACACGTACAGTGTGAGATATGATGAGTATGAGACCCAAGTATAAACATGAAATCTATTTGAATTTCATATGCACCTTATAAGAATAGCCTGAAGACAATCTTCCACATTATATTCCGTGAGCCTGTGTTTTAACTATGACCTATGACATGAGTTTAGGCACGGCATTTTCTACTTTTCGGGAAAAGTGCCCCTAGCAAGGTTAGTGTAGAAGAGATGTGTTCCATGTCCACTAAATCCCTCTCTTCTTCCAGGGCACTCAGCTGAAACACCGTGCCCAGCCCCCCGCTTCTAGTTGCAATGACATAGACCTCCCCAGAGTGAGAAGGCCGTACTCCAGATGGTGAATCTCCTCTCCTCATCACCGACAAACTCACACTGAGGAAGGAGCGGGGCACATACAGTGCAGGAGAGGCTCAGATCCCTGAGTCATTATGGGAGGAGACTCACCAATCAGTGATAGAGCCAGGAACTGGGGGTGGGTGGGTGTTAGACTGCTGTGTGGCTGTAACGGATTAACACGAGACAGCCTTTTGGTGACGGCACAGCTTCACAGCTGATCATGAATGGTAGTTGCGTGAAGCTAAACATACGTAACTGGATTCCACGCAACCACAACCCAGATACAAAGAGTGCATGCATGACGGGTGAAACCAGATCAGATAGTGATAGAACTTTGCACAGTAACAAAATTCTTTTACTGTGCCAGGCCATTTGGAATGTGGTGTTGTGTCTTAGAGCAGCGAGTTTATTCTGCCTAGTACACTAAGCAGCTCACGCAACTCGCCACTCTCGTTGTGAATTATCATTATTCATCAATTCATTTTCAAAGCAGGTGAGTCATAGTTCATTCAACCCACGAAAAGTTCTGAAACTCTTGGATTGTTAGGAATTACAAAGCCCCCTTTGTCCCTGGGTATTTGGTTTATTTTTTTCTGAGACTGCTGTATTAGTTAGCAGTTGTGGAAGCCACTGCATGAGGTTAAGCATAATCTATCTGGGTGTGAAGGAGATGAGCTAGCTTGAATTTTCAATTCAGGTACCATGATGCATTCTGCTGCCAGGTACAGCATAAATGATTTACTGTTAATAATGGCTGATAAACTGAAGTTTGTAAATTTTAAAAGTTTGTTTGAAATAATTACAGACTCAGAGAAAACTGCAAAAACAATTGTACAGGAAATTTCTATGGACTCCACCTTGCCCCAGTGTTGACACTTTGTTTAATTAAAAATGTTAGGGACTTGATGCCGCCATCACAGGCTGCATTTTCCTGGTGCTTCTTCGCTCTTTAAATGACCTCACGCCCTTATCTCTGGTTTCCCTCCCCGCAAGGCCACAGTGGTCCAGAGAAGTTAAACCTGTTTCTGCAGGACTGAACCCATAAAAGACAACCTGGCCTGTGATAGGTTAAAAGTAGCCCACTCCTCATCAATAAGCAATAGCCCAGCCCAAAACCAATAAGAGGACCTTCCTGTCCTTGTTCTCCCCTTCCTTCTCTCTCTCCACTCCCGCTCCTTAAATAAAGTCTCCAGTCGGACCTCTCGGTGTGTGCGTGGCCTAGTTGCTGAGCGTCTCTGTTCCCTTTCAATAAAACAATGTCAAAACCAGGAAATTGACAATGGGCACAATCTACAGAACTGATCTGGTTTCACCCGTCATGCATGCACTCTTTGTATCTGGGTTGTGGTTGCGTGGAATCCAGTTACGTATGTTTAGCTTCATGCAACTACCATTCATGATCAACTGTGAAGCTGTGCCGTCACTAAAAGGCTGTCTCGTGTTAATCCGTAACAGCCACACAGCAGTCTAACACCCACCCACCCCCAGTTCTTGGTAACATTAATATGCCCCTTATCTGAGTGATTTTGAGAATATTGTACCCAACTGGAATAATAAAGAATTTGATCTTTTGGCATTGACTTTGGCCATTCAGCATACCTTCCTTGAGTCTATATTAGGATTCTTCAGAAAAACAGAGCACACATAAAAAGAGATATAGAAAAAGATTTACTGTTAGTGACTGGCTCATATTATTTTGGATGCTGAGAACCCCCAAACTCTGCTGTCCATAAGCAAGAGCCTGGGGAGAGCTAGTGGTGGAGCTCTGGTTCAGACTTGAAGGTCCCAGATCACTGAAGTGGATGCCAAAAGTCTGAGGCTGAATCTTAAGACCCCAAATCAGGGAACCTCTGTGTTCAAGCATAGGAGAGATGGGTCAAGCAGAGAGACAGAATTTAGCTTCTTCTCCTTTGTTGTTCTTCACATCCCTTCCAGATTAGCTGGTCTTCTCACACTGGTTACAAGTGAGTCCTCTTTACTTATCTACTAATCTTCTAGAACTGCCATCATGGACACACACAGAAATAATGTTTTTTTCATCAATTTGTGCATTCCTTAGCCCAGGAAATTTAACATCTAAAATTAGCCATCAGAATTTCAGGTACTGTCTGTTTGAACCCAAAAACTTCTCCTTAGACCATATTTATTCTCCAAATAATGACAAGAAGGTCATTCTACGTAATGGGAAACAACTATACCATGGAAAATAAAAGTATATTTATCTATTCCCCACAATGCTATGTTTTTAGTGATTATCCTTGTCCCAATACCCCACAACTTAAAGAGTTTTATATAAAATTAAAATACTGTCATAAAACTAAGACATCTTTTGAGTACATATAAAGAAACTGAGAGAAACAAAAAAACATTTGCCTCATATATGTATACACGAATATTCACCAAAACAGGGAGCATTCACAGTGCTTATTTCTTAACAGATCATGCAATCATAGTCTACCTATTATCTCCTACCCCTCTGCTATCAGCAAGCACCTCAGTGGTCATAGTTACTTACTGGTTGGGGTAATCCTAACTTGCATTCCTAGAGGGCCTGATCACTGCTAGATCTGCCTGTATTGTGTTGTCTTTAGTCACATGATATGGTAATACTAACAGATGTGATAAAGGATGTCCTATATTCCAAGAATTGTTTCACAATTTCTTCTTGGTAATTTGGATTAATCACCCCAGGACCCTCAAGTTACAATTGGTCTAACATGCAAACATCTGGGATTATGACTGGAATTTTAGTTTTAACTTACAAAGTCTTGAGTTACAACGTGAATGCCAGCTGCTTGTGTATCCACATGGTCTCAGATACAGATTTAACCCTGAAAGAGCTCTGGAAGGAACATTGCAACATCCTTTCCTGTGGGGTGTGAATTAAGAAATCCTGGGCCAGTGTCTTTCTAAGGACACTGTGATCTGCCTGTATACGGGAGAGAGACTTTGAAGGCTGTGTAGAGGAGCCTGATCCTTCAGTTGACCAACTCGAGTTACAAACAACCCTAGCAAACAAAATGAGTTCAAAAGTAAAGGGTTCACTGTAACAGCCGTCTTGTCCTGTTTACTCAGGTCAACCAAAGGGACATGGTGGGAGTCTTATCTCCAAGTTCAATGGAATCATGATCGTGTCTCTTGGTAGAAGTATTTGTTCCTGTGGAGCTAAGACCCCTCGGCCAGCAGCATATAAGCTTGAAGGAATAGGAAGCAAACACTGTACTAGTGAGTACTAGGGATAATCGAAAGTGATGCCATCCTCACATACACCCCTTGTTTCCTGGACCCTTGAATCCTCAGCTATGAAAGAGACAGAACCATGTACTAGATGCTGATTCAGAGCAAACACCACTTCTTAGCGAGACAGGTCCTAGATCTGTGAAGGAGTGCCAGCTAGCTGAGTCTGGAAAGGCCATGAAGTTGCTATCGAGCCAGCTTCTTCAGGATGATGAGGAGCACAATACAATCCATGAACTCTGAGCATGGCCCAGTGTGGCAGTTCAAGTGCTGTAAAGTAAGTTCCTCGATGAGAGGCAATGCTGTGTCTGGTTGGTATGAAATGCTGCCCGTTCCATGATGTAATTTGTCTGTCACTTGGTTGTTGGGTGACCACTCCAAGATATGTAGAGGTTTTAAGATTTTGGAGTGTGCCTGTGCCATCATCCACAGATAACTACTCTCCTTTTGAGGAACAGCTCTTGGCCCATTACTGGATGTTGATAGAGACTTGAGCACTTGACCGTGGCTGCCAAGTTATCAAGTGACCTGAGCTGATCATAATGAGCTGTTTTTTTTTTTCTTCTTTTTTTTGTACCGGGGATTGAATTGGGGTCCTTGCTCTTACAAGGCAGGCCACCAAACCACTGAGCTAAACCCCTGGCCCTATCATAATGAACTGTGTGTGTTCTGACCCACCGAGCTGTGAGATTGGGCATGCATAGCGATAGTGTCTCATCAAATGGAAGTAGTGTTGGGCCTGAGTATCTAAGGGTCCTTACAGAAGTGTTATTTGCTCCTGCTACCTTAGGGACTATTAGATCTACTGGGTCACCTGCACAATGGGCTGGACATATTGCAGAGCTTTCTCCTATTCTGAGAGCTCCTCAAAACTAAAGTCTGTTCCACTCATTCAGTAAATGAGCCAAAGCAATAACCAAGGAAGGAATGTAGCGGCCCCAAAATTCAAAGAGGTCCATCAGGAGTTGTTCCTCTTTCCTCGTTGTTGGAGAGACTGGATTTTTTGTTTGTGGTAAGGAAATTTAAAATCTATTCTGTGAGCAATCCTCGAGTATGCAATTCGTGGTCATTAACTATGTCTCTTAAACCCATTCCTCTTAAATGAGGTTTTGCATTATTTGACCAGTAATTCCTCAACCCCTTGAACATCCCCTAAGCTCCCTCTCCCACCGCAGCCTCTGGTAATCACCACACTCCTCTCTGCTCCTATAAGCTGATCTTTTTAGACTCTACACACATGTGAGCTCATATGGTATTTGTTTTTCTCACTTAACACAGTGTCTGCTAAATTCAACATTGTTCTTGCAAATAACAGGATTTTCTCATTTCTAAAGGCCAAAATAGTATTATATTCTGCATACCACACATGCACCATACCATGTATGCACCATATTCTCTTTATCCACTGATCCATTGAAGGAATGGATTAGGTCCTATACTCCCTAGGTTGATTCCATGTTTTGGCTGTCATGCATAATGCTGAAATAAACAGGATTGCAAGTCTGGGGATTTAGTTCAGGAGTGCTGTGCCTGACTCGCAAGTGCAAGGTCCTGAATTCAATCCCCAGTACCGAAAAATGAAACAAAACAAACAAACAAACCGGAATGCATATTTGCCTCCAACATAATGGTTTCATTTCTTTTGAATATAAATTCACATGGGACTTAATAGGTAAAATGATAGTTCTATTTTTAATTTTGTGAGAAGCCACTGTATTGTTCTCCACCACGGCGGTACTACTTTACATTCCCATAAACAGTGTGCCAGGGTTTCCTCTTATCCACATCCCTGTCAACGCTCGTTATCCTCTGCTTTTTTGGTAGCAGACATTCTAATCAGTGTGAGGTGATATTTCATTGTGGATTTTGATTTGCATTTGCCTGACAGTAATTAGTGATGGTGAACATTTTTTATTACCTTTTGCCATTTATATACGGTCTTTTGAGAAATGTTAATTCAGATGCTTTGTCCATTTAAAATTAAGTTGGTTTTCTGGTGGTTGAGTTCCTTATGTTAGGGGATGTATGACTGTTAATTGTGATATATCGACTTGACTTGTAAGAACTGCCTTGCTGATTAGTAAAGCTCTGGATTTATCTGTGGATGGCAGACATGTAGGCCCCAAATCGAAGAGGGAAGACCTACCTGGATGTAGATGTCAGTAGTAGGCTTGCTGCCTGGAGAGTATACAAGAGAAAGAAGAAGGAAGTCTTCCCCTTTCTTCATTGGAGGAACTGGACTCTACCTCCCCGTTGGACCCTCATCTCCATTTCCTTCAGGTTTCCAGTGTGGACTCTTCAGCCTCGCGGCAAAGACCCTTCAGCTTCTGACCTGGACTCACATGAACGCTTCACTGAGCGACAGGCCTGTGATCTTTGATTGGGCCCTTGAGGCCTGCCTTGTAAATCCTTGGTATATACTATGCATGTTGCATTGCATCTGTTCCTCTAGTGAACCCTAACTGGTACAAAATGTTAATCTCTTATCAGGTTCATATTTTTGCAAACATTTGCTGCAGTTTTTTTAGCTTGTCTCTTCATTCTATTGATTGTTTCCTTTCCTGTACAAAAACATTTTAGTGTGATATAATCTCATTTGTCTATTTTTGCTTTTTATTACCTGTGCTTTTAGAATGCTACACCAAAAATTCTTGCTCAGATCTAAGTCATGGTGTTTTCCCGTTCTTTCACGATTGTTTTTTTTTAATTAAGTTTATTGGTATATTTGAGATATGTATATAACGATCACATTCATCCTAGGGAATTTGAATCTGTACATGATCTATCCTAATTCCTATTTTTTCCCATCCCCCTTCCCTTTCTTCAATTCCTCTCCCCCCCATTTAAAGGTTTGTTTCCATTGTTTCTCAATTCTTCTTTCCTTTCCTCCCTTTCCCCTTCTCCCTTTCCTAGTTCCGTTTCTTATTTGAGCATTTCCTCCTGTATCATAGTAGCTAAATCTTGCAAACAGCCTATAAATCAGTTAATGGCTAAAAAAGATTATTTTCAAACTACAGTCGTGTGCCAAGTCATAAAGAAGGATAAACAAGATATTCCTAGGTAAATGGATGCACCTTGAGACCATATTCTTAAGTGAAATAAGTTGAACACACAGGTGAAATTATCACACCAGTTCTCTGATGTGGGAAACCAAAAGTGTAAATGTAGACTAGATTTCATAGTACTTTTACAGCTTTGAGTCTTTTAAGTGATTATCTATTTTGAGTTGACTTTGTATATGGAGTAAGATAAGGGTCCAATTTCATTCTTCTGAATACAGATATTTAATTTTCCCAAAAATATTTTTAAAAGACTTTTCATTTCCCATTGTGCTTTGGCATTTTATATAAAGTCTACTAAGTGTGAATGTACAGATTTATTTCTAGGCTTTCTGTTTTGATTCGTTGGTCTATGTGTCTGTTTTTATGCCAGATGCATACTGTTTTGATTGCTATAGTTTTGTGGTAGATTTTGAAATCAGGTAATATGATGTCTCAAGCTTTGTCTTTTTATCTAAGCTATTCAGAGTCTTACATGATTTCATGAAAATTTAGGATTTTTTCCTGTGAAAAAAGTTATTTGATTGTGATGGGGACTACATCAAATCTGTAGATCACTTTGGGTAGTATGGACATCTTAACAGTGTTAATTATTTCAATCCACAAACACAGGATGTCTTTCCACTCAGTGGACCCTCGAGTTACGACTTGTCTAACACATGAACAACTTGGACTATGTTTTAACTTACAAACAAAGTCTTGAGATACAACATGAATGCCTGCTGCTTGTGCTTCCAGATGGCCTCAGATACAGATCTAACCCTTAAAGAGTTCTGGAAGGAACATCACAGTATTCTTTCCTGTGTTGGGTTAGTTGAGAAATCCTGGGTCAATGTCTCTCTAAGGACACTGAGAGCTGCTGTATACAGGAGAGAGACTTTGGAGGTTGTGTAAGGGAGCCTCAGTCTTCAATTGACCAACCTGAATTTCAAATGAATTGAGTTTTTAAGTCAAGCGTCCACTGTATTTGTATCTTCTTCTAATTCCTTTCATCAATGTTTTATAGCTTTCAGGATATGGATCTTTAACCTCCTTCGTTAAAATTATTTTTACCTATTTTAATATTATTATAGCTTTTATAAGTAGAATTATTTTCTTCATCTCTTTTTTGGAGAGTTCATGAAAGTGATGCTGACTGCATATTAATTTTGTGTCCCACAACTTTACTAAATTTATGGGTTCTTATAGGTTTTTTTTTTTGAGTCCATAGTTTTACACACATACACACACACACACACACACACACACACACACACACACACATGAATGATCATATCATCTGGAAACAAGGACAATTTTACTTTATGATTTGAATGCTCTTTATTTCTTTCTCTTTGCTAATTGCTTTAGCTAGGAGCTCTAGTACTATGTTGAAGGGAAGTGGTAAGAATGAAAATATTTGTTTTGTTCCTGAACTTAGAGGAAATGTTCAACTTTTCATTACTGTATATTCATCTGTGAGCTTGTCATATGTGACTTTATGGTATTAAATTGTATTCCTCCTATATGTAACTTGTTCATAGTTTTTAACTGTGATAAAATATTGAGTTTTGTCAAATGTTTTTTGGTCCCTAACCATATTGAGATGATGGTTATTGTCCTTTATTCTGTTAATCTCACATATATATATATATAAAATATATCATATATGTTATATTTTATATATATATTATATATGTGTGTGTGTATTTTTTAAAAAAATGTTCAATTTTATTCTTGTATATATATTTCTTGAGCATAGAGAATGACCCTTTTGGTATGCTGCTATTGAATTCAATTTGCTAGTAGTTTTTGAGGATTTTTACATCTGTACTTCAGTGGGGATATTGGCCTACAATTTTCAGAAGACCTTTGAATTTCAGTCAGATTTAATTCCCACAATCTAACACACAAATGTCTCATCAATAGTCTAGAATTGGTTTCTACTTCTTACTTACTAGGTCAGTTCAACATAATGTCATCAATGTAATTGATCAATGTGATATTTTTCTGGAAGGGAAAGGCAATGAAGATTGTAGGATACAAAGCATGTAGAAAACAGTTACATTTTTATATACCTGTTGTCATCCACTGTTTGGTCTGTGGAGGTCAGTTCGGGAGCTCACACTGGGAGGTCAGGCACAGAATCACCAGGCAGACTCCAGGGAGGTTTCTGGAATACTTCCGCTTTATTTAGGAAATGTACAGGCTTATATAGCTTACATGTGGACAACCTTGGAGGAGGAGCATGGGAGGAGTATTTAATTACACGGCACTTTCTTATACATTATGCAGTAGTGGAGAACATTGGGTGATATTTTATTGGCTAGACATATGGGGGGGGTGATTTTTCTTGGGCAAGGTGAAGGAGTCACAGACTAGGGGCAGAGGTATAGCCTGTTAGACCCAGCCTCTACGCACTTAGGCGAGTTAGCTAAGCCTCAGAGAGGTCTTCAAGTTTGCTTAGAAGACAGGAGTGTGGCACACCTGGCCCAGGCAGGCTTGAACTTCTCCCACATATACCCATAGTGAACTGCCTGAAAGAGAAATTAAAAACCAATGCCATTTATAATAGACACATGTACACATCGCACCTATAAATAAATTTAACCAAGTAAGTGAAAGAACTCCACAATGAAAGTTATAAAACATGATGAAAGAAACTATAGAACACACCACACAAAGACATTCTATGCTTAAGCATTGTAAGAATTAAAATTGTTTAAACGTCTGTGCTACCCTATAAGGGAAAGGGATGTTACTAGGACCTCTGCAGTAAGTCTGAGTCTCCTGTAAACCATGACAGCACAAGGCGAATAAATTAATTAGACAGTAGAGCGATGGTAATGCAATTATCCTGATTTGATTGTTGTATATCATATAGTTGCATTGAACTGGTATATGATACCCCATAAATATGCCCAAATATTATATGCCAATTACAAACAAGAAAATTAAAATAAAATAAAATAGTGCAAACCAATTAAAAACATTTCAAGATTTTATGTGCAAATACAGATTTAAGGGTCTTCTTTTTAAAACTCAGAGGACTTGGTGATAGAGGACTCACTTTCCCGCCTGTGAGTTGGAGCGCCCTTTCGGACAGTGTATTCCCTCTTCCGTTCACCACAGTCACCACCAGTCCCTACGACTCCCTAACACACATCTGTCTGTGTGTCACTCCTTTTTGTTTTCCTTGCAGTATTGTTTTAGTTGAGCACTGCTTGCTCCTGTGAGAAGCTCTCTTTACTTCCTCTGGACCTTTAAACTTTAGGCTTCTCTTCTCGGCTTGGAACTCTTTCTTTCCATTTTCCCCACCTTTCACCTTTGCTCTTCATCTCTCAGGTTATCAAGCCCAGTTTTCACACTGCATGGTCATAAAGTGTGATTCAAGGGTGGCCTTTCCCTGAGTTCATGGGTGCTGTGAAGTGTTGACCCCAGAGGACTTCCAGCCAGTGTGAGGTTCAGACATCGCAGCACATCATCTGTGAGTCCTTGGTTCTCAGGTGGGAGTGGGGTGTGCAAAATGCTCACTAGTTCATGCCTTGGTTATTAAGTGTCCACCCTCCCGAGTTGGGGAAAAGTATAAATAGTGGCATTTGCACTATGACTCTTCTAATTCACACTTGGAATCATTGAAAAAATAGGCTTTCAACTAAGGGATGACACGTGGTGCTCCAGAGAGGGAAGATGAAGAAAGAGTACGTATGTCAAAGATGGGAAATTACAAAAACTTCCAGGAACGTCTAGGTCAGGGAACATCGGACCGGGACTCCAAGGCTTCCTCTCTCAAACCCCACAAATCGCCTTTAATTTTAGAACAGTGATAAGAATGATAATCATCTTGAGCACAAGATGGCAGTCTTACATCTGCTTCGCTCCCTGTGGCTGGCTGTCTGGAGAAAAGTGACAGGAAACAGAGCAGAAACAAAATTACTGTGCTGCTGAGAAATACCAAAAGATAAACAGTAATCAAGAAGAGTGACGGTGGTAGGAAAGACATTAAAAATAAATGCAAGTGTTTTGTGTTTTGTTTTGTTTTAAAATTTGGCTCTACTTAGAGTCTTGAGTCCTGTGCTGAACTTGAGTTCAGATGGGGGCTTGAGTCTCACATGTGCATTTAGACTCAGATTCAGAGCAAAGATATAGAAAATACAGGGGTTGTAGAAGGAAGTAGACAACATATGTGCCAAGGAGTAGGCAGACAAGGTCCAGGTAACATCTCTTTGCAACCAGTCCTGTAGTTGTGTCAAAAACACCAAAGCCAAGGAAGCTGGAGGCCACTTCTAGGGTAAGGTGAGGTCATTCTGGACCTTGCCACTTCTTATGCTGGCCAGAGACTGGGAAGTCCTTTCTGTAAGCAGAGGGGGAAGGAGGTGTGTGTGGGAGAGAGAGAGAGAGAGAGAGAGAGAGAGAGAGAGAGAGAGAGAGAGAAAGCTGCTCCTTCCATCCCGAAGACAGACTACACTGACTTTTCCACAGCAGTGCACTTAAGCCTGTATCGCATGACTTTATTCACACATAAAATGAGGTTAAAGCAATACAGCCATTTCACAGATAATATTCTTCTCATAAAGTCTCAGATTTAAAATTGTAGACACTTGAAACAATGTCTAATTAATCACCTGAGAGCCTTGTAAGATAGAAATCTGAGAACATCACCTCCACTTGTTAAACATGTAGCTGCAGCCTCAGAAAGAAAAGTTAATAGGCTAAAACCACGCTATGCTTCTGCTTTATAGACAGCCTTGTGGTCTTTCATCTTTTCAGAGTACTATATACTCTATTATTTAGAACACAAGGAGTCATAGGGCACCTGAGAATCAGAAACAGAGGCCGTGGCTGATACTGACTTTGAGGTGGGAGATCTACCAGGGTGGTTGTCAGGACATTCCCTTCCAATCCAAAAGTTCTAAGGGACACATTCTTTTCAATTTTAAGTTAAAGAGAATTAATGATATTTTTGGTTCACCTTGAGGATCAGATAATAGTCTTTGAAGATTGCTGGAGATATTCTAGAGTACCGAAAACCAAGAATTAAGTTCTATTAGTTTTACATGCTCTCAGAAGTTGCATTATTATTTGGGAACAGGCTTTTCCCTTCTAGTTATCTTATCCATGAAACTAAGAGGAAATGAGAGGCAAAAAGTTTCTCTCATGTCAGGAACCAATGTCCAAATGTGATCCTACGTACCCACGCCTCCCACGGAGTAGAAAGGATTCATTGAAACTTGCTTCAAAAGCAGTAAAAAGGAAGGTAAAAGGTGCACTTTTTATGTTTGTAAAGGGGTTTGCAGAATATCTAGGGCTCCAGGCAGAAAAGAGGTACTTTTGTTACAGGACATGAGGTCAGTCAACTGACCATTAAGATCTTTTAACAAAACAAAAACAAAAAAAGGCAAACAGCAGCAGCAGCAGCAGCAACAACAACAACAACAACAACAACAAACCCACTTAGGTGAAAAAGCAATGGAATCTCAAGAAGAGGTTAATTTCATTTTACAGAATAATTTATTTTCTATTTTTTCTTTGCTAAGACTTCAGAATTGCAATTCTGACATAGACTTTTGACTCTATATGCTTGCTATGCATCAAATTTAGGCTAGAAAGTTATGAGGTTGTCTAAAGCCCAGGCTAGGATCCCCAAGGACAGGGAGGAGGAAGAACAGAAGGCAATGTCCACAAGCGCAAGTGCTTGAGAAAGCTCAGGACCTGTTAGATGCAGGTCTCAGCAGAAATCACCAAACATCCCAGACAGGCTGCTGCACTGCTGAGAGCGGGCCAGCCCCAGGGCAGACTCTAATCAGATCAAAGGAAGTGGCAAGAAAGCAGTCATCATGTCTTCTTAGAGTCTCCTCTGAGGCAAGGGGCAGCAGACACAGATTGTGCTAATAAAATGGAACTATTGCCAACATGGTCCCTGCTGTGCAGTGGAGCCCAAGCTGGGCGTCAAGTT
This sequence comes from Fukomys damarensis, assembly GCF_012274545.1. Classification (NCBI taxonomy): domain Eukaryota; kingdom Metazoa; phylum Chordata; class Mammalia; order Rodentia; family Bathyergidae; genus Fukomys; species Fukomys damarensis. Next base: position 68,684,848 of record NW_022900916.1, read on the forward strand.
CAAGAGCGCTCACTCTAGGTTTTCTTCTGGGAGGGAAAAAGCTTAAGTTAAAGTCACCAGAAGGAATGCAAATTCAGTTCTCCGTGGACTTTTAGTTGTTCTGAATAATAGCCTGGAGTAGGAGATGTCTTCAGAAATAAAGATTAAGCAGCAAAATTTTCCATTTGTAGTACTATGCATGCATTCACTAGTAAAGTTCTGTACCAAAGGATGAGTTAAAACTTGGTGAGTGTGAGCAATGTCATTTTTTAACAGAAAGTGTCACTTTTGAATTGCCATTAAATGATGTTTTAAACTAAAGATGAACTAGCTAGGAAAAACTTGGACTGTGTTTCACTGAGTTTGAAGTTCTAGTTAGGGACCTACAATAAATACTGTTAATCCCTCCCTACCCACCTAGTGCTCATTGTTCCTTTTTTTCTTTTGAGGAATAGAACTTTGATTTCTAGTTTTCCAGAGCAGTTGGTCCTACCTGGTTAATAGTGGTATTCGCCTGAACTGTCTCTGAAGAGAGAGTGTGGCCTTTGACTAAGTTCTTACCACGGAAATATGCGTGGCAACAATGCAGTAAGTTCAGTTCCTTACAGTGAGTTACTGGTCTTTTGCTTCTTCTCTTCTTCTTTGCCCTGTAGGCCAGGAAATCAGCTTAGACCAAGTAGAAGCAAACAAACCCTCAGACAATGACAGAGGAATAAGATGAAGGGGACTGGAAGTAGAGATGTCATGGAGCACAGCCTTAGGTTTTCTTGGGAATATGCATCTGCTCTGGACTGTGTAACACGGAGGAAGAAATTTCTACGGACCTGAGCTACTAAATTTGGGAGGGAGAAGCTCTTTATCAAACCAGTGTGAACTTTACCTTGGAATAGAAGTGGAAGAATTTGGTTTCACAGGCCTTCAGCATGGGTGTTTCACATTTATTCCAGTTCAAATCTCAACTTTGAAAGTGGGAAAGGGTGAACAGCTCCCTAAGAACAAGGCATGATCCAAACAGATCTTCATATCAGAAAGGAAAGGCATAGCTGGTCACTCTGATTTAAGCTGGATTCTGCCCTCTTGATTCACTTTTCTGTTGAGATATCTCCACTTTAGTCAGTGATAACAGCATCCCCCTGACCTCAGTGAGATGTCACTCAGAGGATTCTGTGGGACTTTATGGGTCAGGAGGGGGGGGGACATTTATGACAGGGCCATGGGGTTCCACAAGCTGATCTGGCTGTGGTCATCACAACTGTACTGTTTCAATATGGGGTGCAGTGAAGCTTGTTATATATCCAAGACTTCAGAGAACACATTAAAGTTGTTGAGGAAAAATAGATAAAATCTTTTGACTGGATGACTCTAAAAGAGGAAATTGATCTAAAAGAGAAAGGAAGGTCTAAAGCATAAAATTCTGAGCACACTGCCATGAATGACCCCTGAGGAAGAAATGAGGTTATGCTTAATTGCACTGTGGATTTTGGTGTGGAGGAAGAACCAAATTTTGGAAACAACAGACGAGCGCAAATCTGTGGAAACTGTGACAGAAGGCCTGAGGTCCATACTGCAATTTTTTTTTAACCACAGAGAGAAAGAGCAACAACAAAGACTATTTAATTTAGGCTTAGAGTAAGAAGAGGAATAAAGAGACAAGTTCAGAGCTCGGGGCAGACTGTGAGAAGTCAACAGATCCTAGAGACAACACTGCATTATCCCTTCTTAGTAAGGCAGAGTCTTTCCATTGGAAATAGCAGAGAGAATACATTTAACAAGAAGTGGGCACCATAGTTCAACAAGACCATGTTATACCTTACTTAAATAGCTGCAAAGATGATATAAAGGCTGTTAATGAGCTTGTTTCTGTAACCAGGGAAAAATTGCTGAGAATGCTTGGGGAAAGAGAACACGTGGAGGAAAAGAAGAGAAAATTTCTTAATTCTTCAAAAGAAAAACAAGGTTGGACTCCAGGATGCAGCTACATGATGACTTCTTATCCTGCTTCCTCAGACCAACTCTTACTTGCAGACTCGGCTCCCCCTCTGTACAAGCTCTCCTACCCGATCTTCCTCCAGCAGTGGAGAGAACAGTGAGTATAACTTGGCCAGGTAGATTATGGCTGGGTTTTATAAGACTAAACTATGAAAGAGGAATTTCTGTGCAAGACAGATCAGTGCACAAAATGCTGAAAGGACAGTTGAAATCACTGGGAGAATCTGATATTTAAATACTAGAAAAATGAGGTATAAGGATCAAAGGGGAAAGGAATAGATAAAATTGTAAATCACAAGGCTGGAACATGGGTATAGGGTCGACATCAGATTAGAAGGAGTACAGATCTGCACTTGTCACTAGAGATGGGTTCCACAGTGTTGTGAAATCAACCAAACAACAGCTAACAAAACAAAAACAAAAACTAGGCTTGTTATTTATGTAATTGTGCTGCATAGGTGGTTCAGGCTAAGAGACAAGGAATACATCATTGCAGAGTTCAGCTTGATAGTTTCTTGTCTGGTTAGATAGCCACACTCAATATGAGTTATTTAGTTAAAGAAGGAATATCAGCCCAGGGGATATCTGTAGTTGGGCATCTTGACCTGTTGTGCTGAATATTTTTTTAATCAATGTCTTAAAGTAGATGCATTAAAGGTGTACAGATTAAACTTGCTGGTGAAAAACTGTAGGGGGCCAGTAGAAGTACTGGATGACAGGTTCAAAATTTTAAAAGGTCATACAGAAGACTCAGCAGGACTCAGTGATTCAGATTATAAATTTCAAGATGACAGCAGTCAATTGTGGGGTTTTTAGGAGGACAAATGTTGAGTGATAACATCAAAAAAAGTCAACAAAATTTTCCAGATTGAAAAAGTAAGAATAAATAAAAATGAAAATGATATATTTGATTTAACCTAAAATATTACTTCAACATATAATTAATATAAACAGTATCAACGAGGTATTTTGCATTTTTTGTACTCTTTACACTATATGTATATTTCATACTTACAGAACACTTTTATTTGGGCTGGCTTCATTTTAAGTGCCTATCAGCTATAAGTTACTCCGCCAGACAGCCCAAGTCTAGAAGGATATTGTTCTAAAAGTGTGTACCTTGAATAACAACCTCAAGGGTAACACTTCTGGAAACTGGCAATCAAAATTAGGTGAAGGACCTGGAAATGCTTAGAAAGGACCTGAATACCACACTTGAAAGTGGGAAAGGCTGTGACATGAAGAAAGGAGTCTATCCGACCTCATTACCAGGGAGTCAAGTGGAACCTTCTAGTAATTACAGATGTGAAACGATGTGATTAACTTTAATTCAATCAACGAGTATTGAGCTCCATGCACGAGACCCTGTTAGACACCAAGGTTACTATGATAAGCACATTATAGCCTTCGAATTGCTGATGATAGTTGCAGGACTAACTTGAATACTATCTATGAAGTACTTATTTCTAGTGTTCTGATTAAGGAGAGTTGTTGGAAAGTGTTCAAGCGGAGACTGAATTGCATCCCCTTGTGGAGGAGATTCTTGCAAATGGTTCAGATATTATTCTCTGCCAATGGATTTGAATCTTGTTTGAGTGTGAACTACCAAAAAATTACAGGTATAAGATAATCCAGTACAACCCATAATGAATGCAAAGTTTCGTGAAATAATGTTTCCTCAACATATGTGATATATTTTGATATTTTCTCGTCTCATGTACTTTATTTCATTAGGAATATCCTAATTACAAACCATGACATTGGCCTACTAAATTGGTTGTTAGCCCATTTGGAAGAACATTTGGTTACTTACCCATGAAGGGATGATTGACTACTTATGATTATTTAACTCTGAGAGTAGTGTGGTCATAAACATTGTTGTTTTCACTGAATATACATGACATGTAATTGCCTACTGGGTTAGACTGGGAACATTTGGCTGCTCCAATAAATCTGGGTTAGATAGCACAGAAAAAGCATCCTGTGCTTATTGAGGATGGAGTAAATTCTTTTGTCAAAGGGAGTCCTTTTGTGATGTAGCAGTGTGGTACAGTAACTATGAACAGAATTGAGCAACATGGTGTTAGCTGTGAATATTGTTATAGACTATTGACCAAATCAAGAAAAATAATCCAGAGTTTACCATGCAATTTACTCATATGATAATCTCAACTTGGATTTCAGGGTCACTAATTTTTTGAGGTTTTGTCAAATTTTCTCCATCTGCTCTTTCCCAATAAGTTTGTGTTGACTTACTGTGTGCTGAGCATCTAAAAATTAAGAGTGAAAGGTTTGAATATAAGGGAGAAAGGAAATGGGACAAGAGCCCAGTTAGAGCTGTGGTTGCAGTTATGCTGATCATACTGTGGAAGTTTGCTGGAAGCATCACACGTCACACCAACTATAATAGAAATATAGCAATTTATTGAATTGTTCCATCATTAGTGGACATTTGGGCTGTTTCTAGCTCTGGGTTACTCTGTCTTCTGTCTCTTAAATCATAATTTTCCATAATGTCTTTGAAAATGTTAAAAAAAATGTATAGTAGGTCCTCTAAAATTCGGACACTAAAAATCTGTGTATATTAAAAAATTTCCAAACTTTACAGTAGATTCATACAGTTGTAGGTTCTAATGAAACTCTTAAAGTACAACTGATATAATAATGCTCCTTTTTAACCATGTAATTTTCTAAGACTGAAACCCTCACCACACTCAAGAAATGGACACATCCATTGTCCTCAAAGTGTCCTCATGTCCCTGTGGTTCTCTCCTGCATCTTCCCCCTTCCATTCTGCCCACCTCTCATTAGCAATCATAGGTTTGCTTTTGTCACGATCGACTTGTTTTCATTTTCTATACTTTTATTAAAATGGGACCGTACACTATATATTTGTTTTTATCTGGACCATCCAGTTAGCATATTTATTTTGAGATTCACCCATATGGTTGCAGGTAGCAATAGTTTATTGCTTTTCATTGCTGAATAGCATTCCATCATATAGATATGCCACAAATTTTTTTAACCAACCAACCTTAATGAGTACCTTGCATCATTTCCAGTTTTGGGCTATAGAAGTAAAGCTGCCTTGAACAGTCATGTGTAGGTCTTTGTATGGACGTGTGCTTTTCTTTCTCTTAGGTTATTCCTAGAAATGGAATGGCTGGGCCACACTGGGGACTACTTAATGAGCACATACTATGTACTAAGCTGTCAGGAGCAATTCTACATAATTTTGGGGAAAATCATTTCACAATTAAATTGTGATTAGGGCCTAGTTTTCCTTCTTACAGGCCAGCTATGGCATGTTGAATCATAACTCTGTCTTCACCTCTGGTCACACCTAAAACCTGTGATTTGTGGTCCGGTGATGCTGTGATGCTCCAGGACAAGGTTACACCAGCCGAAAACACCCTGGGAGGAACAAAATCTTCATCTGCAAGGTTCCTCACTGTTGTAGGATTTTCACTGCCCTTTGAGTCATCTTTTACATTTGTTACTCTCCTGATGTAGGGAATTCTCTGCCCTGAGTCATCTGTTATATTCGTTTCTCCTGATGTACTACATAAAGGTGTGGCATGCTTCCCAGAGCAGCACTGATCAGGCCCAAAGCTCTGCTTCTTCTCTAAGTCTTATTTCTTCTATCTTTCCTGTCTAATAAGTTAATTCTCCTTGTGCTGTCATGGCTGGCAGGAGACTAGGATTTACTGCAGAGGTTCTAGTAACGTCCTCTTTCCCTGTTCCCTACACTAAGTACCTTGACAAGCACTTATAACAATTATATAAAATATTATTCAATCTTTTCACGGAGCTATGGGCCTAGAGTTATTGTCCCTATTAAAATCATTGACAGATAACAATTACACATCTTTATAAAGTGCAGTGTGGGTGGCATTTTGGTATATTTCTACATTGTTGATCAACTCAAGATACTTAGGGAATCCCTCATCTCAATATTTTCCATTTCTTTGTGATGAGACCATTTAACATCGTCACTTCTACTATTTTGGATCATGATGTAATATTGTTAACCATCGCTGTCTGTGTAATGATACACCTACTTTTATTCCACTTATCTGGCTGTGACTACGTACCCCTTCCGCAGCGTCTTCATGCGCAGCTTTCGACTGTCCTTCCCAGCCTCCAGTAACATCTGCTTGGCTCACTAACCCTATAAACTCAGCTTTTTCAGATTGCACTTACGAATGAAATTATGTGGTATTTATCTTTCTGTGACTGGATTATTTCTTTTTTTCTTTTTTTTTTTCAGCCTTAATTGAGTTTATTGGTACATTTTAGGGATACAGTACAGTTACATTCATTGTTGGGATCTTGTACCTCTACATGACAGGTCTTGGTTCTCATTTTTTCCCCCTACCTCTGCCCTCCCTTCCCCCCCTCCTCCCCTCCCCATCTACAAACACTTTATTTTCATCTTTTCATTCTCTCACATTTTTTTCTTTTCCATTTTTACCCTTCCCCTACCCATCCCACCTTCCCTACACCTTTAGCTCCTTTCTTCCCATTTCTAAATGTCAGTAATCTTATTAGAATCTTATGCATTGTTGCAGATTATTCACACCAGGGAAACTATTCAGTATTTACTCATGTGTGACTTACTTATTTCACTTAGGAGTATATCTTCAATATGTATCCATTTTCCCATGAATGAATCTATTTTCTCATTCTTTATGGCTGAGTAATATTCCATTTTATAGAAAAACCACATCTTCTTTATCCAGTTCCCAACGGATGGGCAAATGGACTGTTTCCAACATTTAGCTATTACAAACTGTGCCGCTATAAACATGGGTGCACATACTTCTCTGTGATATGATTCTTTTACTTCTCTTGGAAAGACACCCAGCAGAGGGATGGCTGGGTCAAATGGAACCTCCAGTGCAAGCTCTTTGAGGTATCTCCATATTGATTTCCATAGTGGTTGCACCAGTCTGCACTCCCACCAACAATGGAGAAGGGTTCCTTTCTCCCCACAACCCCGCCAACATTTGTTATTGTGTGATTTCTTGATAGCAGCCATTCTTTGTGGGGTGAGGTGGAATCTCAGTGTTGTTTTCATCTGCATCTCTCGAATGACCAGTGATGTGGAACATTTTTTCATATATTTTCTTGCTGCTTTCACTTCTTTGTATGAGAAATGTCTGTTCATTTCGGATGCCCATTTTTGGATCGGGTCTTTATATTTGGGGGGACTGATTGTTTTGAGTTCTTTATATATCCTTGATAATAGTCCTTTGTCTGAGGTACAGCTGGTAAAAATTTTTTCCCACATTGTAGATTGTCTCTTAGTTCTGCTAATGGTTTCTTTTGAAGTACAGAAGCTTTTTAGTAAGATGAGATCCCAGTTGTTGATTCTTTCTGCTAGTTCCCGTGCTACTGAGGATTTGTTCATAAAGTCTTTTCCTATACCAATGTCTTCCAGAGTTCTGCCTAACTTACTTTCCAGCAAGTTTAATGTTTCTGTTTTAATATTTAGATCTTTAATCCATTTGGATTTTAATTTAGTGCATGGCGAAAGATAAGGGTCTAATTTTAATCTGTGACAGGTTGATATCCAGTTTTTCCAACACCATTTATTAAAGAGGCTATCTTTCCTCCACTGAGGATGGTGAGCTCCTTTGTCGAAGATGAGGTAGCTGAGTACATCTGCATTTGTTTTTGTGTCTTCCAGTCTGTTCCATTGATCCTCAGGCCTATTTCTTTGCCAGTACCATGCTGATTTTATCACAGTGGCTTTGTAGTATAGTTTCAAATTGGGAATTGTTACACCTGGTGCCATGTGACTGTTGCCTATAATGGCTTTTGCTATTCTAGGTCTCTTGTGGTTCCAAATGAATTTTTGGATTCTTTTTTCTAGTTCTGTGAAATATAGTGTTGGAATTTCAATTGGCATTGCATTGAATGTATATAGCAGTTTCGGTAGTATGGCCATTTTCACTATGTTGATTCTTCCTACCCAGGAGCAGGGGATATCTTTCCATTTTTTTATATCCTCTTCGATTTCTTTTTTCAGAGTGCTGTAGTTTTCAGTGTAGAGATCTTTTGTTTCTTTTGTTAGATTGATTCCTAGATACTTCATTTTTTTGGATGCTATTGTAAAAGGAATTTTTTCCCTTATTTCTCTTTCTGTCTGTCTGTTATTTGTGTATAGAAAGGCTATTGATTTTTGGGTATTCACCTTGTATCCAGATACTTTACTGAATCTGTCAATTAAGTCTAGAAGTTTTTTGGTGGAGTTTTTTGGATCTTCAATGTAGAGTATCATATCATCAGCAAATAATGATAGTTTAACTTCTTCCTTTCCTATCTTTATTGCTTTAATTTCTTTCTCTTGTCTAATTGCTGTGGCTAATGTTTCCAGAACTATATTGAAGAGAAGTGGCGATAGTGGGCATCCTTGTCTTGTTCCTGATTTTAACATGAAGGTTTTCAGTTTTTGGCCATTCAATATGATGTTGGCTGATGGTTTTTCATAAATAGCCTTTATTAAATTGAGGTATAGACCATCTATTCCAATTTTTTGCAGGGTTTTTATCATGAATGGGTGTTGAATTTTATCAAATGCTTTTTCTGCATCTATTGAGAGGATCATATGGTTTTTGTCCTTGACTTTGTTAATATAATGTATTACATTCACTGACTTTCGTATGTTGAACCACCCTTGCATCTCTGGAATAAATCCGACTTGGTCATGATGGATGATCTTCTTAATAATCCTCTGTATTCTGTTTGCTAGTATCTTATTAAGGATTTTTGCATCTATATTCATTAAGGAGATTGGTCTGTGGTTCTCCTTTTTAGTTGTATCTTTCCCTGGTTTGGGAATCAAAGTTATACTTGCTTCTAGGAATGAATTTGGAAGTATAGCTTCCCTTTCAATTTCACTGAAACATTTGAAGAGTAATGGTAGTAGTTCTTCTCTAAATGTCTTGTAAAATTCAGCAGTGAATCCATCAGGGCCTGGGCTTTTCTTTGTTGGTAAGTTTTTAATTACATTTTCAATTTCACTGATTGTGATTGGGGTGTTTAAAATGTTTTTATCTTCTTCGTTCAACTTCGGTAACTCATAAGTATCTAGAAATCTGTCCATTTCTTCTGTGTTTTCCATTTTATTAGAGTACAGGTTCTCAAAGTAGGTGTTCATCATTTAACATTATGCTCTCCAATTTCATTCAGGTTGCAGCAAATGATAGGATTTTGTGCTTTTGAATGGTAATAAATAAATAAATAAGTATGTCAACCAATTCCTTATTTTGGCTTTGGCTCATGTGAATAATGTTGCAATACACCTGAAAGTATTTTAATATATTATATTGCATTTAAATATACTAATTTTATTTTGTTTAGGTAAGTATCCAGTGGTTGGATTACTTGACCATATGGTCGCTCTGTTTTTAAATTCTTGAGGCAGCTCCACACTGTTTTCCACTGTGGCTCTACTAACTTGACAGTCCTGTCTTGAGTGTACTATGTGATCCTTTTCTCCATAGCTTGGCTGCATTTGCCACGTTTTGTCTTTTTAACTATAGCTATCCTAACTGGGATGAGATGGTATCTCGTTATTGTTTTCATTTGCATTTCCCTGACGACTAGTGATGTTGAACATTTTTAAATAAACTATATTTCATTGGCCATTTGCATATTTTTCTTTTGAGAAATGTCTATTCAGATCATTTGTTCATTTGAAGTGGATAATCATAATTGTTGAATCTTTCAAGCTCTTCCTATTTCCTGGATATTAATTCCTTATTGGATATATGTTTCACAAACATTGTTTTCCATCCTGCAGGTCCTCTACTCCATTCTCTGTTTTCCTTGCTGTGAGAAACCTTTTAGCTTGATTCAATCCCATCTATTTCTTCTTCTAACATCTGTGCATTTATGCTACTGTGAAAAATATCCTGGCCTAGACTAATGTCACAGAGTATTCACCTATGTTTTCTTCTAGTAGTTTTACAATTTTGGGTTTTAGGTTTTACATTTAGGTCTCTAATCCATTTTGAGTGGATTTTTTATATATTATGAGAGTCTAGTCTCAGTCTTCTACATGTGTGCACCCAGTTTTTCCCAGCACCACTAGTTGAGAACAGTATACATACACACACACACACACACATAATCATTTTGCTGCTTTTATTAAAAATCATTTGACGGTGAGTGAGTTCATTTTGGGGTTCTTTGTTCTGTCCTGTTCTGTTAGGGCATGTATCTATTTCATGGCAGTAACATGTTATATTGGTTACTAAAGTTTTGTAGTACATTTTGAAGTCAAATAGTGTCTATTTTAGCTTTTAAGAGATTGTTCCATTTCCAAAGAGGCTGTGTCATTTCATACTTCTACCTGAGGTCCATGAGAATTCTAGCTGCCCCACATTCTTGCCAACACTTGATATGGTCAATCTTTTACATTTTGTCCATTTTGATTAATTACAAATATCGAATTGCAGTTTGGATTTACATTCTCCAATGGCCAAGCTCCAATGCTGAGTACCATTTCATGTGCGATTTGGCAGTTGCATATCTTCTTTGATGAAATATATATTTAGATAATTTGCACATTTTAAAAATTGTTATTATTGAGTTTTGAAAGTTCTTTAGATACTTTGGATTAAGTTCTATATTAGATATATAACTTGGAAATATTTATCCCATTTTGTGGCTTTTCATTTTATTAACAGTATCCTTTGAGGACAAGAAACTATTAATTTTTATAAAATCTCACACATCCATCTTTTTCCTTTTATACGTTTTACTTAATGTTATTTCATATTTTTGTTGCTATGATAATTGGCATTTGTAAAACTTTAATCCATTATTTTTGATGCTCAAATATAGAAATAAAATCAACTGATAAATATTTAATTAGTATCTTGCAAACTTGATAATTTACCTATTAGCTTGAGAATCTTTTTGATAGATTATATTGAGGTTTTTATGTAAATCAAATGTTTGTAAAGATAGTTTTATTCTTTTCCAATCTGGAAGTTTTTATTTCTCTTTTTGCCTTATTGCACTAACTAAAAATTCCAGGAAAATGCTGAATAGAAAGGTGAGAGTGGATTACCTATTCTTTTAAAAAATTCAGTAGTAGTCTTATTCGCCCTTTGCATATTTCACTAGCTAGAGATTTTTTAAATTGCACTTACTGATTGAGAGTATTCTCTTTTATTCTCAGCTTGATGAAAGTTTCTATAATTCATAGTGAAGCCACTTGGGCCTAGAGTTTTCTCTGTGGGAAAGTTTTTAATTGTAAAATCAATTTCTGCATTATATATAGGACTACTCATGTGATATATTGCTTCTATAGAGAGCTTTGTTAGTTTATACCTCCTAGAATATGCTCATTTCATGTAAATTGTCAAATTTATTTGCACAAAATTGTTCACAGTCTACCCTTGCTATTTCAGTATATTTAGAGAATGTCTTGTGTTTTTATCATTGGTCTCCTCATTATTGTTAATTTGTGACTTTTCTCTTTCCTTCCTGATCAGTCTGAATAGATGTTTATCAATTTTATAGATCTCAAAGAAGAAGCTCTTAGTTTTTTTCTACTGCTTCTCTGTTTTTTATTACTTTCTGCTCCTCTCTGTATTATTTTTTCTCTTCTGTTTATGCTGTGTTTAGCTTGCTCTTCTTTTCCTGCTTTTTTTAGAGTAGAGGCTGAGGTCATTGGCCAGACATAGATATGTAATGTTATACAATTCTTCCTAAGTGCAGCTTTAGTGGTGCCCCACAAAGTCTGGTATGTAGTGTTTTAAATTTCCCTTTTGATTTTTTCTTTGACCTCATTCCCTTTAATCTTTTGTGTGTTCCTTTCCCTGGGTTCGGGTAGCTTCACTCCTACATGGGCACTTCCTGCATGTGCTAGTCAGTACTCTGCTGAAGACATAAGTGGGACCCTCTACAGATATCTGGAATTCCCTCTCTCTCTCTCTCTCTCTCTCTCTCTCTCTCTCTCTGGTGCTCCTTGTATTAGTCAGCTCTCCTGTCACTGGGACTAAACACCAGATGCACACAATTTAAAGGAGGAAAGGTTTATTTTTGTTCATGATTTCGGCTGACTGGCACCATAGCAGGAACATCATGGCAGAAGATGGAGCAAAGCAACTCACTCCAAGGTGGCAAGGGCAGAGCCCAAAGAGGGAGTGCCAGGGAGGAACACAGCCTCCAAAGGCTGACCCTCAGACCTACTCTTTCGGCTGGGCCCCATCTACCAGCATTTCAGCTGTGGCATATAGCCCAGCCACTCAGTCACCTCTCCAGGAGTCTATGGTTCAAGTTGTCAGTTAAGATTACCTGGCGTTCTGCCTCTGTTGGGAACTCTGTTCTTGATTTCCCTTGACTCTCAGCTGTGTCCTCAATTTAAGTAGTTGAACTCTGCCTCAGTTGCCATTCTGAGCCATAGTATTCACTGTTATGTCCTCTGTTGTAAGAAACTTTCATATATTTTTCTCAGAGCGTTGATGGGTTGAGAGAGTAAACCTATTTAGAATCCAGTACTAGAGAGTAAAATCAATTTATTAGGTTAGTATATATAGTATAATCTGAAATGATAAAGTATTAAAAAAGAAAATATTGTCATATTCCCTGCAATAAGGGTACATAAGATTTCTGTGAAGCTTTTTCAAGTTATATGCATTTATGTAAGTGTGCACTAGGTTGTGATGAAAAAGACATTTTTATGGTCACAGACATGGTCTAAATACCTGAGAAACACCGTGCTAAGTTCATCGTGGTCCAGTAGGAGTAGGAACTTGTCACAGTCTCCACCCCTGTAATGAAGGGATCAGGGGAAATCATCTTTATTCCTCATTAGCCATCGGAAAACGTGCGCATCATAATCTACAAAGGGATTTGAGAATCTCTGTAACGATCTCCAGAAAATAGCCTGTAGGTCCTCAAACTGAGCCAGATCTGTAATTCAATCAATTGAGAAACAGCAACTGACTCAGTGTGTTCTAGGCACTGGGTGTGGCAGCTATGAATTACTAGTTTGAGATAAAGGGCAGTCCTCCCTGCCCAGGGCTGGAACGTCTCTGGCTACTGCAGGCCGAAAGTGAGGTGTGAAGTGCTCAGAGCAACAAGGAAGACTCAGAATCTTGAGGGTGAGAAGGGAGTGTGTTCCAGTGCATTTAGTGGGAATGGTAGAGCCAGAGGCATAGAAACTGGGATTTCAACTTTATTTCATTAATTCATTCAACATTCGCACACATTTTATATCATTGGGATATATCAATGAACAAAACTGACAAAACCTCTGCCTTCATGGAGTTTTTATTATACTGAGAGAAATAAAATAAGTGAATAGTTTGGTAAATGGAGAAACTCTTTTGGACAAAAGAGAGCTGGGGAAGTGTGATTTAAAGTGGGCTTGTCTCTTCTAATGTTAAGTTGGAGATGCTTAATGGACTATAGTCTCCATGAAATAGCAGTATGTGTCTATTCTAATAAACAGTCTACGCATGTCCCAGCACAATGAGACGCTTCTGGTTTACAGACCACTCTAAGATGGCCAGTCTTTTGGGTGCTGCATGGACACTGTGCTGTTTGTAAGGGACAGAGGACCCCGAGGGGCAGGGTGTGCGGGAGTTACCCACACAGCCTGCATCCACTCCGAGCTCTCAGTTCCGCTGCGCTTCTCCACTTGAAAGGCGGAATTTCACCCCATGGTCTGGGTTTTGCCCTTTGCTTGGACTCCTCCGATGAGGCCCAGCTGAGGATGCTAGACCTCACTCTGGGCCCTGGACACCAGCATGAGGCAGACCTGCTGGCCTCCTGTTGGGGTCTGCAGCGGAGTTCTGAGTGGTGCAGGAGAGCAGCCCTGGTTACTCTCAGGGACCACAGTCCGGACAGCAGCCCTGCTGGGTGTTTTCCTTCCCTTGTAACTTGTAAATCGGCCTGGAGAACCGAGCACTTGCCCTGAGCTTTGCTTTCCCTTTCCGTACTCAGCCTCGAAGAACACCGGTGACCCGCGGCGGTTCTCTTGTGTTGCACTAGACCCCGCGCGGCCCTTTCCGTCCTGGAGGCGGAGGTCCAAGCTGCGGCCCTGCTCCGCACG
>NW_022900916.1:68698972-68699214 GCF_012274545.1 Fukomys damarensis
CCGTCTCCCCGCGCGGGGGCACCAGAGCCCTCGGAAGCGTCTGGCACTGCGGCGCATTTTCCCAGTTCCCTTTTAAATGACTGCGGAAAAACAGATTCCCTGAGCCGCAAATGGGAAGACGGATTCTCAGCCGAGGCTTGCGAAAGCCCCGCAGCCACCATTTAACTGCGCCCGCAGAGCCGTTGCGGTCTGACTCCCGAGCCTCCGGGACGGCCTTTGTTTCCAGTGGGCCCGGAGGCTCT
>NW_022900916.1:68699357-68700137 GCF_012274545.1 Fukomys damarensis
CGCTGCTGCGCGGTGGAAAGCCCTGCACTCACCGGGCGCGCACCTTCGCCCTCGCGCGTCTCCATTTCGCGGGTGTGTGACGGAAGAGCGGGGCAGAACGAGACCCACGCAGAGAGCCCAGTTCCGTGTGGACACTCCCCTCCCTCTGCACAAGCACCCCAGAAAGACTCTCCCGAGGGTCCTCCTAGGGAGGAGGCCAGAAAGGGGCAGTGGCCCCCGGTTGCCAGCGCGCGGCGCGTCCGGTGCGTCCCCAGTGTTATTTATTTGGGGCTAGCTCCGTCCCCTTTAGGCGGAGAGGAAAAGGAGAACGCAGCGGGGAGGGCGAGGGAGGGAGGTTCCTATAATAAGAATCAGCGCATTTTTCAGGCTGAACCAAGCCCGGTTTTCGTTTTAAAAAGGGTGACAGTCTCCACTGCAGTGGCAGAAGAGACCTCCGTGGGAACTAGGGGCCGAGAGGCGTCGAGCGGCGGAACGGTCCGTCCCAGAGGTACCTGGGTCTGAGTGCACACACGCACGCACGCGCGTGTCCACACGGCCGGGGTGTGTGCGTGTGTGTGCGCGCGTGTGTGAACTCCCACAAGCTGCTGTTGTCTGCTCGCGGCCAGTGGCATCTCCCCGAAGCCGCCTCCTCCCCGCTCGCCCCCAGATTCCCTCCCCTCCGCGTTGCTTTTGTCTGGAGGGTGTTATGCGTTTGTGTGTGGATGAGCGTGTGTGTTTTTGGATTTCAGACTAATTTTCTGGAGTTTCTGCCCCTGCTCTGCGTCAGCCCTCACGTCACTT
>NW_022900916.1:68700785-68714222 GCF_012274545.1 Fukomys damarensis
TAAAGAGCCCTTTGCCTGGCCTGTGCCATGGCACCTTTCCTGGGGGCCCTGTCCCTGCCTTACCTCCCTCGGCCTCGGGCTTGAAGGGACGGAGGGCACACGGGGGGGCCCCAGCGGCATCAGTGCTATCTGTGGGGCCAGTTGGTTCCCGGCCCACAGCCGGGCGCTCGTCCATCCAGTCTCCCGCTGGGGTCAGGTGGTGGCCGGGGGCGGGGGGTGAGCTCGGAGGGAGTGTGTTCCGGTGTGTGGTACATGGGGTCCTGCACTTGGTCTTATGCGTGTCTGTTTGTCCTCAGCCCCGAGGTGCGTGCCGGATCCCCTGCGCGTCTAGCCAGGAGTCTGCGCCCTAGAGCGTCCCCAGCACCAGGGGCTGGTGCCCAGCGTGCTAACCATGCGTCTGCGGCCACGGCGGAGCTCCGAGCGGCTTTAGCGCCCCCTGCGAAGCACCCCGCGATGCCCCAGCCACTGTGAATCTTGCCGTCCGCCCAGATACACTCAGCCCGGGACACCAGCCTTGGACAGCCTGGACTCTGCGCGCGCAGTGACGGACAGAAGCGTCCAGAGGGCAGAAAGTGCAGGGAGGCCTCCCCGGCAGGGGAAGCCGGCGGGTGAGGCGCGGGGACACGCACCCTAGCTGGCACTGGCGACTAGGGATGTCGAGCTGGACTAGGTGTCATGGACCCGCCATGGCGCGGCTTTGGGGCTTCTGCTGGCTGGTGGTGGGCTTCTGGAGGTCCACTCTCGCCTGTCCTCAGTCCTGCAAATGCAGTGCCTCTCGGATTTGGTGCAGCGACCCTTCTCCTGGCATCGTGGCATTTCCGAGGTTGGAGCCTAACAGTGCAGACCCTGAGAACATCACGGAAATGTGAGTTCCTGTTCTCTTCCTCCTTTCTCGTCTGGACCCTAGGGTGCAGAGGGACCAGGCGTTCATCCTGGGTGTGAATGCCGTCCCAAGCGCGTGGAGAGGTCAGAGCAGAGACGCAGGCATGGGGAGTCTGTCAGTAACCTGTTTCAGGGGCTGAGGCTGCTAGTGTAGGGAGAAGCTGGGCAGTTTTACATGTATGTGTATGCCAGTAATAGACATGCGTGTGTATGTATTTTCCTTGTAGGAGGCATTTTATATTTTGAAGATCTGCTGAGTGTACTTTAGGTTTTTCACATGCAATTACTTGGTTTTGGACATTTTCATTTTATAAAATGCTGTATGTATGTTAACAGAAGTTCCAGTAACATTTACTAGAAAGGAGATTAAAATAATTAACTTTCAGAAATCTGTTGAAGGGAAGTCTCCCTTGGCAGTCTTCTCTGAGGCTCGGAGTTAACCAGTTTCCCTTCTCATTTCATCTATCAGATTTTGCTTAGAAGGGAGCCCTGAAAATGATCTCTCAGTAAAAGGAGAAGTTCTGAGTGTTGAAATGCACTCACTCAAAAGAGAAAATGTGATCTTTGGCAGCCTCAAAGCCTGGTCTGATTAAATTTGGACTTGACTTCCCAGAGATAGGATTTTGAGCCCATTTGGATGATGAATCTTAGCTGTCTGTTGAATACCACCTCAGGACTGGGTGGGCCCTGAAGCAGTATATGGGCTCTGGTGAATGCTGGCTCCAGCCCTGGACCTCTGTGCCCCCGGAGGTGATAGCGCTTGTCCTAGCTTGATGGAGAAGCAGGGCTGTGTATCTGTGCTCTGTTCTGAAGGCCTGGTGACAAATACATTACCAAGCAGGAACTCGGGGTCTTTTTCCTAGCATTCCTAGGTCACTTCTGCAGAAGGCACTGCATTTTTCTGTCTTAAGGACTTTGTCGCTTCATGCATTTCATGAATGTGTGGTTGTATTCACCTGTGGAGAGAATTGCAAGGCAAAGTTTCCCCTGATTTTGTTTGCAGGGTTTGATGCTGAGATAGGAAGCCGTGAAAGTAGGGCTTGGGCTGTGGCCTTCCGGTTGCCAAGTGCGCATGCTTTTACTCCCCCGACAGAATGCACAACGGTTTTTCTGCCAGCGTAGTTGATGGAGATAACCTGTTTTTTAATGTAAGTAAGGGACCTTCCTGGTCTCCGCTGCCTGTTCTGTCGTGAGGCTTGAGAGAAAGCAATGACAACAAAGCTGAGGGGAGCAGGCTGGCCTGGCGTAGCTGAGATTCGCAGAGCAGCCGCCTGTGGGGCTCTGTGCAGGATGCCAGCGTCCCAGTGTTTTGGCCAGGAGAGCAGGGTGGGTGGGAGAGGAAGGCTGGGTAGAGCCCCAGCTGTGCTGGCCTTGGGCCGGGCAGGTCAGAGCTCAGCAGGCTGGTTCAAGGAGCCAGTGGCCTTTTTGTCAGAATCTGTGTTTTTTTCATGAGATGGTGTCAGTCGGCAGTCAAATGGAGGAGGCCATAGGATTCCAGGCCTTTCGAACTGTTTGGAGTCTGTGGGGAGGGTATTTGTATAGTTAAATAGGGGGATTTTCCCTTCTTGAATGTTTTTAAGGTCTGTACTAGATGATAGATATACGATGAGAAAGAAGTGAGATATGGCTGATGATTTTCACTTAATATTTTAAGGCCGTCAGCCAAGGAAGAAATAAAACTCTTCAAATTAAAAAACATTGTTTAAATCGCCAAAGTCTTAGCTATTTGATGTGTATAGTAAATCAACAGATTTGAACTGAGCTTTCTTATATCTGTTCTCACAATTGTTTCTTTAGTATCTGATGGCAAATTCCTATCATCAGTATTTTTTAAACGGATTTCTAAAATATTTACCAAAGCATTTGTCAGTCATCCATTCTGCCACGGCGTTCCCAGTGGCTACTTATCTTTTTTTCTATTTCTGATTGGAAATCCAAATTTGGTTGGAGCTGGGAGAGCTCTGGGGCATTAGCTAGTGATATTTGTCAGGCCAGGGGATGTGAAATCTGGGAAAGGTGCCTCTGTCTACCTGTTTCTCAGCTGCCCTCAAGCCCAGGCACCTGGTGTTCATAATACTTGCTTGGAGAGCACGTCATAAAATTATTTTGAATTCTGCCTTTGTGATCGTACAATGACACCACGTAGACAAGCTTGTTTCACTCATCCTTGTAAGACAGGGTGTGTGCTCTTTTTTCTTACATAGTAGTATTTGCTTTAACAGCTTTGAGATTCTCGGCTAGTGGATATCAGCTACAATGGAACCAAATTACACCTTTTTTAAAGTTGGTTCTTTGATCCAGGGGCAACCCTAAAGAGTAATGTTTTATTTTACTGATGTATAGCCAAAGTTGCTTGTTTTTCTTCTTTGGAAACAGGAATAATGTAAGAAATCTGTCATTACAACTTGCAAAAGCAACAAATTAAGCACAATGTATCTTCTAGTGTCTAATCTAATATCTTAATATAAAACCTGCACACCCTAGGATTCAAAGAAAGCCAGTGGCACAACACTTTAAAACTATATGCAAAGATTAATTTAAAAGTTGGACATTTTTATGTTTTATGCATATTTCAAGTTAAGCTGACATACTGCTGTCAGTCACTGTTACAACTTGTTTTATTAAAAATCTGCCCATCAAAGTATTGTTTTAGATCCTTGGACAGCTGCTGTGCCTGCTCAGTACCCTAGTAAGTGGTCACTCTGGTTATGTGGAATTGGTTAAACCACAGCAGCACTAAATTAAGTTGAAAACCTATGTCAGTGGCCATAGAAGTGGAATCTGAGAGTGATCTTGCTGTTGGGCTTAGATAACTGGCCGTTTAGGTCTCAGTTGTATCAAGTGCCAAAGTGCAACGCAAAGGGCAAATTCTGTCTCATCTAGGTGGTAAAAGGCGTGGTTAAAATAAGTTCGGGAGTTTTTGTTACTGTGGTTAAAACAATATAGATGTGCTGCCCTAACTTTTTCGGTGTACATGTCAGTAGTGTTAACTATATTCCCCTTGCTATAAGCAGGGCATGGATTTTTATATTGTATACGTTCTGTGGAAGCCAGCAGGGATCTATTTCTGAATTTCATAAGGGGTATTCCCTTATTTGGGGCAGTATTTGTAAACAAGTGTAATATTTTTTTTAGCAAACAATTTGCAGCTTCTCTTGTCAGAGCATCTCTGTGCAGTTTATGGTTTGCCTGGGTAAGCAGCTGTAATGTGCCATTGATTTTGGGTCTCTCACCTTCCTAAGCTTTGCCATCGCAATTAATCGTGCTTTAAAAAATCCTGGCATTCACTCGGCTTCAGGGAAAGGCATCAGTCTTTATTCCTCTGATATCTACTTCTCAGCTTCTCCACAGGGGATTGTGGAACTTTGGACTGTGCTTTTCCTGCATTTACATTTTGAGTGTGGTTACATAAGCCACACTGGACTTGTTAATAAAGAAAGCAGTCTAATTTACATCATTCATTATTTAGCACAATTTGTAAGCTGGAGTTGAAAGCTGTCTTCATGGTGGAGGTATTTACAGGCTCAGCACAAGCATTTGAAGTCCTGTCACTCCATACCTCTGATCTACAAAATGGAGAATGTTGCTGCATGGGGTGAAACAGTGCAAAGCTCCATGACCCTCCCGACCTTACTTTCTCCTGTCCGCCTTCCATCACCCACCACTGACTGTACAGGAAAATGTGTTTGGTTTTTCTTCTCTGAAAAGTGATATTTCCTTATGGAAATTCAGAGCGATGCTGTGAAGAGTGGGTGCTATGTTATTACAAGCAAGTAATGGCAGGTTGAAACAGTGACCACAGCTTTCTCCTGCCTTTCAAGGCTAGGCCTATTTAAGGCCGATCACTGTTTCTATCCCATAAACCTCTTTTTGTGTCTGTTTCAATATTCCCTTGTGAAGACATTGTCTAAGCTGAAGACTTGGCCGAACAGCTCAGCTGAGGTCTCTTTTTCCCTAGGAACGTTCTGTATGATCTCTTTGAGTATATCTAGGTCGAAGGAGCATAAAACCTAGCGTTTTTGTTTAGCTGGGGAAGGGAAATTGAATTTCTCCCCCAACCCTTTTGCCTTGGATACTAAGCAAGTGCCCTGGCTTTAACTCATTGCTTATCTTCCTGTTAGGGAAAGAGACCTTATCAGGCCATTATTAAATACCATTCAGTGGCATTATCCTTCCAGCTAATTTGACTCTCCCATCTCTCTAGAAGCTTCTCACAAGTTCAGAAAATATAAAGTAGTGTGAGGCGTTGAATTTGCTGCCTCTGGGAGCAAATGTCAGTATGTAGTCTTTCTTGATACCTGCAAACCAATGAGAAGATTTTGGGGGAAAGATACCGAAGCAAAGAAAACTTTTTCTTTGCTGGATGTGTGAGTGTGTGTGTGACCTGAACCTTGGCTTATTAATAGTTGATTGATCACTTTCCTAATCCACTTGGCCAAGCTATTTTAAGACACACGTCCCTCCCTCCAGTCCAAATGGCAGAGACCTGAGCCCCGCCGTGGCCTGATAATTTTAGCTCCACATTTGATCACCAGTCGATCTCCATTTCAAAAGGCAACGATGCCACAGAATCAGGGTGCCTTCTCACCACTTGTCTTGCTCTCCAGAGTGTCCAGAGGTACTGGGAAGTCATACATATTGATCTGGGAGACGAATGAGTGAATATGCCTGAAGTTATAAAACCTTCTGAAGAAAAGTAGTACACAGATACTAAGTTCTTTATATGTTTCCAAAAATAAATAAACGAGCACCTGGTGGAAAGCTGGGGTCCGGAAACTTGGGAGGATGTTCCTAAATCACCACTAACTGGGTGCCTTGTCTTGGAGCACCCTGTGGCTGCTTGGGTCTCTCAGCTCGTTACATGTAAACGAGGGCTTGGGTTTGAAAGTCAGACGTTGCTCCTGGCTCTGAGGTTCCACAGAGTGTCAGCAGGCAGCCCTGCCGTTCATAGTTCAGCTGGCTGTGCCCAGTACTCAGGGGCACAGCATGTGAGTCTGAAGACCTTTGTTTTCAAGCTGTGGTTGCATTGTGGGCACCTTTCCAGTATTGCTAGGTACTCCCTCAAACTGTGTGTGGCATCTTTATAGGTGGGAGCTGCTAACCAGGCTGGTGGTCCTGCATTGGAATGGTGAGCCCACAGCTGCAGGGTCAGGGTTCAGAAGGTCACTTTGATTCAGGACCTCAGACGGAGAAGCCCCATCAGAAATGAGCTGCCACACCTTTCTCTTTGCAGAACCCAGGGCGGAGAGGAGCTGCCCAAGGCTGCAACTCCTTAGAGGCCTTGCAGGGACCAGAAACAACTTTCTCCAAAGACCCTCATGAGTGTCAGCGTTAGCTCAGGTCTCCTCTCTTTCCTGTTCTTAGACAGAACAGTCACTGGTAGCCTCTGATTTGAGAGATATGGGTAGAAGGAAGACACATTTAGGGCAGCACACCGGCCTCTCTCTGAGACAAAGTAACTAAAGGGTGCAGGAGCTACTGATCTCAAATCAATGCTTTACCTTTTCAAAACAAAACTCTTTTGTTGCATTTACTATTTTTTTTTTTTTAATTTCAAGTGTTCCTCTTCTTTAGGGAATTCATACTCTCAAGTTGCCTATAAAGGGAAGTCCTCCTGGGTTGACCACCTTGAGGGATGGTACCCTTGTGTCTGCGGTGCAGTTCTGGTGGATCAGTGCTGGAGAGAGGGCAGGGAACACAGCACAATGAAGGGACTCACCGTCCTTTCTGTGCAGTCTGCTAGCTCCCAGGAAATACCTGGGCCAGATTTCTCCTTTGCTCCAGCATCCTAAGTGGCCTAAGATTGGTAACTGAGCCAGTGAACAAAATCCAGAAATCAATCAACCACTCTCTGTGTGCTGTTGATGGCTTTTCCAGGAAGAACCTCCTTCTGAGACGTACCTGTGTTTTCACGGAGGGCTTCTCCCCTGGGACCTGGAAGGCATTTTGCGAGCATCTGTGGTACTAGGAACCGGACCCAGGGCCTTCACCCTGAGCTTTGTCCCCCCACTCTGTTTTCATTTCTTATTTTTGGGAGAGGATCTTGCTAAGTGTCTGAGTTGGCTAGGCTGGGCTTGAACTTGTGATCCTCCCGCCTCATGCCCCACCCTGCCCAACTGGACATCTGTTCATGTCGGGCTCCCCCTCCCCTGCACGGATGGGGTGGTTGTGACCAGCTCTGAGAGGCTGTGCCGTTTGATCCAGTGAAGCGCAGGGCTGGTCTGCTCAGCCCCAGGCATCCCCAGTTGGGGTTGGTTCACAGATTAGATATCATGGAAGAGAAGGAGGTGGCCCGGGCCCTTGTCTCTTTCTGTCTCCTTCTGAAGTCTCCCTGCCCACTCACTTCTCTTGCAGTTTGTGTGGGCGATATTGCATCTCTGAGTATAGAATAAAAATCTATTGGTCGTGCACTACTTAGAGTCCCTTTTTTATTGCCAACAGGGGCCGATTCCATTGTTTAGCAGCTCTTCATCCTGTCCTGCAATCTGCATTTCTCCAGAATTACCTACGCACACAAGTCTACGTACATAAACTAGAGAAACATTTGTATGTGTATCATACGTCTGTGAAAATGCATATCTGTGATAAATTCCAATGTGCTCTTTCCAATTTAACGTCTTGAATCATAATTTTTTTCTGCCAAGTAAAGATTTGCCTCCTTCACTACATTTTAGTCATTCTGGCCAGGCCGTCTTAGCCAGAATCTGGTGGGACATCTTCTCTAAGCAAAGTATTTACTATTAGTACACCAGCTTTGAAGCCATCTGCTACTTAAGGATCCACTGTGTCTATCTTCTGATCAGTTTTCCACGTAAATGAAAAATATAATCTAAACCAAAAGATACCGGAATTTTGGTTTTCAACTTTTGAAATATAGTGCAATTTAAAGATAGGATCTCCTAAGGTGTAAGCTTTTAACAGTGGCTCTTTCTGCCCCCTCTAACCCCAGTCCCTTGCTGAGAAGCGAAAGGAGCCGGGCCTGAGTGTGTGACTCCTTCTCACTGTGATTCAGGCTGCTTCCTGGCCCGGTAATGTGTGTGCAGGTTGGGGAGTGCAGGGTGAAGAGGCGTGACATGATGGCCTCAGAATTCCCTGGTGGGGTGCAGTTTTTTAAAAAATGGAAAAAACCAACTACCCCTCTCAAATTAACAGATCAACAAACCAGCACACTCCTTAGTTTCTTGCAGTTTTACTTCAAAATCATGCTGCTGCCACTCCAAACTCAAAGAACGTTATGGCGGATTTTGCTTCCCGTGTCTTCCTCCTGTAACCCTGGGGCTCTCATCTGAATCTGTGTGTCCCTACGTGTGTATGCTGAACTTAATCATCAGGACGGTGGTACGGGAGCTGGGGAGTCTGGGAGAGCAGAGCCAACAGGCACGGGGTTAGTGCTCTTATTGAAAGAGGCCCGAGAAAGCTCATTTGTTCTTTCTGCCCCTTGATGACACACAGTAGCTGCCATCTGTGAGAATTGGGGCCTCACCAGACACCAGATCTGCTTTGCCTTATTTGCTGCCTCTTCAACTGTGAGACATGCATTTCTGCTCATGAATTAGCTAGTCTAAGGGATTTTGTTACAGCACCTGAACTGGTGAAGATGCCTAGGGTAACTCTTCAGTCTTCTTCTCTGCCTCTCACACCCCCACACTGCCCATAGCTCACACACACACACACACACACACACACACACACACACACACACACACATCTTATGCAGCTGTTTGAATGCAAAGCACCTTTGATGATTGTGAAGAAATCTCAGGTTGTGTATGCTTTTTAGGGGGTGACCTGTGGGAGCCCATCATTATTTCAACTGAACCTAGGCTGGACAAGGTTAGCACAGATAGAGAGGTGACATAGTGCAGGAATCTGGTGCAACTGGAAAGTAGGATTTGAGGTTCGCCATGGTTTAGGTACAGATGAGTCTCAAAGGTTCGTGTGCCAGATGCCTGGTCCCAGTGTACCGGCATCAGGAGGTGGTGGGACCCTTTGCAGGTGGGTTCTGATTGGAGTTGGGGGAGACTTGATCCTGGGGGCTTAATTTTCACGGATGGAGAGACTGTGTTAGGTCTTTTGGGAATGAGTTAAGTCTCATGAAACTGGACTGGAACAGATGTTGGAGAGAGTCCGCCTCCTCTCTGTTACCCTCTCACACCACGTGGACTGCACACGGCAGTCCCCAGTCCTAGGTGGCAGGAACCCAACTGAGGCCGTTATTTTCTCTGTAACATAAGTCTTGATGCTCGTAGGATTGCACCCACTCACACTGCATTAGACTGAGCTGGAAGCCTCTACGTAACCTCGACCTTTAGGACCTTGGAAGGCAGGAGGGCATTTGAGCTGCCCCTCGTCCCTCCACCTCTGTTCAGATCTCCCCCTTTTAACTCAGTTTCAGCTCTGTCTTCGGTTCACTTGATACCTGAGGTTGGCGTTGGAGGACCACCGTGTCTGCCCTGTGCTGCAGAAGTTTTCCTCCTGCTCTGTTCCACCCTCCTTCTACCCCTTTTCAGGCACGGCCCTTTCCACTCTCCCTTTGAAGACCGATGATGAGATGAATCCAGATTCACTGTGTCAGTTTCCTCCCCTCCCAATCTAGTCTCCCTCCACTCTCTCCCAAACTCAGCCCATCACCGTCGCAAAGGCCTTCAAGGGATGTGTTCTTGTGTCCGAATCATATCTGACTTCCTAACAGAATGTGGCTCCATTTCCCCTTGCTTTCCAGAGCATCCTTCTCCTCTGCCTTGAGGTCACTGCACCTTTCTTGTTTCCCGTTTTTCTTGTGGGGTTCCTTTTGCTTTGTTCTTCCCTTACAAATTGATGTATCTTGTGTGTATATTCTACAGCTGTATCTTTTCCTAGATTATCCCTGAGAGTCTTTCCTTGTTCATGGCTTTGGTTGTCTTCTTCATGCTAATAACTTCTCAATCTGTGTTTCTGTCAATGTCCAGTGGTGCGTTTCGGACCTATGTACCTCCAGCTATCTCTCAAACTCCCCTCTTGGGTATGGGGTGCTGTACCACGCTGCATATTTACAAATTAAATTCCCAGAGCTGTTTCCGGTGTCCTTATCGCAGTGGCCCTATGGTCCACTCAGCAGCACGGACCAGAAACCTGCACTCCTCAGGCTCTGTATCCCCGATAGCCATTCACCTCTGAAACACTGCACTTCAGTTTCCTAAACAGTTCTTGTATTTGTTTACTTTTAAAACTCTCTACTTCCCGATGTCTCTTTCTTTCTTCAGACATTGGAGATCTCCCTCTGTCAGGCACTGTGCTGAGTATTTGAGATACGGTTAGAAAGAGTGCCCTGGTCTCTTCTGAACAAGATTGTAGTCAGGGGATGGAATGAAGATCAAATAAGTTCTCACCTGGAAATAATGTAATGATGCCACCATGTCTTTGTCCAGAAAGCTGCAGCAGCTCTGTACTTGGCGTCCTTGCTTTTGGCCTTGTCCTCTTTACTCATTGTCGGTAGCCAGAGTGGTCTTTCAAAAATTCTGATCCTATCATGTCACTGCTTATAAATGCCCTCGAGTTTCCCATGTCTCTTAAGATAAAGACTAAAATTGTGAGTATTTTCTTTTAGTTTTTCTAAAACCGTAAACCCAGGTTGTCATTGTATTGCAATATAACTCTTACATGAAACAGAACACTCAGAGCAGCAAAGCAGTTTCTTTCCACACCCACAGGCCTATAAAGGAGAACAAATTATAACTGGAAGCTTGGTTGGTGATTTTGGAATTAGAGCAGGGGCATTTAATTCTGCATTTAAATCGTTCCCTGGCATTAAGCTGAGCTTGCCTGAGGCGTCCATCCCTTAATGGGAGAGGCATCACAAAGCGAATGGAGAGCTTGAAGTATGTTGGCCAGGACTGTGTTCCCCACATGGGCATTGCTCTTCTCTCCCCTTTCACTGCCCAGTGCTGGTTCTCATCCACACGTTCTTTCTCTGGAAAGGTTACAGCCTTCAGCCAAGACCTCTTATGCTAGGAGCCTTCAGATCCATCGGAGTGATTTTGCATATCTTTTCTCTGAAATGTATTCTTATATGGGACTTTATTAGTAATTAACTTTAAAAAAGTAATATTTGAACATGATAAGAAATGCAAACAAAGGGTGGACGCTCATACCTGTAATCCCAGCTATTCCAGAGGCTGAGACAGGAGGATGGCAAGTTTGAGGCCAGCCTGGGTAACTTACTCTGACCCTGTCCCAAAACTTTAAAACATAGAAAGGACTGGGGATATGCCTCAGTGGTAGAGCTTCCTGGGTTCAGTTCCTAAGATCACAAAACCAAACCAAACAAAAGCCATAAACAAAAACCAAATCAAACCAAGCCAAACCCCAAACCCATACATATATGCAGATTTACAAATGCAAGCAGTACAAAGGAAAAGTTGGTTTCCCCATCCTATATCTCAACCTTCAATCCCTCAGGCCCCTCTCCAATAGCGACAGCTGATTTTAGTTTGTTTCTTTTAGTTTGTGTGCCCCCTGCAGAAATACTATACTCATATACATGGCACACATGTAGCTGTTTTTGTTTCTACATAAACAAGAGCATGCTATACTCATTGCATGTCTTAGTAGTTTTTTTGTTTTGTGTATCTAAATAATGTTCTCATATGAGCATATGCACACCAATCAGTTTTTCTTCATGGTCATTCGTTAGATAGACTGCTTTATCTAACCAGCCTCTTACTGAGCAATTTATAAGAAAAAAACCCCCAGCTAATCCCACGAAGCTTCAGGAAATACAAATGTAGCATCGGTGTGTAAATGAACAGACTGGTTAAAGGAACAACACAGAGCCACTAACAGTTTTGCACATGTATGTGATTTTGCACTTGAAAAAGTTTCTACAATTTGTTTTACAGAGACATTTATCAGTTGTGATTTTGACAGATTTTCCAAGTTCTCTTGCAAAAGAGGTCACATCATTTTGCTCTCCCACCAAAACTGGAAGTGCCTGCTTTTGTACAGCTAAGCCAGCACTACCCACTGGCCCAGTTAGACTCCTGTCAGATTCCTGAGAAACACTTGTTTCATTTTGGAGTTTTGTAATTAACGTCCAAGTTGAATGCCTTTCATGTATATCTAAGTTGTTTGTATTTTTTTTCCACTGAATTACTTTGTCATATATCTTAACTATTTTCTTTTTCTGTTGGTTGGTAGTGGCTTTTAAAAAGTGATTCAAAAATCTCTTCTGACAGTAGGAGCATTGTCCTTTGCCTAACATTTTGTATGTCTTCTGCTGTCGATTATGGTTTTTGGTATCCTTTTCTTCTCCCTTCTCCTTTCTCATCCTCTGTCCTTATAAAGTAGAACTGATTTTTCAAAAATAGAGTTTACTATTTCCTTTATTGCATCCATGTTATAGATGTGGCTGCTAAGTGTCTTCCCTTCTCGCACAGTATAAACCAACTTTCTATTTTTACTGTTTCATATTTTTACACTTAAAATTTGATTCCACCTGGAATTTTGAAATATGCGAAGTGTTGTACAAATTTTTAAATTATTTTTTTCAAGATAGCCTATTAGGTGTTTCAATAACATTAATATTCACTTGTACCTTTCCTTCACTACTTTAAAATGGCAGTTTTGTTAGAGCAGTAGACATCTTTGCATTTGAGCTTATTTGGGGATCTGTGCTACTCCCTTAACCACCTGCCTTTCACATGCGTGTGCTATACTTTTATCTCCTGAAACTTCATAGGATGAGTTTTGTTCCCTGTTGGAGTGTGAGTCTTATTTGTCTGTCTTTTCTTTCAGAGTTTTCAGGGCCACTCTTTCAGGATAATTTTCTGCATGAACTCAAGGAACTGCTTGCCTAGCTTTCCCTGTTTTATTGATATTTTCCGTTATGATAGCACAACTTGTTGTCTTAGAGCTCCTGATGTTTTCAAGTCTTACACGCCCTGTGTGCACAGGTCTGAAGCTGTCTCCCCAGCCTCATTTGTCTGCTTCCCATTCCTCAGCGCCACAGCTGCCACGCAGCCACTCTGAGCCGAGGGCCTCGACCTTTGCTCTCCCTTCTCCTTCGGGCTTCACGGGGGCTGTCCTGAGCCCGGAGCTGTTTCCTGCCGTGCCCCTCCTGTTAACTCCTGCTTGTCATTCAGGCCTCAGTCCCCCTGTCAGTTCTTGTGCTGCCCAGGATGTGGGCCTTGTCCCCGCTGCCCCACGTCCTCGGGTGGCACCCTGTTTCCCAGCCACAGCTCTGGTCCCTCCTCATCCTGGTGCATGCCCGTGTCCCTGTCTGCACGCGCCACTGGGACACGGATTGTGCGCAGGCAGGGACGTGCAGATCTTGTGCACAGCTCTGTCCTAGCTGCCATGCAATGTGCCATTTCCTGTGTTATGCAGGTGCACATGACATACACTTATGAACCCTGTCTCACATACGCATGAAGCTGTCCTTTAGAATTCCAAATCAGAGACGTATGGCTTGGTCTCTGAGTCACCCATACATAAACCTCTACACATGACTTTCCTAAAGTCACCAGATGAAGATGTTTGTTTATATATATATATATATAGACATGTAAACAGTGCTTC
>NW_022900916.1:68714304-68724106 GCF_012274545.1 Fukomys damarensis
ATATATGCCCTTTATAGAATTAAATCACACAATGCTAGTTTGTACACAGTAAGAAATCAATTGGAAAGGCAAAGTCAAAGCCTTAATGAGGTAGGCTTCCACCAGGAAGGGCGCAGGTGAGCGGATGAAGACCGATGTGGAAGAGGTGGGCGCAACAACCGAGATGAACCCAGGGAAGAAAGAACTATGCCAGGGACATGTGCTCTCCAGCTGACAATGGGGCTGATGAGAAAGATTTGTGCCTCTCTGGCCCGCAATAGCTGATAATGGAGAGTCTTGCGGATCAGTCGCAGTTTTCCCTGCGACTGCATTTCTGATGCTTCACATAAGAAGTGCTACTGGAGTGGGGTTCCGAATGTGATTTACCCTTCTTGTAGTACATAAATGGTAGAGGGTGTTCACTTCTCTCCAAGAATGACAAACTTCAGGGGTGCAAAACGATGGCGTGTCGGAGCCAGCCTAACGCACCGTCTCAGGCATGCACTCTTGCGACTTTGCGATCCAAATGCATTAGGCTGATCTTATGAATGTTTAATGGAGCTTCATTTATATTTATAATAATTATTACTATCAGGCCTCTGAAAATTTTTGATAGTTGTTTACAAAATGGATCATAAAACAACTGATAGACATATGAAATTGGAAGGCTTTTAAAAATAGAGTAGGGGAGTCTATAGGTGAACAGATTGTGTTGACTAATCCAAAAAGATAATTCTCCCTTGAGATAAATAACATCCATTTATTTATGTTTAAACAGTGTGGCATGTTTATAATATACATACAAATGAAAACATTTCAGGTTCCACATGCATTTTTGACAGTTAAATTTTAAAAAATATTTTTGTGGTAATGAGGATTGAACTCAGAACCTTGTACTTGCAAGACAGGCGGCGGCACCACTGAGCTAAATCCCTACCCGACAGTTAAATTTTTTTTAAAGGAATGGGCATTATGGAACTGACATGGAGTAGTTAACCCCAAGGAGGAAAGTCTGATTTTCGGTTGAGTCATGGGTCTCGTGGTAATCCTGGGTGACTCTGGCATTTACCCTGTCAGCCGTCTCATCTCCTCTCAGAGAATTTCTCACGCACTCGTAAAAGTGTGACTTTTGAAGCTGAAGGCACTGGTCCCTTTTGTGTACTCAGCCAGCCTTAGAATCCACACAGTCATTACTATTCCTTCATTGCATTTTATATCTGTACGTATACAGCTCAGAGAGCGATAGATGTTCTGCGGACAAAGTCATCTTTACCCACGGATAGCCAAAATGGAGCTCAGGAATGAACTATTTGTAAGTGTTTTGTTGAATGATTGACTTTTTTGTGCGTCAGCACATATGTTTTGAGCATGTCTTCTCATCTGGCTTTTTTTTTTTTTTTTTTGTTTTGTGTTAAGGGTTTTTGGAAATGGAACTATCCAATTTGTAGTCTTCTCATCTGGCTTTTTTTTTTTTTTTTTGGTTCTGGGCATCAAGGCTTAGGTCAGCTTCTACCATCTATATTTTTTATACACCCTATTTCAAGGGTACAAATGCCCCCGCCAGGTGGGTCACCTGCTCTCTCCCGACGTCTCACATGCAGGTGTGTGAACAGTCCAAGCCTCTGAGGTTGGTGAGCACCACTGCAGACAGCAGACTTGGATCTCACCCTTCCCCATCCCGGTGCAACACAGGGCCTCTGCATCGCCACAGAGCACATCATCAGGAGGACAGACTCACAGGGAACACCTGCAAGTCCCTAGCAGAGGGCTCAGCCTTTGGGTAGGTGGGACTTCCGGCCCCTGGGTACTGGTCAACGAGATGGTGGATCTCCAAGTGCCCTCTGCATCCATCCTGCCTCCTGTGGAGGAGTTTTCTGGAGGAGTGCTGTGAGGGCTTTGCTGGGGCTGTGACTCAGTGCCTGGAGCTCAGGTTGCTGTGGGTCAGTCCCCTCAGGCTTGTCAGCCTGGCCTCTGTGTCACCGCAGTTTTGAGCTACAGTGAAGCTCAGGACCAGGCTGTGGCCTGAGAGTGTGCAGTGGGGTCGCCAGGCTGACGAGGTGGTTGCTGCACCGTGCCTACTTGTCCCTGCAGGGGTGTTTTTGTCACGGGGCACAGGGAAGCACCGGTCTGTCACCCACTTGTAATGGGATGGTTCCATTTATCAGCAGTGATAAACAGTCTGAGTCTAAATGTAGTGTTTGAAGAGTCAGCCAAGAATGACTGAATAGTAGTTTTTGTTTTTACTGTTATCCCAGGAATATCTTGGGATGAGGAAAGCTGTGCTGAGAAAACTTTTCCTTAGTGTTTACTTTTTCTGAATTGAACAGTCACTGACTGTGCCAGTTGATGTACGTAGGTGACTCATTCATTTTCCATTTTGTTTGGGGTTTGTGTAGGGGATGGCATTTGTGGGAAAGCAGGATTACTTGGTGTTTAAGAGCTTCCTTAGTAAGTGTGGGGTAATAATCCCCTGCTTTTTTGCAGTAGCCATTAAAGCTTTCTGTATCTCAGTTTCCCCATCTGGAAAAAGGGGCAATAATAGAACTTTCTTCATTGGATTTCTGTGATGTGAAACTGGGCCTGTGCATGTAAAGTGTTTATAACAGCACCTCACATATAGTTTACAGTCCACTGATGGCTATTCCCACCTGCATTTTTTGGGGGATGGATTCTGTAAGGCTTGGGAGACATGAGAGGCCAAAGAATCTTCCTCCAGTTCAGCACTGAGCACTTAGCTGTGACTAAGAGGACAGATGTAAAGGGTGCACATTTCCTTATGGAAAGTGTGGTGGTGGGTGCTCTCTGGCTGGTTTGCTCCTTACCCTCTTGTAGGACCTGGTGTGCTTAGCTGGTTGGGACAGCGACCGTTTCCATGTCAAACATTCACGAGTCAGATTTAGCGCCTGTTTCATTCAGGTCCTAGTCTTTGTTCCGTGGTTTTGGTGTCCTCCGTAGACCTGGTCCGTGGTGCTCATCAGGGTGCGCACTAGCAGTTCCTCTAAACTTCGAGTAATCCGTCAGTCTGAACTCCGCTTGCTCTTTTAATTGTTGTTGTCACCCTTTAATGGTAAGCCCTTTGGAAAGTATTTCTTTCTTTTTTTTTTTTTTTTAATTGTAGCAAAATGCACTTAACATAAAGCTTGCCTTTCTAACCATTTAAAACTGCCAGTTCAAAACGGCATCCGTGTTGATGTGCAGGGTGACCATCACCACCCACAGTCTCCAGAACTCTTTCATCTTGCAGAACTGGAACCCTGTGCTTACACAGTGGCTCCTTTCCCGCTCCCTTGCTCCTGGCAACCACCACTCTGGTCTCTCTCCATGCACGTGACTTCTCGCAATACCTGGGGAAAATGTGTTTTTAAACAGTGCTATATCCTTTGAGCTAAAGGTTTTTATAGGGAATTTGTTTAGGATTTTTAGATGCATTTATACTTCCTTTGTGCAAGATAACTTCTCTGGGTTGTGGCCTTATACAAACACTTATAATTGGGATTCCTTTCCACTAGTATTTTTGTAGTTTAACTCCAAAGAGAGTAATCTATAGCTCTCTATAAAAATGACTAGAGGTTAACCTGAGCAGTACAACACTGCAGATGAAATTGAAAGTATCCTTTGCTTTGTATCGGTTTCTTTACTCCTGTCCCCTATAAATGTTGGATGAAAAATTGTGCGAAAGTCAAAACAGTCTGTCCAAGAGATCCTAAACTTTTACCACTTGAATCATTCTTCTTTCTTGACATTAGGCCCGCTATTCACTTTCCTCTCTGCCGTACTTGATCTTTCCCGACACTGGCACAGGACTCTTAGTTCCAAACATTTTCTTTGTGTGGAATGATTTAGCCCAACTGAAGGCCAAGAGCTCTCAGACTGTATGCTGCTGTGATCGGTGCGGACTTGAATGCTTCTTAGAATTTTTATGGCCCAGGCTGATCACCAGCGTTTCTTTCTCATGACTCAGAAATAGAATATTGGTTTGCCTGAAATAACAGGGAAAGAAGAAAAGGCATTAAACAAAAGATAATTTACATATTTGGATTTGAGTGTCAAGATTTTATTTTTTATGAGCATTTATTCTGCAGCGTTAAAGAAAAAAATTGTAGATAAAATTGTTCACCAATCCATTTCTTGAAAGCAAGAGTGAAATCATTCTATCAGCATATTGCATGCAATGGCCACTTGATTTTTATTGAATAAATACTAGAAATGTGACAATTTATCATCAGTATTTGAATAACTGATGATTATCATTTTATATAATAAGGTTAATAAAGAGTAAAACGAGAGGGAATAGGAGTAAAAAAAGACATAGAACTCCATCTGGCCCTAATGCCTGGCATAGCTGCTGTAACTGAGCTCAACGTTCGTCCTCAACTTCCTGGCAGTGAAAAGAGAAACTCATTATTAGGAAGGAGAATGCCTCTTGATTCCACAGGAACACAGCTTTGTCTGGCGCTGTGTCCTGAAAGGGATTTCTTCTGAGGAACAGCGAGTGGAGCTGTGCTCAGCTTTTATGGAAAATACAGTAGATTTCATTTTCTTCTGCCCAGGAAGCCTCTCTTCTGAGACCTGGGGGAGAGACACGGACATCCGCTCTGCACAGAGGATGAAGTGGTCTGAGGACTTCACCCTCCAGTGCTGTGACTGTAAACTGACACAACACGGGGTCTCAGCTCTTGTCCCCACCTGTCTTTAGCTGAGCCAGGCTTGATAGAAGCTGGACCACTGGTCATTTGCGGTTGTCCCCTCTGACCAAAGCCTGGAAGATTTTATTCTTGGTTGCTGGTGAAGGCCACATTCATTTTCTTTGCAAGCCAGACAAACAGATGGTGAGGGCTGACTTCTTTTTACAGAGACTGAGCTGCTTGGCCCTTATGCTCATCCAGGGGGAAGCCACCCTGCCTGTGTATGGAGATGAGCTGCAGCATTACCAGCAGGCAGAGCTAGGCGAACTGCAGAGGCAACTCTGTGACAAATGAGTGGACCTCAGAGTTCCAGCCTATAGGGTGCCAGGCATGGTTGTGGTCTGGAAGCGATTAGGTGGCTTCCTGGGCCATAGGACAAGAGTGCAGTTTTTTTCTTCAGAATATTTTTGGGGAATTTTTCTTATAAACTGTACACACAAGGGAGATGAGACATTATCAAGTCTAAATTTCCTCTTCCACAGATGTGGGTACTGGAAGCCCAGTAAGATTAAGCTCATCATCTAGTTAGTAACCAAGCCAGGCCTTGACAGTCATCATTTTCTGTTCATTTTAAATAACTGCTAGCATTAATTGAGGTCTTTGTATGTGAACCAATTTTCTTACTTCTCCCACAGTTCTGGAGGCTGTTAGTGTTAATTATCTTACTTTACAGCCAAAGGAATTGAGGCATAGGGACACTCCCCAGGTTATGTAGGTAGGGAGAGGTGAAACTAGTATGATATGTTTATCCCTCATACTATAGCAGTTGCTCTTTTCAGGCACTTAAATTCTCAGGGAATTTAGGAAGCTTCTGTGCTCAGACTGTGGCATTGTATAAGAATCTGAGGATCATACTAGGCATGGTGACACATGCCTGTGATCTTAGCACTTAGAAGGCTGAGGCAGGGAGATTGCTATGAGGTTGAGGTCAGCCCTGGCAAGACTAGCCTGAATGGAACTGCATTGTGAGATCCTGTCTCAAAAAAAATCTGAAGATTTGTCATCTCTTATTATAGCTCTATGTAAATATAGTACAGGAGACTGTCCTAAAAAGTGTCCTTGTTCCTTTTCATTTACTGTAGTTTTTAGGCTATAATTATTTGTGAAGATTCATTATGTAGGAATTCTAGAAAATATTTCTTATTGCAATCGCTGGATTTGTAAGTCCGTAGTCTTAGTGATTCTAACTAGTGGCTGCTATCTAGAGTCATACCACCTTCAAATACCTGAGCTCATCTGATCTTGGAAAATGTAGTCAGCTGTATTTTCACAGCTGGGCTCAGACTTTGGGAGGCATGAAAGTCTAGGTTGAAACCCTGTTTTGATAGCTGTGTGACCTTGGGTAAGTGACCCAGCATGAGTGGGCCTCAGTTTTCTATTCTGAAAAATGGGAGAAGTCATGCACTGTCTTGGTTGCATTGGTAGGTGAAGAGGCAGTCTCCCTGTGGCTCTGTTATTTCCTCCAGTTAACATTCCACTAAAAAGGTGTTTCAGGTACTACTTCCAAGTTAATGATCAAAAGGGATCTGGACATGCTGATCCTTAGCATACACGAATAGGCTCTTCAGATCCAGCTTTGTGTTCAGGTCCCCACAAAGTGGCATACCAACTCTAGAACAAAATCAGAATGGGAGATACTCCTGTCTTGCTTCTCACATTGGCTGATCACAGTATCACCTGCATTGGCCCCTCAGTTAATTTTTTTGTTGTTGTTGTTTTTTGTTTTTTTGAGACAGGATCTCACTATGTAGTTGAGACTGATCTGGAACTCACTATGTAGCCCAGGCTGGTCTCGAACTCACAGCGATCCTCCTGCCTCAGCCTCCCAAGTGCTGGGATTACAGGCGTGAGACACCATACTCGGCTGTCTTCGGTTAACTTTTAAAACTCTTTCTCAGCTCTTTTGCTTAGAAACTGAAGCTACTATGGACTTAGGGAACAAGGATAATTTTTTAAAAATTGCTATATTCCATGTGGGAGAAAACTTGGTGGTAGAATCCTTTCAGAGTTGAATCATCTCACCACTGGCTCTCATCTTCGGTATCTATCACAGTCACTGCTGACATTGGGTTGTATCTACACTGATAAAGTCTGTCGGTGTATCATCTGTCTGTCTGTAGGGGTGGAGGTTATTGGGATTAGTAGGAAGGAATTCTATTTTGAAGAGTCACTGTTTGAAATATTTGCTGTTGTTTCCATTTCATTTTGATGCATTGCTGGTAAGAAAAGCTAAAGCAGAGGGAACTTCTACTTTTGAGTCATACTGCTAAGCTAATACACACTAAGAAAATATGCATTAGAAACCACTCTTTATTTCTTGGGAGATTACCTAGAGGAATTATTTGGTAGGTTGTTAAAGCAAATGTGAAATCTTTTAAAATGTGATGAGGACCCTTTCCAGGAAATCTGTAATTCAAAAATGTTTCTCTGAATTTTTTCTAAAATTATCCATTTTCTTTTCCAAAAAGCCATCTTTTTGTTAAGTGCAATAGGAGGAAATTTTTTATCTTTAGGAGGATGACTTAGTAAAGGTTCTGAATGTCAAGTTGAGACTGGAGAAGTTTTGGTGACGATACAAAACAAGATGGCAAATATTTTCTTAAGTTCAAATTCTTGATCTGTTGACTTTCAGGGCTTGATCTTAGGGCCTTCCTTCATTTAAGCATTCCTGGTCTGCTCATGATTCATATATATATTATATATAATGTATAATTTTCTATTTTTGTCATTTCCTGCACTGTGCCCTCACTGGACAGGTGCTGTGTTTTGCTAGGAATCTTTTCTTTTTGGCCCATCAGGCATTGCCACAATGAGCATTGTCTTCCTGAGAACACCTTCTTCTCTCCTTTAAGATCTACAGCCATTAGATCTGAGGATTTGGAGGCCATTTCTAGCCTAACTTTCCTCGTGGGTTCCATGGCAAGTAAAGCCTAATATATCCCAGAGCAATTACCCTTTGTCACTTAAGGAATACTTTATTTCTTCAATCTATTGTATGCTTGAAACCTACATTTACATTTAGATTGGACGAACAAAATTTCATCTTCAAAATTGGCTCCCCTCCCTCCATTATGATTTTTACTTTGCCTGCTTGATTTGTACATGGTCAGTGAAGTTATAGGATCACAATCTTCATTCAGTATTGTGTCTTTTGTGCACATGTGTGGATATAGCTGGTTTTCCGAGTGGGATATAACACCTCCAGGTAGAAGATCAATGTATCTTCTTCTTGAGTAGAAGGGTAGACATTTTGTGGGCGTTGCTGGGGAAATGGAGATGCAGTGAGATGGATAGGGCCCCTGTGTTTGAGAAGTTAATGGATAGGCCATTACATTGGTGAGTAGAAAAATAAAATTGTGGTATGAAGAGTACCTCCCTTCCCTCTAACTCTTAATTACAGACTTAACAAGTGCTATAAATGCCAAAAGATGCTTGCCAACTGCTGGAATAAAAATGTTCTGATTGCAAAAAGTGTTTTTGGTGTTGCCTACCGAACACTTAAGTGGTATTTCAGGTCTTGTGAAGTCTCACAGTAGATTTAGATGAATGCATTGAGACACCCAATGCATATGGGATTCAACTTTTAGGTTTGGGGTGTAGAAAATATGTGAAAAAAGCCATTAAAAACAGTCCTCGTGGGCTGGGAATTTAGCTCAGTGTCACCGTGCCAACCTTGCAAGCACAAGGACCCAGGTACCAAACAAACACAAACAGACAAAAAACAGTCCTTATCATAGAGGTTCTGGTATGGACTTGAGGAAGGAGGAAGACGTATTTTGGGTGACGTAGGGTGGTTGCAGGCAACCCAGCAGATGGCTGATAAGTTGGGGACAGGATCAAGGAGGCGAGGCAGATTCTTCAGGAGGGTCAAGTTTAAGATTCCCACTCCACCTAATGTTGTTGTTCTGATGTAAAAGCTGCTGACTTCTAAAACAGAAGGAAGTCAACCTCTGAAGATCAGGGGGAGAAGCTTAATTTTCTTGGAAGAACCCAAGCTCTGTCAGCCTGCTGTGAGATTCCTAAGAGGCAACTGCTGGAAGGCAGGCTGTGCCTGAAAACCCTGGGCCTTCAGCCTTGTAGATCCCTGGTCGCTGGAGGCTATGGGCCACACTCCTGACAAAGACCTGTGCCAAGATTCCAGCCCTCGTTTCTACGTCCTTGGGGACGAAATCCTTGCTGGAGATGTGCTGCGTTAAGCAGAGCTCTGCGAGTGGCGCTGCAATCTGACAGGAGACGGGGGTGGGGCGGGGCGGCGGCGGTGGTGGTGGTGGAGAAGAATAGATTTTCTGGGGAAAGCCTGCTAAGGGACTTCTGGCTGAGATGAGAGTCACAAAGGCCTTGAGGCCTAGGATCTCTGGGACACAGGTGGAAGTCACCAGTAGGGGGCAGTGCAGCATGCACTTCATCTTCTGCCTGCCAAGGGGTGCTGGGCAGAGGCCAGGAGGCTGAGTCCCCACCACTGGGGTAGCCCAGGGAGTCAGAGACCCGAACCCAGGTGTATTTATCCAGAGTCACTGAAATCCCCTAGCCAGCTTCCTCGCCATCCTTTCACGGTGTAGGGTGTCCATCAGTCTCTTTCCTTCCCTCCCTCCCTCCTTCTTTTTTTCCCCAAAATTAAAATATTAAAAAAGCATAGCCATATAATAACTTTGTGAACTTACCTGTAGTCAGAACTAATGCCTTAACATTTTCTCTTGTGTCTTGCAAATATTTTCTCTTTTAATAAAAGAAATAGGCTAGCAGTTAATTAAATAAATCACTTCACAGTTTAAGTTTCTTTATCCCAGACCCGCTCTTCTTTCCCAAGGTGGTCTTCCGTGCAGTTGTCTTTTTATACCTTACAAACACCCCGTGAAGAAGCTGTGGAATTGTTTTTGTGTATTTTTCAGTGCTTTCACACGGACTGTTTTATAGCGTGTGCAAACATCAGTATGGAAGTTTGCTTTTTTGCTCACATAGCAGGGAGATCTGTCTGCTCAAATATATTTAATTCAATTTAATTTATATATTTAACATTCTTTGTTTTTTAAGGTTTTGTTACCATGGTGAATGGACACTTGGTTTGTTTCTGGCTCTCAACTCTATTACAGTGAAAATTGTAATACTCAGTTGACCATATTACAGTGAATATATATATA
>NW_022900916.1:68724376-68830640 GCF_012274545.1 Fukomys damarensis
TTTGGTATTGGGGATCAAACTCAGGTTGCTGCGCTGGCAAGGCAGGCGGCAGAACTGCTGATCCAAATCCCCAGCCCTACAGTGAATGTTCTTGTATCTTCTCCCCTTCGTGCACGTGAGCACATCTCTTGGGTGAATACATAGAGACAGATTTGCTATGCTAAAAGGGTACCAGATTATAATTTTCCAAGATCCTGACAAAATGCTCTTCAGAGTGGTAACACCAGTTTACTTTCCCTCCAACAAGGTAAGAGAACCCCCCACATCCTTAGAAATGCCTCATAGCGCCAGATGTTACCCATTTTGTCAGCCCAGTGCATTTCGGATTCCTTGTGAGAGGAGCAGTCTTCACATGTTTCTTGGTGTGGAGGTTTTCCCTCTGTGAATTGCTTGTTAGTAACTTCACTGGCTTCCTTTCTAGACCCATGATTCCTTCTTTATGATAGCTAAGGCATTTCTTAGGGGCCGGATTTCCTGGCGGGTTAGAGCCTAGCAGCCACAGTGTGGACATCTCTACAGGCGCAGCCTAGGAGGGGCGTCTTCGGATTCTGCTGTTGGAGGGGCCCTTTCCAACCTCAGTTTCCATTCCTCGTCTGGCATTTCCATTTTGACCAGGAGCAAAGCTTATCAAGAGCATTCTCCTTCTGCTGTGGGGGAGAATTCTCTGTGACCACATTTCATAATTTTACACGGTTCTTCAATCAAATCTCTTGTCTGATCCCACAGCCAAGAATAGTCGTGCTTTGCGTTGCTTAACATCTCTCTGGCTTATTTTCATCTCATGAATATTGTGAACTTATCACTGACTAAACTTACTCTATTTCTTTTTCTTGGATATTGATGACAACAAGCTTAGAATTAAATTTTTGCCCTTTCCTAAAATGTATGTTATGTTTTGAAACCTAAGTGCTGGCCCCACTGATGTCTCTACTTTGACTTTTATTCTATGTCTGTTTGTTGGATCATTGTATTTTGTTTCGTACAGTCTGAAAGTTTGTGATTTAAAAATCGGGTTAAAATAAAAGAGAAGTAAAATAAAGAGAATAAATAACTGAAAGAAAAGTGCAAGTCAAGATGGTGCTTTGTGCCATAGGGGTGGTTCAGGTACCTCCTGAGCACCAGGCACTTGTCCTAAGCTTGGAGCACACAGGGTGATGCTCCTAGAGGGGGATGCAGGCTTCTCTGCGATTTCTGAGAAGTGATAGGCCCCGCGCTTGGGAGGAGGGATGACCTGAAGGTGACTCCAGAGGAAGCTATCCAGCGGCACGAGAAAGTGTTGAAAGGACTCAGGACTCCCAGGAATGCCGTTCTTATTCTGAGGTTATTTGGAAGAATGAGATCACTTTGGTCTCTCTTGAAAGTGCGAGTGCGGTGAGAATCTGAGAGATGGTCTCTAAAGTATGGTGATTTTGAAATATTCATAAAAACTTGAAAATTGAACATTTGGTGCAAGTCTTAAAATGTTTTCTTCTGTATCTGAAGTGAGGGAATTGTCTGTTACTAACTTTCCTGGCTTCCTTCTTGCACATGGCTGAAATGTGAGGCCCTGGAAGAACCAAGATCTCTGAGAGGTAGTTGCCCTCCTGTCTTGAAAGCTGCTTTTATATGTAGCTGGGGATAGTGTTGGTTGCATCATTTTAAAATTATTTCTCTTTGGTGTAATTTGTACTATGAGAGAATTTTTTCTTTGTTTTAATTTTTTTTTTAATTTGCCCAAATCCTTATTGTACGTCTTGCAATCACTTTACTTTCTCCACTAGTTAGAAGGGATCTATAGATGCTGTGTGCTCTCTCACTTAATATTTTTTTCATTTTAATTGGTTATTAACAGCAGGGCTACTTATTTGTTTTCAGTGTCTTGACTGAAATTTATCAGCCAGCTGGGGATTTAGCTCAGTAATTCTGGTGCCTGCTTTGCAAGGGCAAGGACCTGAGTTCGATCCCCAGTACAAAACAAAAAACAAAACAAAGAAACTTAAGAAATATATCAGCTAACTGTTTTCTCAAAAAGGAAAGGGGGGGGATTCATTCTAGCATAAATTTCTGCAAGTTCCTTGTAATCCCAAGTGTTTTCAGTTTGATCATGCATCCAGCCATCCATCCATCCATCCACTCACTGTCTGTCCATCCACCCATGCAATTATCCATCCTTAGAGTACCTGTCTTATACAAGGGGCCAAGTTAAGTGGTATGGTATTAGGAGTTATTCGTCTTTGCAGAAATTATGATCTAAGAAAATTCATAAGAGATAGGTACTTTTATAACTGGTAATGGATAGGACATTCTAAGGTAGTAGTTTAGCTGTGTGTTTGCATTAATGGGGACTTTACTGATTGCAAGTGACAGAATAAAGATTATACATTGGTTATTGATATGTAGCTTCAGAGATGGCTGGATCCAAAGA
Source organism: Fukomys damarensis (assembly GCF_012274545.1). Lineage (NCBI taxonomy): Eukaryota > Metazoa > Chordata > Mammalia > Rodentia > Bathyergidae > Fukomys > Fukomys damarensis. Next base: position 68,726,781 of record NW_022900916.1, read on the forward strand.
CTCAAGTGGTAGTTATTTTTTATATCTCCTTAACACTTGTCTTTCTGTATGCTGACCTCATTTTTAGACGGTCTCTTTCCTTACGGCAGGAGATTTCCCCTTAGAAACCCAGGCCTGTACCATGCTTCAGCTACGAACCCAGTAAAGGAGAGAGAATCCCTCTCTCTGTCCCAGCATTACGTTGTTTAATCTTAGGGGGGATTCTCATCGGTCGGCTGAGTTGAGTTTATATACAGATCTCTAAGCCCATCACGGTCAATGGGAGAATTATCTGTCTGGCCAGAGCCAGTGGTCTCCTTCTGCATTTGACCGTTTGAGAAGTAGGTCGGAGAAGTGATTCCTACAGAGAATACACTGGGGCATGTGGGGTTTGTGAAATGTGGTCCCCCAGAGGAAAAACTGGATTTATTACTGTAAAAAGCAGCAAAAGAAGAGGCTGGAGTGGGGAAAGAGAGAGAGGGAAGGGAGGGTGCGAAGGAGAGATGGGTGGGAGGGAAGGGAGATGCCTTCAGTGTTTCAAGAGGTGGACGGAGGAGGTGACTGTGTCTCCTGGGACTGAGCCGGACGCGCCCTTCCCATCATTACGAGCACTCCAGCAACCCCGTGGCTGTCCCCGAAGGGTGGGACGTGTCTGAGAGGACACTTCCAGGGGCCACCCACCTTGGCACACTGGTGAAACCTGGAAGGAGAGGAAAACTGACTCTGCCAGGTGAAGGAGTGCTCAAGGATGACGGAAAATACAAAGCCGTGAAACCTAGTCTGCCATGATTTGTTCTCAGTCCTGCAGCGCTTTACTGTCCTCACTGTATTAGATAAACGATAGGGCCGGGGTGTATGGGGTTGGGGTGGAAGTTCCTTGACCTTCCTTAGTACCACCTGCATCCGGAGTCACTGCTGTTGCCTCTCTGCTTTGTTGCAGTTTCATTGCAAATCAGAAGAGGCTAGAAATCATCAATGAAGATGACGTGGAAGCCTTCGTGGGACTGAGGAACCTGTGAGTACTTTGTGCACATTATCTCAGAGATCTCTCGTGCTTTACTTCAGCCAGGCGGGCATTCACCGGTTAGTTCTAATGCACATGTAATTATGTATTTTCATAGGACAATTGTGGATTCTGGATTAAAATTTGTGGCTTATAAAGCGTTTCTGAGAAACAGCAACCTGCAGCACATGTAAGTAGAGAACTGATTTTTGCTTACCAGGATCCAATTTATTCAGTGTTTTCTCCTTTTTATTTTCCTTCTTTTCCAACTCTGAACCTCCTTTTTCAAAGTTAGTATAGCTGCGATAATAGCCTAGAAACATTAGCTTCGATTTTGTTTGATTTCTGAGTGGCTCCAGAGGGGTACTTAGAACAGCCTGTTTATTCCTTTTCATGAATTTCTGGTCCATTTCCATCTTGGACAGAGCAATAGGCCAACAGCAAGGAGTCTGATGTGAAAACTATGTCCTTGTACTGAGCCCTCAATTTTTTTTTTTTTTACTTGGAATTAGACATGCTTCCTGGAAGACATCAAACTAGTGGAACTGAAAGGAGCTGACTTGGCCTAGGCACTTTTATGGAACTAAAAATTACTAATGCTGTTTCCCCCTACAAAAGGCCATCTTTGGAGCTGCACCACAGCCTGCCATGATGGATGGATAAATATGGAGAAAAAAATCAACGATGAGACAGGCTAAAGGTTCAGACTTTTATTAACAGTAGGGAATGTTTGCCCTGAGGTCAGGTTGATACTTTGTTGACTGAATGTCAAGTGGAACTACAAGAATGTTTTGATGCTAAATTTTCTAAATGATGCTAGTTAAGCCGATAAGGGATGGCCTTGCAGAGAGGCTTCTTCATGAAACAGGTTACCCATGTGAAGAAAGCCCTTGGACCCCTACGCCCAGAGTGGTGTCCCCGCCTCCTGAGTGTTTAGTGTGAGTTCCTGCCCGAGGACTGTTAGCTGCATTCGTTTGTTCTTGCATACAGTGCTCACCTGGGTTATCTCACTTGATTTTTATTTTTGGATGATTGTGAAAAATGACCTTTTTTATTCCTACTTCATACACAAAATCAGTCTGAGGATGTTCTAGAACTTGCCCCAGTGGTAGAATTGTTGCTCAAGGGCTAGCTAACCTCTCTCTTTGTTCTTTCAAGAGCACAGGAAATAAAACGTGTGCCGTTTGTACTATTAGAGAACCATTCCTGCTTAATAACATTTGTCCTTGGGAGAACAGTTCCCTGACTGATTTCCATGGCAATTATAAAAGAAGTCATTCTCTGGGAGCAGATTGCCAGTATATTCTGTAGAGATTTGTTGATACTATGAAAATCCTTAATTTCATAAAACCAATATCATGACTTCACATTTTAGGTGGAATTAATGGTGAAGTCATTTTAAGGATAAACTCTGTACAGGGGTGGGGATTAGCTCAGTGGTGCCATGCCTGCCTTGGAAGCACATGGTCCTGAGTTTGATCCCCAGTACTGGGGGAAAAAAATAAAGTCTGTACAATTAAGATATAAAACACCCTGCACAAACACGATAAAACTCTAAGGAACCTCATTAACACATTTCACTTTTAAGCTTTTTGACATCTCTCTAGCATGTTCAAATTTGATGTCTGTCTGAATAGGGCCTGGTAGCATAAACGAAGGAGAAGTTTGAGTAGATGAAAAGGGCAGGATGCTCTAGCACCCTCACTTGGATGTAATAGGTGACCTCAGTGGTTAAGTGCTAGTATTCTCATTAAGGATGACCTTAGGCCCACATTACTCAGCACCCACATTTTACGGGTTGGTTGCTCACATCTCCTGAGGCTGTGACTTGAACAGTGGGCTCTGATTCACTGTACTTTTCATAGACTTTGATAGTTCTTCTGCCTTGATATATTCCATAATAATTTTAACAGATGTGGTACACAGTTGTACCTGGATAGAGCCAACTGTGTGCCCATTTCCCAAGGAGGTATTTTTCTTGGGAAGTCAACCACTGATCAAATGGAAAAATCTCTACTGACATTCATAGCTCTGTAGTTAGCTGAAATAAAACTAGGTAAGTGTTTAGCAGTCATAAAGTGGCCCGATGTCAGTAAGCTTCACATAGTCACTGGGCAGAAGAGGTTCCTGTTTGCCAAGATATGGGATTAGGTTGAGGAGTCTGCTCTTGAGAATGGCAGGGAGGCGTAGGGGACCTGGTGGGGTGTCTCCTTGTCCAGCTGAACTGATGACTGAGGGCTCTGGGGACCAGCTTGCTCCCCGACTCCTCATGTGGCATCTTGACTCAGCTATCAACATGCAGGGGTGCCAGGGAGTGGAGAAGGAAATGTGGGTTGAAATCTTTCTCTCTACCCCTCAGGTATATTGATTATTTCCTTGAGTTTTCCCAACCACATGAAAACATGCACAAGATCAGTCTCTTTCATCCCAGGTTTCGGTAAAAGGCACATTGGGTCTCCTCACTCCTCTCCCCGCCCTGTCACGTCAGTGATATTTTCTGACTGTCCAGAGCCCCAGTGACCGATCCTTCAGTGTATCTCTTGGTGCCTCTAATTTCTGTTCAGACCCACAGAGCCCCGGGGCTATGAGAAAAGCCAGTGTTAGTATTTTCCAGGGGCTTTGCCGAGGTGCCAATTAGCTCCTTAAAGTTCTATAATCAAACAGTAGGTGGATGGCTGATTTTTTTCTCCTTCCTTCTTCCTCCTTTTTGGCTTTTTGCCCCAGTAATAAGTACGGTTCATAAAGCTCATCTTGTTCTTTGGCCCATGACGTGCTCTGCGCTGTGCTGCGCTGCTGGCAGCCGGACAGAGGCAGCTGCTCCTGGCAGGTGGCAGCCAGCTTGCTGACAGGGACCTGTGCACAGTTCAAGTCTGCTTTCTTTGCTTCCAGCCCCCTCCCGCTTTCTGTGGTAGAGGAAGAGCAGGGTTTTTTTCCTTCTTTTCTTTTTTTGCAGAAGGATGGAGATTTCTGATAGAAGTTAAAACATTTCTCCAGTAAGAACTGGGAAAGAAAGACAGGCAGGTTGACTTCTCAACATTGTGTATGCCAGGGAAATCCATTCTTAATTCACATTCCAAGAGGAGAGGTTTCTGTGTGCGCCTTTCACACTTCCCAGTGGGTGTTAACGCCCTGTGGGGGGGTCACTTTGCCCTCAGAGTGAGGAAAGGGGTGCAGGCATAGAGAGAAGGAGAGGAGCCTGCTGTAGGCAGGTTTTGGCCAAGTTGTTGAATTGTGAGATCCCACGGTGGCAATTCTTTATTCAGGTGTCTCGCTTAGCTCATGCATAGCTCCTTGGTTTCAGCCTCTCTGACAGTGACCGCCAGACACATGAGGACACTTCCCCCGATGATGTCCTCCAGCTGACACAACAGTCTGGCCTTAGGGGAGGAACAGGATTGCTGTCACCTCAGAGATCATGTTTCATCCGACTCAAAGTCCAAGCTTGCTTCCCTGAGCAGGAAGAAGACACTAAAAACTTCATGGGTTTGCTCTTGTTGGTCAAAGACTTGGCTGTTTTTGTGACAGTTGTTGTTTGTTTTACACTCGTTTTACTTATGTCCAGAGGCCCAAGTATTGGACACACTTTAAATAAGTTCAAATAGTAAACAAATTCCCAGAGTGAATGAACTGCCAGACCTGTGACCGTGAATTTCCCATCTCAAGGGTATCATGGCCTTAAACATTGGAAGCTCTCATCCATCAAATATGACCGTCCAAGTATGATTTGGGAGGTGCTGGGAAATTCATTACTATTTTTTAACCACAAATATACCATCTTTTCATTGTCTTGTTGCTTTGCATCTCAAGATTGTACATTGCTAAACTAGTTCAGGATAAAATCTGATGTATTTCTTGTTTTTAGAATTTTTCCTACTCTCATCGTAAGATTATTAGCTTATTTAGGGCACGTATAGTCTCACCAGAATCTATCAGTCAGTAAGTGTGTTCTTTCCTGCAATGCCGTATTAAATTCACAAGGTTGTTTAAAGCATCTGTTCCCCCAGTGAGCCTATAATTTTAATTTTATTCATTTTACTTGGTCTTCTAATAGTTTTTTTCCAAAAGTCAGGATCTCTATGAGGCATATAGTTTGATTCTTAATGCACATATAAAAAGGGACTAACAGCATGTGTACATACACACAAAATATATACTCTCTCCTCCCTAACAAGCAGAAACTACGGGGAAGATAGGGAATATAGCAAAGCTGTTATTCCAGGTGAAAAAGAGGCAGGATGGGGTCTAAATAAAGCTTGAACCATCCAGGACAAAGTAAACTTATATTTTGAAAACAAAATTTTTATCTGGAAACATTTCTTCTAAAATGCAACTTTTTAAAGTCACTCTTAAATGTTTTTGATTCATTTCAGCAATTTCACCAGAAATAAACTGACGAGTTTGTCTAGGAAACATTTTCGTCACCTTGACTTATCTGAGCTGTAAGTAATGATTTTGTTTGATGTTTGGGGGAAAGTTTTAAAAGAAAGAAATAATTACTGCTATTTTTACATGCGTGAGGTTGCATGTCTACATTAGAATTCCTGAGAAAGTTTCTTGAGTTTTGGCTTCTTATTCTTTCATTCACTCAGGAAAACGTAATTCAGTATCAAAATAGAAATCCCAATGGTGACATATCATTTATGATAAATTTAAATGCTATGTTCATATAAATAATTTATCTTACAATGGAGGGTTAAGATTAAAAAGCAGAGGGATTTGCATTAAGATAGATCTGTGTCTCATAGTGTCTGTTAGGTTTCTGTTGTGTCTGAACCCTAATAAAAGCAAACTCGTCAGAGTGGGGATGACAATGGCCACAGTGGTCCCAGCTTTGTCCTTCAGTGCCAGCTTGGGCGCTGTGAATGTTGGAGGAGAGGTTTCCTCCCTCCCTCACCGTCTTAGTGAGATTTTCTTCTAGGTCTGCCACTGTGTTCAATATTTATCCTTATGTCCTAATTTCCTCCGCTTAACATGGTAGGAAAAACATTGAAATGTGTTGATGACTAACAGTGAGCATTTCCAAGAGTGCTCAGTGTTTGGTGCTGTCACGGTGGAGCAGATAGGAGCTGCTGCCATTCCTGCTGGTGCAGTGCTTGAGAGAGCACAGGTGGACGCTCTGTGTGCACGCGTGGCCGGAAGGGTCACGGCTTTTGATGTCAGGAAGTGACTTTTGCTTGCGGTGTGTTGCCCGATCTTGGCATCTTTTTCATGAAAATCCATTCTTATTCATGAGAAAATTGGGCAGAGTTAAAGACCCACTAGCAGTAGAGTGGCATAGGGACTAAATGGTGATAGCCTTGATGACTGCCAATTATTTGGAATAAACTGAATTCAGGGAAGTGGAGTATTCATGTTTATTCTTTCAAAGATAATTTTAATTAAGACATAATTTTAGATATTTATGGGCTACAGTATGACATATGATATAGACATGAAAAATGAAAGATGTATAATACAGAATTTAAAGAACTCAGTGTGAAAACGTTGAACCTCCAAGCATAATATTTACAGGGTGGATTAAAAATTAAGTTTCATTCCAAATCCATGGCTCATTGTTCTCCCTGTAGCATATCAAATCTAGTCACTGAATAAAGGTCAACTGTGTATTTGCTACGTATCAGAATGACTAGGTCATGGATCTCTGAGGACAGCAGTTTCTGTGGCGAGGATTCTGTTTTCCAGCAGGAGAGACAGAAGTGGTGGAAGGCGCCGTGACAGTCATTGTGCAAGAAGTGTGCTCAGTGGGTCAGGGGAAGGAGCCGGCTGCCTGCCAGCCTTGTGTGGTCATGTGAACACTGCCGTTTTCGTGATTACAGCACCCTTTTGCTGCTTTGTGTCATCTGCTGATTTAATTATAACCCTCCTTTGACAAAGATTCTAGGTTTCTATGTTTTCAGAGCTCTAGGAAGCATCTTGGATTACTGGGGTTTAAACAATGTGGGTCTCTTCAGCACTTCATTCCATTTCTCACCGTGTCAAACCCTGTCTCGGTATTGGTGGGATACGTACTGGCGATCAGACAGACACAAATTAAACCAGTCTACCAGGACCACATTTTCCCCAAAGAAACTCACAGAAACATCTCTGGGGATCAGAGATTCTTAGAACCTAACCAGAAAACCACAGGAGTAAATGGCACGGCCAAGCCCAGGTCCTGTCCTCGAAGAAATCTCAAGCACTGCGGTATTGCCAGGCAGTCTATGGAACGATTTTAAATAGGCTCATTTAAGGGCTCATTACCATAAGTGGGATTCATTTTAAATAGGCCACTGAGTATTATAAATAAGCATTTAAAGATTTTTTTCCTGTGGTTTTTATTTTACTTTTGACCACTTCCTCATTCACCCATCATGGACCACAGGAGTCCGGCAGTGTGGCTGAGGCCTACCCCTCGATGGCTTTGGCTTTGCAGACGTCCCTGGAGCAGAGGGCTGCACACTTGCACTAACTCTGGAGCTCAGCACCTTGCCCTCAGAAACCTGGGCTTGCACTATGTGTGCGTGTGTGTGTGTGTGTGTGTGTGAGAGAGAGAGAGAGAGAGAGGGAGGGAGGGAGAGAGAGAGAAGGAGGGAGGGAGGGAGATCTAGCAGTTTCCATCTACCTTGTCCCTCTGAACTTTCTTGCATGAATGAAACAGACTTGGGTTGTATAGTGCAGAGAGCCGGGAGAGCCCACTTCCAGCACTCACACCTGTTTTAGATATCTACTTATAGTTGTATTTAAATTGAGATAAAATATTCCACTGAAATCTGAACTTTCAAACTGACATGCTTGAGTTTCTAGCCTGGTCAGTAATAGGGATGTTGGTATTTCTGAAAATTTATGTTGGCATTTTCACTTAAGTTCTGTTTAAAAACGCTGTAGTACCAAGATGTCTGATTTTCCACAGATGATGAGACATCGTTTCCTACTCTCTATAGTAGCCATTCTGTTCCTATCGTGTTTTTTCCCATTGTTCTGCAAGTTTACCATCACTTTGCTTTCGTTAACTTCTACAGTGTTGGCATATAATGGCAACTCAGTAATTATTGGCTAAGTGAATGAATAATAAGTACCGTTGTCCTTTGAAAGTGGGTGTGCCTTCTGCATGCTGCTGGTTAGAAAGAACTCGTACTATAGTATTTCATGAGCACCAGCTTGGCTGTGACAGCACAACTGTCCTGACTGGGTTTTGTTTTTGTTCCACGTAGGATCCTGGTGGGCAATCCATTCACATGCTCCTGTGACATTATGTGGATCAAGACGCTCCAAGAGACTAAATCCAGTCCAGAAACTCAGGATTTGTACTGCCTAAATGAAAGCAGCAAGAACATTCCCCTGGCAAACCTGCAGATACCCAATTGTGGTAATTTATTTTTAAATCAATGAGTTCTAGTTGCTTTTAATTCTTCTAATTGCCTTGTTGTGGTAGAAAGTCTGGGAGGATTACCACTCCCCAATTTTGTATAGTGTGCTGTTGATGTCTCCAGTGAATCAGACATTTATGTGCAATGTGGAGAAGCCAACTGGGAGCAACTTTATCGGTAGTATTCTTTGCAAGTAGAATACTGATTCTAAATGGAAGACTTTAAAAGTGCTTAGAGAAAAAAATACAGTGCTTATCACTCCATCCACCCATCCACCCATCCATCTGTCTAGTCATTTGTCCATCCAAAAGCTACCCGCTGCGAGAGTTTCCCATGCAGGTCACATCTCCACTTGGTTGGCGCCCAGGCCACGCACAGGGGCCAATCTCAGCATGGTGAAACGCTCGGCAGCGTGAATCGCCGCAGTTCGCCCAGCGCATTCTCCGAACCTCGTCACGTTGCCAGCTGTCCGTGTCTCTTGGCTCTTGATGTGGTGCCCACATCTGTCCTTACACCCGCCTGTCCTTAGGAGTGGGTTCAGAGCCTCCTGCTTTACTGCTGCTCTCTGCTCCTCTCCTCAGTGTTTTCAACTCCAGAATTTAAAAGGACACCGTATGGCAGAGTTGCAGCTCTACGCAAGAGCTGGCGCGTTGCAGGAAAGGGAAAAAGTCGACCTCTGGTTAGGACTTTCCTGACTCTGACATAGCTCCGCAATACCTACCAAAGCGGGTTCTTCCTCATTGAAATTTTAATCAGTTAATCAACCAGTTAACGAAGTCGCAGACAGTTGTTTGCTCTTCCGGGCTAGGGGCTGGCGACCCAGCAGAAAGCCATGAGAAACCTGGTTTTCCTGTACAGGCATTTGTATTAGCCACAGTCAACTGAGTGTTTTTGGCAAGGTCCACTTTTATTTGACAAAATATACCTGCTACTTAGTCTTAATGCACATTAATTACAAATGTAGTGAGGTGCACATTTATTTTTGATGTAATAAAAACAAATTTGAGTGTTTGTTTCTTATCCTGAAGGACCCTAGAAAATAAAACCTTTTTCAGGGAATTTTGTCACAAGCGGAGCCCTTTGGTTTCATCACGGGGGTAAATGGGCTTTGTTCTCTTTCTCAGCTCTCTCTCTGCTAACTGACAGTTAAAAAAAAACAACCCAACTTTTAACATATATCTTTTCCTGATTGCTCTTCTCTGTTCTGGTACAGATTCGTACCGTTGAGAGAAATCACCTAGGGGGACGTGAAATTCGTTGTGAAATCACCTGGCCCGTGTGGTGGCCACACTCGTTCAGCAGCCAAGGAGGGGGAGAGAGAGAATAGCTGACTCTCATTTCACAAGCTGCCTTTAGCAGGTGTCTCCTCTGCCCTTGCCTGAAACCAGTTATGTTTTTTTCGGTGCTCAGTTTTGGCTGTGTTGGCTCCGTGCCGTGCAGGTGGTGACCCCATCTCATGCGTTGCCAATGGGCCACTGTAGTTCAGGGAGAGACCCTCTACTCACATTTTCAATAACTTGTTATTTCTTTATTCTATAAATATCTCAATGAGTTGTATGTATGAGAATGAGACTCTTAGTACACGATCAGGCTGGCTCAGATTTTATTGTCCATTAATACCGAATGGTTGCACTTGTAACACCCATAATTCATTTCAAACAGCAGTATTATAAAATGTGCCAGGTGAATGACATACTTTTTAAAAGCCGCTTTTGTGTTTCTAAACTTTTCTTTTCCTGTTATTTTCTTTCAGTGTGTTTATTTATTTATAATTGTACAGATTGTACTGACACATTTTCTTATAAGAATAATTTCCCGTGTTGCGCACAAAGCTTCCCTTTTTCTTCCTTATGACCATATCGAGTCAGAGGCCACGGGTCTATCATACTCTTTTTAATCGAAGTGTGGTATACATGGGAGACTATGCCTTGATTACATTAAATGTACCACATTGGTGGTATCTTATTTTCCATTTTTATTACTAGATAATGTTTCCACATGCATCCTTACTCGTGATCTTTGTACATAGAACAAGTTCAAACACTTTTGTACAGGATTTTTAGTTTATAAATTTCATGAACGAAAATTTGACTGCATCTATTTCTAGGCTCCTTAGAAATGCTATATAGGTATTTGAAAACTTCTTATTTTGTCTCTCTAAAAGATGTTCTCACTGCTTTCCAGCTTTTCTTTTCCTGATTACTATTGAGTATCTTATGGATGTATTGGATGGTGTTTAGCATCAGTGAATGGCTTCTTTGTATCCTTTGCTTATTTTCTATAGTCTTTTTCCCCTTTATTTTCATCCACAGTGTCCTTTGTCTTCCTTAATTGCTTGAAAATTGTAAAATATATTTCTTTCTATTTTTTGAAAAATATGGAAGGCCAAAATATGTATTGCACATATTTTGACATATATTTTTGTGCATGTGTCTAGAGGTAATGCTTAAAGGATAAGAAAAAGTATTTTTTCTTCCCTGTGATTCTTCTGTCCAATCTTGAACTTCTTATTATCTGGGATTTTATTTTTAGATAACCATGCTGTTTTTATGAAGATTTCCTATTTCTTTGTATTTCATTGACTTTTGCGACCCATGACTTCCTCTTAAAGTGGTTTTCCTTTTGCTGCTATTTATGTTTTAATATTCCTTTCAGAGAAATTGAAAAAAAGTCTCCAATCCTTTGCCTGTTAGAAAATCAGCCTGTACTTTTGCCTCTCACTGAAGCTGGCTGAGTCAAAAATTCCAGGTTCCAAACTCATAGAGATTTTCCCTGGGACGTTCCCACAAGAGGCTGCTCCTCTGGCTAATGTTGGAGACCACTCTTCTTACGGTCTCCTGTTTTCCTACCGCTGGCTCTGTGGCTTGGCCTTGGTGGGCGCTGCCCAGTGCCGCCATCTTTGCCCTCTTGCTATGGGTTGGCCCAGGGCCTCCCTGTTTTGCACAGAGTGTACCTATGTCCATTTGTGGCACTATTGCTTTTCCTTTATTCCATTCTCCTGCTTTTTTCTTATTTGGGGTTTCTCATAGTTTCTTAGCCATCAATGCTGTATCTTTTTAAAAACTGTTTTCTATCTCCTCTAGACATTTAGGATAAGAAAGGGAAGGCTTCAGTTTGGGGTTTGGTCATGTATTAATTTTCGTCATGATGATTTCCCTTCTTTGCTTCTTTAAAGAAAAGTTAGACAATTGAGCAGAGTAACCAGTCACCACTAGTAACCGGCTGCTGTAGAGAGTGATGGCCCCACAGTGAGTATAAGGCAAAAGCTTTCTTGAGGGCTGAGGAACCGTGCCGTTACTGTATAAAATACCCTCAACGGCCCCCCGCACTCACACTGGACTTGGTTCTCCTGGTGTTTATGATAATTTTAATGTTCTGCTTTTCTAATCCGCAGATTTAGTGGAGAGATTGCTTAAGACACACACACACACACACACACACACACACACACACACACATAAGACGTATCATAAAAAGGTACAAGATCCCAATGATAAATGTAACTATTGTTTGCTTCCAATGTACCAATAAACTTCACAGGAAAAAAAAAAGACATATCAACAAAATACTCTCTGACAGCAGAGGTCATGAGAGGATGGGAATTGAGCCCAAGACACGAACACCCAGAACTAGACTTTTGTTAGGGGGACGGGGTGTAGAGGGTGAACAATGGCTAAAGTATTGGACTCAGAATTTTTCTCTGAAATTCCATGTTGAGGAAATCATTTAATAACACACTAACATTTTCAAATTAGATATCTTGTTTAAAATGCTGGGTTCCTGATCAGTTGAGTTTTTCTTTTAAATGTGCTTTTACAACACATCCATTGTATTTAAGCATACCTTTTAGGAGTCTGTGTTCTTTCTACACTTTTTTCTTTTATGAAACTTTTTAGATGACTGAATCAGCTGAGAGCACAGTCGGGTGCGTCTCATCATTGTAAACCACTGATTTGCCCTTGGCTGTGGTCCTACGTTCAGTGTGCCATTGGTATTCCTTTCATTTCAATAACAGACAGCCACTGGGATATCTTTTCTTTTAGTGCTTCCCTTTCGTAGGCATCCTTTATGGTTCCCAATAAATGTAATAGGTTCTTAACCAATGTTGGCTGAATTGATCCATTAATACATGCATGGATCGTGTTATATTAATGAACAGGTTAGACCAGATTTTCATAGAATGTGGGGAATTGTTTCAGTTAATTAAAATAAGTTTAACATATTACTCTAGCCAATCTTTTCCATATTATGACATTTGCTGTCTCCTTTGACATTTCTGTCTTCATTGCGAACGAATCTGTTCATTTTCCTTTAATTTGGAGACGTTAATTAAGCTCGTTGGCTGGGAGGTTTAACTGCCCCATTTCCACCGCAGTCAAAATGCCTCACAACATTTTTTTCAACAGCTCCTATCTGGTGCAGGCGACTAAGTGTATTCATACTGTGAAACAAGATGTGGACTATTTGTCCACAAGTCCTCGCCTTCCTTCCTCGGTCCTTTCCTCTCTTCTCTCTCTCTCTTTTTTCTTTGGTACCAGAGATCGAACTCAGGCCCTTGCACTTGCGAGGCAGGCAGTGGAACCACTGAGCTAAATCCCCAGCTCTCCTCTCTTTCTCCTTCCTCCCTCCCTTCCTCCTTCCTTCTCCCCTGCCCCCTTTCTCTCTCTCTTGCTCTCCACAGGTTCTTACTATTCTTGACTGACCTCGAACTCCAGGTGATCCTCCTGCCTCAGGCTCCCCAGTGCTAAGATTACAGGCACACACCCAGCTATGCACAAGGCTTTTTAAAAATCTTAAAAAAAACATTTTATTAATTGCAAGCCAACAAAACACGCTGTTATAGCTTCCACATTAACTGGTATGAAAGAGTGACAGAGGTGGGATTACATAAGTATTAGGGAGGAAAGCAGATTTGTTCAGTCATGCTGATTCCTGAATCCCTATAGAAAGTCCCTGCTACTTCCTGAGTGTTTTCAGTGCAATTATTATTACCTAGTACTGTGCAGTCGTGCTGCTCCGTCCCTGTACACTTTGTTGGTAGTGGAGGTTCATCGTGCAGTGCAGACTTTTCAGTCATTTCTCCTGAGTAAATGGGATTATTAAGGAGATGTGAACTTTATGCTTCAATTTTTTATAATCCTGTAACTGCAGTTCCAATGTTGCTGGAAGAGAGGTTCTTCAGGAAGTGTTAATAGTGGGTGAAACGCTCTGTTCTAAGTAGGTGGCAGATACACCCAAGGAAGGTAGCACTTCTTGGGGTCATATCAAAATAGTTCCTCCACCCGTCTCACCAGTAACCAGTAGAGAGTGATGGCCCCACAGTGAGTATAAGGCAAAAGCTTGCTTGAGGGCCAAGGAACCACGCCATGGCTGTATAAAATACCCTCGACGGCCCCACACACTGACACTGGACTTGGTTCTCCTGGTGTTTATGATAATTTTAATGTTCTGCTTTTCCAGTCTGCAGACTTAGTGGAGAGATTGCTTAAGACGTATCGGCAAAATACTCTCTGACAGCGTAGGTCATGAGAGGATGGGAATTGAACCGAAGACACGAACACCCGGAACTAGACTTTTGTTAGGGGAACGGGGTGTAGAGCACAGGTGCTGGGCTGTCTAGAGCAATGGTTAGAGCAGTGGGGAGGGGCTGGCTGGGTGAGGTTTTATATGGGCAAGGGGTCATAAGGGGGGGTGCACAGTGGAGGCAGATGTTTAGCTGCAGCCAGAGGTGAGCTTTAAATCTATCAGCAGGTTTGGATTTCCCATTGGGAGGGACTAGAAGTGGGAAAGCTTTGTGGTGGGAAAGTTGGGTCATTGTTTCCCCTGAGGGACTTCTTATCTGCTGGGAAGAGCCATTTAGGGTGTGGGGTTAGGGCCATTTTGCCTAGCAGGTACCAGCAGGAGGGCTTAGTTTCTTGAATTAAACTGATTTAATGATTTATTTTTAAGGTTTATTTTTTGTTTCATCCATATTTTGTAGCACACACATCTGTTTAGCAGATCTGTAGACATTCTCTTTTGCTCGTATGTTTAAGTAAGGAAAATAGGCTGGTAGTCATTTTACTTTGTTAGCATTCCAAATTAAAAGGATACTATTCTGATACACATGCGAGATTTAGCTTGGTATAACTTCTTAACTAGGTTGATTTTTGTCTTACTGAAAAACCTAAGGTATACCTTAGTATATTGCTTTGCTTTACATTTACTAGAGATAAGAGTTTATTTTCTGAAAAAGAGAAAAACCACACAGTAGATTGTTTTTTTTCTTTTTATAATGCCAAATGAAGCAATTTCTTTTCTTCTTTTTTAATCTGTCACCTGCTGCTTAAATTTTGCATTTAGAAGTAATATGGTAACTGTCACTGTCTTGACTTGGCTGGTTCACGTAAGCTTAGAATCACAATTTCCAATTTGAGCTTTGAAAGCCATTCTGCTAATTTTCTGTTATTTTCCCAGCCAGGTGTATAGCTGTTCTTTCTAAATAGGTCAGGTTATTCTGGCTTCATTCCTAGTTGTGGAAAATATCTGCTTAGGAGACAAAGATATTAGAATGTATGCCAGGAAGATAGAGAGTAGAGGGGAAGTTACAGGCTTTTAATGTGCTGCTGAGAGAGAATTGACAGAGAGGTCAAGTGTTCATTTAAATTTCTTTACATAGGCACAAATAGAAGTGAGAGAAGACAGAGAGCAGACAAGATCATAATTTACTTGAATGTTTTCATATGCATCAAATGATGGCCCAACATGAACGAACAGAGCCTAGAATCACTAAAACAAGGTGAAAAAGAACACAATCCAGACTTCTTGGTGAATGCTAAAAATTGAAGCCTAAATTAGACCCCTCAAGTTGAGAATCAGAAATGACCATAGCTATATTAGTTTCTCAGTTATTAGAAAAGGGGTCCCACACGTGCTGAATTATGGAGTGGGGGACTTAGCCCATATGGTTGGCTTGCAGGAGACTTCGTTTGCGTGCGCATGGCTGGGAATGCAGACAGGGAGACCCCAGCACAGGACTCAAAGCTATGGGTCAGCTGTTCATCTGGGGTGCTGGATAAGCTCCTAGAAATGTGGGTACCATAGCACCTGCTCTCTAGGATTTTCAGGTTGACGAATAAGAAAATGTGTGGGAAATATTTAAGATGGAGTCTAGTGTTGTATTAGATACCTAGTAAACACTAGCTATTAATGTTATTACCATCATCAAATGAATAGCTTCAAATATATTTTACATCTGGATTTCACTGTGTGTAGATTTCGTATTTTGTTACTTTTTAAACCGAAAAATAATAAGATGTTACTACTCAAATGGAATGTAGCTAAGTGAGCTTGGAGAGTTGGAGACTGATGAAAGTGAAGTAGGTTTCTTTATCCCAGGACTTCTCAGAGCTGTTTAAGAGGGCAGTATGCCTTGTGAGCCTCCAGTTTCCTGTGGACCTCCCTCTTTTTCACTTTCCCTTACTCTCTCCCTCCCTCCCTTCCTTTCCCCACCCCCCAACAGAGCATCTCAAGGAATTAGAGTTCCTCAGAATACACTTTGGGAGAAATTTGGTGGACCGGGTGAATACTCAGTCCCTGTGTAGTTCTAAGAATAATAGTTACAGAAACAAAAACCTAGTGAGTAGTCATTCAGCATCCGTTGTCTAAACCCTTGATACTTAAACTGTGGTCTGTGGAACAGGGAGCTTGTTAGAAATGCAGATTTGTTGGCCCCATCCCAGACCTCCTGGAATAGAAAAGCTACATTCAAACAAGATCCCCTGGTGATTCATACGCACATAAAAATTTCGAAAGCCCCTGCCTAGAGAAGGTCCACCTTTTCCCTGCATGCCTCATGCTTTTCTGCTGAAGTCTGTAGGTATATACCTCCTTTCCCAGCAAGGCAAGCTCAAGACGCCTGATGCAGTTTGTCTGCAAGGGAAGCAGGTCATCTCATCTCCACTGAGGTTTCTTGTGCTGAGAAGGCTGCCGTGAGGCTGAAGATCAGAACCCCATTGTGCCAGTGCTGGTGGCTCTTGGAAGCTTTGCTGGGCTTTGCTCTGTTCTTGTGCCGATTTCAAATCTTATTAGGCCAGGAAGTAGTGCCTGGAAAGTGGTTTATCCCGCTTTGGCTATTCTTGCTTTCCAATTCATTTTTATTGTGCTAATTAAACTTCAAGTGATATTTCAAGTACAGATTGTTTTTCCATTATTGAATCTTTGGCCAGCATATTAACACAGTATTATTAACATGACTCAGATGCTTACTCATTTGTGGGAGACTTTACATTTCAAAGATCTAGACTTGGCCACTTGTGCACAGAACCCTTTGGAAATTGCTATGATAGGGTGATATAATTTCTCTATAAATAAAGGAGACTCATTCTTCTCTCACAAAATAGGCATGTAATTATTCTTTAAATGAATCCGATTCCTAAATCATGGACATACAGTCTGTGCTAAAATAGACCTGTGCCACCCAAGGCAGTAGTATAATAGAGTGGTGAAGGCCCTGTACTTGGGTTCAAGTCTCAGGCCTAAATGTGCTTGGGCAACTTTAGCGGATGTCTTTGACCTTTCCAAAAGTCATATACTTCATTCATTAAAGGACAAAATGCTCACCTTCAAGATGGTTTATAAATAGTCACTAAAACGATAAACATGAGTGTAAATGGCTCAGTGAATGCCTAAAAGTGCTAACATTATTATACTATAATTAAATATTTAGAGCTGTTAATCATATAAGCTTAAGCTCGAAGTTTAGATTTTAGAAGCTTGAAGCATTGGATTTTATAGGAAAAATTAAGATTACAACAAAACTTTTTTACTGACATCTCCTTATTTTAAACCTTTCCTGCTCAGACTGTCTAAAATATTAGACACCTCTGTGAAGGGCAGGAGATGGAACCCATTGCTTCATACTTTTTGAGGTGCCCAATTAGAAGTCCTTAAGCTCATTGTGGTGTGTGGCTAGTGGACGGATTCACACCTTAAGAACAAGCACAGTCTCACCAGAGTCAGCAAGTAAATCTATAAATGCAAAGAAAATGGAAGAGAGTCAACCAGGCACAAGAAGTTATGTTAGGAAAGCAGAGGGATGAGTGGTAGCTGACTTAATGGCTGAGAAATGCTGGTTACCAAGGCGGCTGTGGGGAAAGCCAGGAGAAAACTTGATTTGTATTGCAGAATTACTGCAAGCTTCAAGAAGTAAGAGTATAGGTAACATTACATTCAGGATGTTGGCATTAAGAAGCAGCTAAATATATTTTTGTTCCATATAGTCCATGTGACTGTGCCTCTCCTTTCTCAGTAGAAAACTGGAGTTTTATTCTCAAAAGAGGATAAAGTAAAGATCTCGAGGAATGTCAAGTCAAGTAGGGTTGAGGCTGTAAGAATCACTGAGAAAATAATGATTTTACACACTGGTTTTTGATGTTTCTTGCCTTCTTGCCCATCCAAGCAGGACCCTGGAAGACTGTCCAATGAATGATTTCTTCAGTGACCTAGACAACTTTCCTTTTAACATTCAATAATCATAATCACTGGTATAACCAGCCAAGAGGCCAGTAACACCACCCCACAGTGAAGCCATGCAATGCATTTTTCAAGGGTCAGAAAATATTTAAGGAAAGTTTAGATATGAAAGACAGACACAGAACAATTAAGGAGATCAATTAAAGAAGAATTGCAAGAAACAGAGTACAAATTCAAAAGAAATTATCATTAATATTTCAGGCATCAGAAGAGATGTTACATTCATGAAACAAAACCAGGGTGCCCTGAAAAGAATACTCAGGAAAGGAAAAAGAACCTTGGAAACTAACAGTGTGACAAAGGGAGAAAAAAATATTAAAGAAGATTGACAGATATGTCTGAAGAAATGTCCTATAAGTAAAGAGAGCAAAGAGACACAAAGATGGAAAATAAAAGGTTAGAAAGTTAGACAGGCCATTGATTATATTCAACATTCAAATAATAGTAGTTCTAGGTGGCAAGAAAGCATTGCATGATCATTGAACTGCATCTGTTTCTATCCTAGCAGGATGTGAAACAAGGTTGCATCCTAAAATTGATGCTCTCTTAAATTTGTTGAAATATGATAACTATTACATTTTAGGTGGTTCAGCTGCCAGGAAGGCTTTTATCCTCATAATAAACTCTACAACCTCACTAGGCAATGTAATTTCATAGCGTGAGGAAAGATACTGAGAGTTGAGTCTGGCGTGAGCATGTGGGCAGGCTGGGGTTCTGTGTGTCTGTGACCTCATTTTCTTCTACTTGTGGGAGATCAGCAGGTAACACTAAGCAGAGAAATCAAGAAATAGCAATACAAGCTTGGCATTTAGGGAAATGAAGCTCAGTGCCAGAGAAAAACTCAAGAAATGTGAAAGGTAACTGAGGTAGACAAGGTGCCACCTGGGTGGCACTAGGTGGACTAGCTTTTTACACAATAGTTTGAAACATTTTTCGTAACTAATTTTGCAGAATTTGTTCAATCCCTCAGATGGTATGACTACCTGGTTGATTAGTTTTAAGTGACCCATACCACAAACTTCAAGGATATTCTTTCTTGATGTGTTTCTTAATAAATTGCAAATGTAATTGTCACAGAAGTTGTAGGAAAAGAGAGAGAGAGAGAGAGAGAGAGGAGAGAGAGAGGGAGAGAAGAACAAACTCACCAGGTTGCTCAGTCAGTGTGAGCTGGGTTCTTGGCCACCGACCATTTCTCTTGGAAACCCTGTGAAAGACAAATTGCTCTCTGCTGGACCTTACAGGAAGGAAGAGTTCCCAATAGGTCTCAGTAGCCACTGAAGCCAGATCTTTCAGTAGTGGGAGACGAAGAGATGTGTACTTGCTCCAGCCTCATTTTGGTGAAAGTAAACAGTGTCTTTGTCCGTAAAGACATGCATGAAGATGGGGGGTTAGATACAGCCGGGTGGGTGGGTTAATTGCCATTTAATGGCTGTTGAAGATGGATTGCCTTTACTGACCCCCAGGTTGCTTCTGAGTTAATGAGGTGTCATAGTTCCATATTCAGCTGTAGGTGAATACAGTCCCAAGCAGCTTTGCTGAGACCCAGAAGGAATTGTTTTGACTGTAGGACCCACCATACTGTTACTCCTTCTGTGACCCGGTCACACAAAAATACTCAGCTTCTTGCGAAGTTTAAAGCAGGATAGACACTCAGTAGGTCCGATACTTTGATGAAATGAGGGCAACATCAATTTAAAGAAAAAAAACCTTAGCTTTTGAAATGTAAGAATATAGAAATGGTGCTTTGCTGGTATGTTAAAAAATATTGATAAGGTTCAAAATTTCATCTGATAACATTTTAGGATTTCTCACACTAAAAAGGTTTCATTCAAGGGCTCATATAAATTTTTTATCATATTGTAAACAGGATAAATTTTAGTCATAATATCTAGTTGTGATTTATACAACTTTGACTCTTTCTAACACTGTGCTATTGCAATTTTGTCTTTGAAAAAATGCTTTGAAACCACCTTTCTTTAGTAATCTGTCTCCTTCAAATCCCCAGGTCACATACACAGATTTATAAGAGCTGCTTAATGCCAAAAAAAAAAAAAAAGATTTATGCAAAGCATGTAGACGCATCTTACCCCTTGTGTTTATGATTATAAAAAGGTGAAGAGGAGGGTCCAGGGGGGAAATCAATGAAATAAGGTGTTGATTCACAGGTATAATGCTTAAATATGTGCTCAAAAATGGGATTAGTAACTAAAGAACTGAAAAGAGGTAGAAAACCATTCTATAAATTAATGCTTTTTAAAATAAAGACTTTTCTATAAATACATTTGTAAGAAGTATAATAATTTGTTTTCAAATCTTATTACTGCACGCTTTTCTTACATTTGTATAGTTCATCAACTTAACACTTTTTCAGTCTGAGAAAATAAGTGATTAATTTTAATGCATGAAGAAATCTTAGTTTATTGCTCTTATTTTGATACTGCAGCTAATTACTTGCATATGCTTCTGTTTGCTTTTATTGTTCTATAGGGTTGCCATCTGCAAGTCTGGCTGCACCCAATCTCACTGTGGAAGAAGGAAAGTCTATCACCTTGTCTTGTAGTGTGGCAGGTGACCCACTTCCTAATATGTACTGGGATGTCGGGAATCTGGTTTCCAAGCACATGGTAAGACTTGGATTGACTTCTGACTTAATAGAGAGACAATGACTATTTCAGTATGTGAGACTGTATTAAATCCAGTAATGACCAGCTCATACTTTATAGGCTCAATTATAGAAACTTATAAAATATTTGATGCACACTTTCCATTTATTCTTAATTAGGAAATGCATGTTTGCATTTTAGTTACGTTTGCCCAATAGATGAAGAGTCTGTAACCCTAGCGAGTGCTTTGTGTCATCAGGAACAAGGAAATTGACTTATCTTCTTGGTCATTTCCCCTCAGGAAGGTAGATAGGGACTCATAGATTGAGTCCATTTCACAAATTTAGGAATCAAAACACTGAGAAATACAATAACTTCCATCAGCCTGAGTCCAATTCAGATAGAATTTCTAACGTCATCTTACAGACACACACACACACACACACACACACACACACACACACACACACACACACTTTTTTTTGGTAACTAGGGGAAGACACTCCAAATCTTGTCATTTTGAGATCAATCCTACTTAGCCTACTTAGGGTTATTTTTGTTTGTTAATTCAATTGTAGAATGAAACAAGCCAGACTCAGGGATCCTTGAGGATAACTAACATTTCGGCCGATGACAGTGGAAAGCAAATCTCTTGTGTGGCAGAAAACCTTGTGGGAGAAGATCAGGATTCTGTCAACCTCACTGTGCACTGTACGTACTCAGACTAGCATGTGTTTTAGTAGCAGATGATCAGGGACATGGCCCCATTTGTCTGGGGCGCTCCAGATGCTGCTGGAGTGTGTTGAAAGAGCACATTGCGGTGTTTGGTGCTGCTGAAGTAAAATGCTGTCCGCCTCTGTCACTGGTTCTATTTCTGCTTTATATTTCTTACTCTCACGTTCTCTTTTGAGCTTCTTTTCTGATCTTGAGCTTATTGCTTTGTGTCCTCCCTTGTCTTTTCCTAACAGAACGTAATGTGAGCTGATTGTTCTCTTGTTAATTTTGATTTTAAATTCTGATCAAGCAGTTTCTAAAACTGACAAACCAGTTTCTTCTTCCTCTATAAAAGCAATGTGAAGCTTTAAAGTAGTGATGGGAAGCCTAAAGCATCTGCTGGCTTTTTGTGAACACTTAATTGTATCATTGATACACCGCAGCTTTATTAGTTTCAAATAAAGTTTCTGTGGGAAGGTAAGAGGCATCCTAGTTAAACCACTAAAAGTTAAAATCTGCAGAACATTTTATTATTCTTGCTTTAAATTTATGGGTGCCTGGCAGCTAAGATATAAGATGTGTGTGTATGTGTGTGTGTGTGTGTGTGTGTGTGTGTGTGTGTGTGTGTGTATATATATATATATATATATATATATATATATATATACATATACTTCTTAGTCAAGCATAAATGTGCATTGTTTTCCATTATTCCAAATATAATAATATATCTTCAAATACTAGATTGCAGCATGAAGTGTGGTCATGTATTAAGTGAAAACCACACAAATGCTCTGCATTATTGCTAAGATTGAAATCACAAACCACAATCCTTGGACATTCTCAGTACCATCACTATGCTTAGAGGGCACTGGACTGACAGTTTCTCATCATTTTGACCTACGCACAAGCTTGAGGTCAATGTTATTACCAAACATGTGTAACGAACTTGCAATTATATGCCCTTAATTCAACAACTCATTCAAAGTTCCTTTAAGGGATAAGTGGGCTCTGGGCACGGGTCACAGGAGGTAAGTATGGACCTTGCTCATTTTGTGGTCCTTGAAGTGGCATGCACCTTATTTTTAAGTAATGGACATGAAGCTCCTATCATTGTGTTTAGATTAAATTTTTATAGAGGGGATCAACCAGATATTAAAAGCTATTTTGCTTTGCAAAGATTTTTTAAAGAAGGCCTTTGAGAAATATTTGGTAAAGCAAGTGATCAAACTTTGCAAATTTAGATTTTATAGTTTTATATTTCCTCAAGAAAGGGAACCTGAAACAATACACATTTGCAGAATTAACTAACTCCACATGCCCAGTGGTGAGGAATTTCACTGGTAACTGAAAAGCTTTCTGTAGATTATGAAAGTCAATTAAGTTCTTTTCCAGATTTGCTTTTTCTTCAGTAGAATTCTGAGAAGATTTATGTGAACACAAAGAGGGCAAGTTCAGATTATTTGCTTTCTCTTAAAGATGCTTGGACTATCTATGTGGTCATTAGGGTTGGAAGAGTTGAGCTGAGCTTGTCTGTCAAAGTTCAGATAAAGAGTGGAAGGAATCAGTGATAAGGAATATTAACAGCTGACATGGCCATCCACCAAAAGGACCTTACTTACAGTGACTGTGTGTTGGCTTCCATGATTTCCATCTGTTGTGTGATATATGTGAGGGCTACTGGGTTAGATGCAGGAGACCTGTGCTCCTGTCCCAAGTTGGCCTCTCTCAATAACCTTTACTGACTTACCCAACCTCACCAGACGTTGGTGGGACAAACAATGGTATTGGGTCTTGTCTTAGTTACTTTCTCTCATTACAGAGACAAATACCCAACACCCAAAGTTATCACAGGAAAGTTATTTGTAGTTTACAGTTCTCTTTTTATGGTACTGGGGATCAAAGTTGGGACCTTGTGCTTGGGAGGCAGGCAGTAGAACCTCTGAGCTAAATCGCTGGCCCTGTAGTTCACAGTTCTTAAAGGTTTAAGTCCATAATTGTTTGACTCCAAGGCAAAGTAGCATGGCAGAGGGGCATTACAGAGGAGAAACAGTTCATGGTAGGCACAGGACAGCAAAGCAGTGAAGAAGCAAGCAGCAAGCAACAACAGCAGCCCTCTTTCTGTCCCTTATATTCTATCCAGGCTACACGCCCTTAGAGCAGGTAGCACTCACACCCAGGGTGGGTCTTCCCCTTACCCACATCCAGAACTATGCCAAATCAATCAGTGGACTAAATTAGTAATCACACAGCCTTAATCCCAGCATCACACACTAAATCCAGCCGGCTCTGAAAAGCCCCACCCATGACAGCATGAAGCTTTGTGGGGACATCTAGATGCAAGCTGTAATGGGTCCCAAAGTGCTTTTCCAGTTCTTTATAATTATCAAAGGACCACATTAAGATGAACAATGAGTGATGTTAAAATACCTTCAGTCAGGATAACTATTCTGTGAAAAGATACCACTTGATAGTGTTTGTCTTTTTTTTAAAGCATAACACTATATGCTTACAGTTGGATGAATCTCTAGTCTGTTTTTTTTCAGGATTAAATCGGGCCTTAGACATTCAAAAATCAAAGAATTGACATCTAGAATCTAGCAAAAGTGGGCCGTACTGTTATTCAGTGCTTTAAAAAAAACCACTGTTGACAAGCAGTGAAAAAAATATCAAAGTTTCATACTTTATAATAATCACATCAACATTCATTGCTTAATCACTTTGATCTGTTTTAGAAAAATTATATGAGATGAGTAAAATTTCAGTCATTTTGTTGTTATTTGACTCACTTAGGGGAGAAGACTTTAGGGATTTTTGGTGCTTTATGTTTGGTGAGGAACTTGTATAGTATAA
Organism: Fukomys damarensis; assembly: GCF_012274545.1. Classification (NCBI taxonomy): domain Eukaryota; kingdom Metazoa; phylum Chordata; class Mammalia; order Rodentia; family Bathyergidae; genus Fukomys; species Fukomys damarensis. The sequence goes on from NW_022900916.1 coordinate 68,750,792, forward strand.
AGGACTGTATATTAGAAATCAGAGCGGATGCCATATGAGTCTTTCCACTCTCAGAAATCTCTTAGATCTGTTTGGAGCTGGTTCTCATGTGCACGGAAAAGCTTTGAAAATTGAGTGTGATGTATAGTCTTAAACTGAGCAGAGAAAGGTGTCTCTCTGAAGCTCTCCGGGGAGTTAATTCTACCTCCATGGTGATACAGTACAAAATAATAATGGATCCCTAAGTTATTGGTTGAGTGTTTTCTCAAATCAAATAAAACCAACATTCAAAGTGGTTGAATGAAGTCCTCTGTTGATGACACAGAAATCTGGAGACTGGGGGAATTCTGAGCTTTCTGATGCTATTAACTCTCTCTTTTTCAATTTAGTTGCACCAACTATCACATTTCTCGAATCTCCAACCTCAGACCACCACTGGTGCATCCCATTCACTGTGAAAGGCAACCCCAAACCAGCGCTTCAGTGGTTCTATAATGGGGCGATACTGAACGAGTCCAAATACATCTGTACTAAAATTCATGTAACCAATCACACGGAGTACCATGGCTGCCTCCAGCTGGATAATCCAACCCACATGAACAATGGGGACTACACGCTGATCGCCCAGAACGAGTATGGCAAGGACGAGAGACAAGTCTCTGCTCACTTCATGGGATGGCCTGGGGACATCGACGGTGAGTATCTGCAGTTTGTGCCCTTGAGAGGGCAGGGTCTTTCACTCAGCTCTTGACAGAATTGTATACGATAGAACTGTCCCTGGGCCCAAAGCACCAGGATTTAGTCTAGATCATGGATCTGCAAGTCAGCTGGATTGGTTTTATCCTGTATGTCCTCTAGCGCTCAGGGTAAAGAAATGGCAGCTACCCAAGAGCCCTGTTTCTCAAGGCAAGCACAGAGTGTAAGAGGACAACTGAGAAAGTGCAAGGTTTGGGAAGGTCTGAGTTTCAGCAGGAATCCTGCTCTTCATCCTGTAGGCCATTGGTCAAAGCAAATCGCAGGGCCAAAGTCACATCGAGGGGCAGGGATTTGTACTGCTCCAAGCAAGAATTTTGAATAGGCACCTAATATACACAAGGTTACTGATTAGTGGATCTGAGAGTACTGAGAAAAGGGTTATCATTATCTCAAGTCTTTGATGAGATTTTTACACTCACAATGGTTAAACCTATGTAAAGCCACAAGCAGATGAAATGTGTTTTGTTGGCTCATGAAATATTTACGATAGTTTTTCTTATACTTTACACTTGTAGTGAAGAGCCCTGCATTCTTAGGCACGGGTCAGAAACCAGTACCGTGGACTATTTTCCTGACTTGGACTACCGGAGCCGAGCCACTGTTCCTTCAGCTCGCGCCTTACGTTTCTAGGATTGGTATCTGACCAGTGGTTTGGATTGGGGGAATGGTGCTTAGCATCTGGGCTCCTCTTTGTGGCCAGCAGGGGAGTTTCATTGTGAGCTTCACTGACCGTAGGACAGTTGCCCTGCCTGTGCATGACTCCTCACTTCAGTGGAGTATTTTTACCTGCTCAGTCTTAATCCCCAAAGTGCTCGCTCCTACTGGGGGTTGGAGCCTGACTGTTGTGCAGCTCCTCACTACAAAATCTGTGACTTAAGAGTCACAGAGAGGGGCCAGGGATTTAGCTCAGTGGTGCTGCTGGCTGCTTTGCAAGTGCAAGGTCCTGAGTTCGATCCACGGTACAAAAAAAAAAAAAAGTCACGGAGATGACCTGTCAGAAGGAAGGGAAATAGATATCTAGAGGTCTGAATCGAGGGGCCACTGGGCAGCACGTATCTGTTGGCTTACAGGGCAGTGCCCCTGATGGAGAAGCTCCCTGCAGAGCCACCTTTGCCAAATGGTAAACAAAATAAAATCATCCTCATTACCCTGTAGTTGATAAACATCTTTTTAAATGCACAGGCTTCCTTAGTGTGTTCAAAATGTGATTTGAATTATGTAAGCTTGATTTACAAGCAGCCCTTCAGGGGCACATAAAACAGTTTGTGTTTGGAGGCAGTGCCTGGACATTGGTGGTTGTTGTAGTCATTCCTGTTAGATCTTCCTTCCCCTAGCTGAGAGTGTAGCTGCTCAGCTGTGTGTGCACTAGTAAATCTCCAGCTGCCTATGTTTCCTCCCACCTGTTGTGGGAATTGCAACTTTAGAATTCATTCTGGAGACTCTGATTAAGAGCAACAGCTTTTTGTTTGTTCTTAAATACAATTTTTATTTTAGATCTGTAGAAAAGTCACAAAGATAATACAGAGAGTCTCTGGAGACTCCGCCCAGTGTTTCCCCTTGCTCATGTCTTACGTTATGATCAAACCTTGGTTCACAAACTTAATTTTGGTAGAAGGAATTCTGCAACCAGATTGTGGAAAAGATTAAATTTGTGAACCGAGGCACTGCTATAGTGTGGTGTGTTTGTCATCACAAGGAAACTGACTTTGGTACATTGCTGTTCACTCAGTGAAAAGCTTTATTTCAATTTTACCATTGTGGCCTTTGCAAACTGTTGGGAGCAAAGGTCTGGAGTCTAAAAGCCATCAGACGCAGGTCTGTGTCCTTTGATATCTGAACTGTGTACAGCCAATAACTTCTATTTTAGATTGGGATTTTCATGTATTTTCTTTGAACATTTCTTTTTTTTTTTTAAGAGTAGGCAAATTTTATTGAGGGAAAGAAAGCTCTGTCTAAGAGAGACAGAAGAGGGACTAAAAAGTGGGTTGCCTGCTCATGCCACTTCTCTATGATGTTTTATACAGCAAAACCATGTGGTGAGGCGGGTACAAAGTGGCACAAAATGGTAGGACCCAACGGAAAATTGCAAGGTAGGGCAAAACCATGGGCAACCAATAAGATTACTAGTGCAGTCACCCAGGTAACATTGATTAAATGGGGGTCAAATAGGGGAGCAAGTCCAGAAGCAAGCATACAAGGATTTTCAGTAAGGGTGGCATCAGGGACATTTTCTGGAAAGGCTGGGCTAAGACCTTGGCCCCCCCATCCAGGTGATTGATACCTATTGGCAATATCAATCACTGCTATTTATCCCCAGGGGAAGCACAGGGGTATGGTAGTTTCTCTCCTTTTACAATTCTGGCCACAGTGAATGTGTCTTGATTGTCCTCCATGTTGACTCCTTGCTGTGTTGGCTCCTTGAAGGAGGACCTATCTAACTGCCTAAAAGATTTCTAATTAACTTACCTACCTGCAGTATTCCCCTCTGTGAAGAAGTACCCCACCTGCTGTTAGTGGGTAGAGGGCAAAGACAGCTCTAGCTACTTCCAGCTGAAGAGGGTCATAGTTGTGATCAGCAGTTAGAGTTACTCTACAGAGGGTCTGTCTAAAGGCCTTTGGTAGGTGCCTGGCATTGTCATCTTGGTAGCTGCATAGCTTTTAAGTCTGGAGGAAACAAAGCCAAAGAAACAGTTAAGAATGCATGAGCCAAATTATAAGGTCAGCAGGATTGCTATGAATATAGCCCACAAAGAGGATAAGGTGAAGGTCCAGGGGACTTCAGAATCCAATGTAGAAGTAATTGTGTACAGTTTAGCAGTTATGAGCTATTTACAAGGTTGATCTGGTGAATTCTGGTAAAAGAAATCTAGCACATTTCTCATTGGTTCCATTTGTATGACTGCTTGGAGTTTGGCAGCCTCTACGTAAGAGTAAACAAAACTTCTAAGAAATTAGAGTATGGATAATCTAAGAATGAGCACACTAGAAGAAAAGGGCAGGTTGGGGAGGAAGTCACACTTAGAAATTGAAATAGTGATTGAACCTGCTGGATTTAGATTCTTTCACTGATAGAGGTTATCTATAAGTCTGTTACTTTGTCATAAGTCTGTCTAGTTTAGCTGTAAAATAAGACAATTTAAAGAACAAAATCACTAAGAAATACAAAACAGTAGCTGAGCTCTTATAGGTTTTACCATAGTTTTTTTCCTAGTGATCCATAACCATGGTGAGCTACTGGTAGAGCTGGAAACTGCCAGACGGTGTCAGTGACTGGAGCCCCTTTTTATACCTAGCTTTATTAATATGGCATTATTTTATACTTCTTTTGGTTATTCTTTTCTGCTGGGTGTTTAAGACCAAGTTAAAGTGATACCTGTATCAATCAACATGAACCTCTTGCTATCTGTCAAGGCCAGTTGAGTCTCTTCAGGCATTATTTTGGAACCGTGCATACGGCTTCTCAGCTCCTCTGTCAGTGTCAGCCGTCAGGATGGGTCATGGCCTTGTTTGACCATATCGCTTTCAGTGAAAGCGTGGGAGACTTTTCCCTCATGGTGACCCTCCTTTGACACACAGTATATTTATCCTCTGGTGTCCAGCAATCTCCCTGTTTAGGAGCTTGAGAGACTTACCAAAGATGTAGGATCCTGTAGGAAAGGTTCCTTTGTGTCCTGGATCTTGTAGACCTTGAGGGACCAGGGCCAAAATATTGGCTGTCCTCATAGCCCAGTTACCTTTCTAGTTTTGGTCTCCAAACTTTAGTTGTTGAACACCCAGAAGAGAAGATCAGTGACATTGGTCGTGTGCCGTAGGAGGAGTGAGTTTAACTACTCTAATTCTGTCTGGACAGTAAGCACTTTGAGATATAAAGCATAGTTAGGGGGCTGTTAGTTCTTATCAACCATGGTTGTACTAGTAGTTGAATCTCTGCAGAATGTTAATAGACAGCAGTCATATATTATAGAGAAACTTAAGACCAAGGGCCACACATAGTATTTTAGCATGGCAGTCATGATGACATTTTCTTTGTAACACTTACAGATTCATCTTAGTATGGAATAGTCTTTCAGTCAAACACTTCTATCTGATCACAAGACATTAAACAACATAAACAAAATTCTTATTTGTTATTTTTTTAGTAGGATGCCATCTAAGGAGAACATGCGTGTTGGCCTATAAATGTACCTTAGGAGTTCATAACGTTTAACCTCTAATTTTAGTGTGTGACATTGTTTCGACCATTTGGAGACTGAGCATCCCTAAGCGTAGTGACACATATAACATACATCACATAAGTTTTTAAGGAAACTATTATTTGACTGGTGATCTCATGCTGGCTTGACATGTATCTCTTATCACAAATAGATGGAGTGCAAGAGAAAGGCACATACCTGAGTCAAAAAGATCATTACCGTAAATACCCTAGAGGACTTGTCCATCCAGAAGGCATGAATACATACACCATGAAATGACAATGAGTATCATTTACATGAGACCCTTTGCCCTTTAATTTTGTTTTGTACCAAGAGCATTTTAAATAAAACCTTATTGTTTTCCTACAGAAAATTTAGCCTTTTGATCATGACCAGTGTATGCATATCACAGTAATGTTTTGCAGTGTATTTTCCACAAGGCTATGAAAATTATTGGAGTCCCCTTTGTGAACAAAGGCTGGAATAAATATCTTCCAGTCAGCCGCTCCTTCATTTAATAAGGGAGTCCTGTCCAGTAGTTTTCCAAAGCCCAAGAGTCTTTTTTACTTTTATAAATTTTTGGATGATCCATGAAAGCCAGACCGTAATAATTAACACATTATTTTTGACCAAAGAAAGATTCCTGAGTTATTATATATAAAGAACAATATGTACTGTATTTGTAACACCAATTGACATTATTTGGAGCATCTGGCAACCTGAGGGAAGCATGTCTTTCTATAAGGCAACTTGAGTTACAGGCAAACATCTTAAAAATTCAAAATTCCAAAAGAAAAAGAGCTCAAAGAAAAGAGCTGTACATATTGTAACAAACTGAACAGACAGATGGACACATAAGACAACTTGTTTATAAACCATAGTGCACTCAGATGTATTTGGCCAAGTTGAATTGTAATAACTTTTATAATTTTTCAGTTTATAATTATAAAAAAGACTAGTCGGAAATTTGTAGATCACTTAACAGAGATCTCATAATAATCAAAGGAATGGAATCTCGCTATATCCTGCTATCTAAAGGTGTCAAAAGCCTTTAATTTCTAGGAGTCTCCTGAGCTATTTTAGGGTTTTGAGTTATGGAAAGGAAAGAATTAGCTTAATTATTTATTCTCCCAGTCTTTGGATTGCCTTAGATATAATAAGGCCCAAGTATCAAGGCCACAAAGTTGTGCCTTAGACCTAAAAACATAACCTCTGTTAGAAAATTCAGCAGGACACAGGTGTCTTGGCTAGAAAGCTCTTCTGGGGGGCACATAACACTATACCAGCTATATATTGCAAGACTGACTTGGGAAAACTATAGTATTTCCTTTTACCAAATCAAGATATAGGGATGTCCTCAGCTCTTTCTAGTTGGCGAGTTAAAATAACTGAAGGTCTTTTTTTTTTTTTTTTTTTTTTTTGGTACCGGGGATTGAACTCGGGTCCTTGTGTTTGCGAGGCAGGCCACCAAACCGCTGAGCTAAATCCCCGGCCCATAACTGAAGGTCTTAGTTATTATGTTTTTTAGACTTTTAAGAATACATAACTGAAAATGTCTTCTATTTTAATCTTCTATCTGATTGGCAGACTAGTAGGGGTCTTGTATAAGAACTGATCATATTCCAGTAGAAACCAGTTATTCTCCTGGCTGCCTGTCTTTTGAGCTTCCAAAATTAAGAAAATATTTGTCTCTAAATGTAATACTACTTGTCTCTCATTAAAAATCAATATTTGATTTAAGAGCAATATTATGTCTTTCTAATCTAGTCCATAGGTCTGAGTCAGTTCTCTAAAGACCTCAATGTACATATCAGGGTCATCAAAAAACTTATTAGGTCTCATTTAATTTGTCTTAGATCACTGAGGAAAAGACACATGAATGGAGATAGTCCCATATTTGCCATTTAATTCCTGCAAGGCATATTGTCTTTGAAGGACCTGAACAACTTAACTAAGGATGGAAATATCCTCATAGAGATTAATTATGGCTGGCCTGGATACTCCATCCTTAGCAACTGGTGGTCAAAGTTTAAAGTTGTCTTAGAAACTTTGTTCTCAGGTTCTAAAGATTTCTAAAGGTTCTAAAGTAGCCTCAGACTTAGAGGTACTGAATGTCTTAAGGGTGAGGTGTCTCATTACATTTACACTTGAACACAAGCAAGAATTACTTCTTAGTGTAAAGAAAATCTCAACACAAGATGATTTTTGACCATTTGCTCTCTTTTACAGTAGAATTCTAATCATGAGATAGCTTCATAATACTTTCCTCTGTGTCTTTAGGAGGTAGGCACACCACACGCAGGTGTAGAGAAATACTAAATTGCTCCTTACTACATTAGAAAGGAATGTGAGGTTCAGATATGGAGTTCCTAATCTGAAACAAGTATGGCATCCCATAAGTCTCTGCTTGATTCTTGTGTCCCCTAGGGCATCCCCCAAGGTTTATTCCACTCCAGGGTTTATTCCACTCTACCATCTGGAGAGAGATCCAGAAAATAGAACCAGACTGGACTGTCTATCCTTTACCAGTGCGATCTTATCTCCCTCAGGTAACTCATATCCTTACTCCAGTAGGTACTCTCAAAGCACAAGTTACAGTTGACTTCAGCTATAACAATCATGTTTAGAGAAGGAAGTATTGCTAGCAAATCAAGAGATTCAAACCACTGCTTTCTAGTTCCTTGAAAGAGCGAGGAAAATAGGACACTTTTCCTGCAAAAGAGATCACCTCCAGAGATGTTAAGTCCGAGATTCTGCCCTGGGCCCAAGGATAGCGAAAGCTCTGAGAAATTTCTGTTATCTCTCCAGTCTTTTAGGCAACAGCAGCAAGATAAAGCTACTTCTTTAAGGTCCATCTTAAATTCACTAAGTATTTGGAACTCATAGGTCTTCCTAGCAGCCACAATCCACATAGTAAAGGCATCTTTAATCAACTTCTTACCCACACTCATGGAGGAAGAGAAAGGCTGAGCAAAATAGTCCCATACCCTAGTTAGCAAGTAAGCACAAATGCAAGTTACTGATCGCTATTTTCCCTAGTGTAAGACAAAACAGTTGTTGTGAGTTGTCTTAGTCTGACTTTCTGGAAAAAGGAGTGGTCTGACTACAAGGCATTCTCAAATGAACTCCCAACAAGCTGGAGAAAAGTTTAAGAGGAGCTTCTAACTCACTAGCAGAGAGAAAAAGTCCAAATAAAGCTCAAGCTGGCTAAACATCCAAAAAATCACCATATAGCATTTTATAAGTCCACGGTCAATGTTCCAAAGTCCATAACCTATCAGAAAAGGTGATTTTCTCCCCTACATACATAAATGGTGAAGATCATGCATTGGAGGGATAGAGAAGGTTCAGGTAGTTTTTATTCTATGATTTGTTTTTTATGTTTGTCTAGAGATGTCTTACTAGTAGTAGAGAAAGCAGTCCAAACCTGTAGCTCAACTCTTAATAGAGGCTTAAAAAAGGTCCCTGATGGCCTTGTTTCACTCTGAGACAGAGGATTCCTGATGATCACTGACAGAGTTCCCCTTTCACCTCACGGAGGAGTCCAGATAGGACAAGATGTGGAGATTTTCTGCCGATTACCCAGATGGGCTGTCGGGAGCTAGTTTCTTCTGAGGGACCTTTGGGTATCTGCCAGAGAGTAACCTTGGCCATGACTCCTCGGTTGTCACCTCAGTTTCTGCCAGTTCCACGCAATCAGACATCTGTCTCCAGAAGGAACCCAACTACCTACCTGGTCAATGTTCCACCTGCCATTGGCATCAGTGGAACTGGGGATTCACAGACGGCAACTGGAGAAACCTGCCCTCTGCTTTGAGAGTGGCAGCTGCCCTCAAGGCAGTTACTAGCTGGCAGAGTAACCACCATTTGTTTATGATTCTGTAAGGTATAGATAAAAGCCTGAACTGTCTTTCTGAGATGGTTTTATAAGAGGCCCATTTTACAGCATTTTAAAGCAACTAATTGCAAGTGCAACATGTACAAAGCAAGAATAAACATAATTTTAACAAAACAAACAATGCATAAAAGCAAGAGATCTGCAAACATTTAAAATGCACAACTTAAAATTAAGACACTTTTAAAACAAAAGGTGAAACAAAAGCCAGAATTTATGAAACCAAAACTGGAATCTATGAAACAAATGAGAGCCCATGAAACAAGTTACAATCTATGAAGCAAAAAGACCAAAGTTAGAGCCTATGAAAGAAAACTCTTACCTCCAACCAGTAATCTTGGTGGAAGAGCTCCAAAATGATATAGGGGGAAGAGAGGTAACTCTCAAACCTGCTAGATATCTGAAACACCAGTTGGTGTTCTCTAAAATCGAAGAATGAATTCTAGGAACAATGGAGGTTAAGAGTAGGAAAAAATTATTGAGGGAAAGAAAGCTTCTGTCTAAGAGAGACAGAAGGGGGACCAGAAAGTGAGTTGCCCCTGAACATTTCTATATGATGCTAACGTTTGGTAGAAGTGAACTTTTCTTATCCGTGTGGCCTCATTTTTTTCTGATTGCTTCTGTTCGTTTTATTTTATTTTATTTTTTGGTACCAGCAATCAAACTTGGGTCCTTGTGCTTACAAGGCAGGTGGTAGAACCACTGAACTAAATCCCCAGCCCAGCTAAATCCCTGGCCCTAGTTTTAATATAGCTAGTGATGGGAAAGAATTATTTTCTGGCATAACAATAAGTTCAAGTCTCTCAAATTTTTTTAAGGAAATAATTATTAATTTATAAAAATTAAGCCCTTACAGAATGATGATTTTTCCCTCCATTGATTTAAGGACTATTTATGAAAGAGTAATAGATGAAAGTGGGAATGAAGAGAGTCGGTCCAACTGTGGTAGATTTGAGTGGCCCTAGAGGGACGTAACCAGTGTGACCAATTAGAGATTGTGGGGTGGAATGTTTGTGGGTATTTATGAAAGTCATAGCACTAAAATTGCTTTCTTTACCTCTTAACCCCTTTTAAAACTAAAGAAAAATAAACAAATAGCAAAAACAAAAATCAGTTCCCTGATGGTACATCCTAAGTTAAGGACAGCAGATTATCTTCAGATTCCTTCAGTGTTTCTGCCGTCATTGCACTGGACTTGATGAAGTTTAGCTCTCACAAATCTTTTTGTGATGTTTCATCTACTGTACTTCTATCTCCAGTGTTCTAGATGAGTTTCTGTTGTTTTTATTATGTTTTACATTGGTAGTTTCCTGTCTTACAAGAAAGCAAGCAGCTTGGGTTCACCACGCAGCCAGCTGCCTGTCCACACGGAGCTAGAAGAATTAGGGTGCCAGCCCTGGTATCCCCGAAAGGGTGTGCTCCTCATCGGCTAAGATCAGTGATGGTGAACCTTTGAAAGCTTTCAGATGACAGAAGACAGCCATAGGTTCACCATCACTGGCATAGGTGGTCCTTTTGCTTTGGAACACATTTTTGAAGGAAGGGAATAAAACGTGTTGAAAGAAATCAAAACATTAAAATAAATAAATAAAAAGTTCCCATGACAAGAGCTCGTGAACACACAAGAGACTGGACATTTTGACATCGTGGTGTCCTTGCTCCTGGATGGTCTGGAAACACTGCATAATGGCAGCCACTCTGCTCCCCATTTGGAGACAGGAGAGGGCAGCTGGGTGTGAAGGCAGCATCAGCCCAGGCTGCTGTGCCAGTCGCAGGATGTGAGCGTTGAGGACGTGAGATAGGCTTTCCAGGCAGAGGCAGCAAGTTGAGGTCCCAGCAGGCGGCTGCCTTGTGAGTGTCCGGGAGCCACGTGGACTCTACCGGGGACACACTGGGGTATGAGTACGGAAAGACAGGCCTCGTCTGATCCTCCGCTGTCAGCAGGGGCCAGCGCCATCACCCTCTGTTCATTACTGCAAACTTGGCTCGTGTTGAGAGAGAGAGGAAGGCTCTCTACACTGTATGGACCACTTTGGACCCCTTTAAGAGTAAAAATAGGCTTTGGTCAGTTTAGGGTTGTGTTTAAAGAACAGAACGCAAGCTTCAGTTTCCAAATGAAATCTGGGAACTGCGGTGCATTGAAGAGCACAACCTGTGGCCAACACACTGGTTTTAGATTTGTTTTTTGTTGCCCCTATAGAAAGCAATTCATTAGCAGTAGTCTTTCTTGGCTCTCAGCATAGCAATATCCTCCCACCCCTGGTTGCACATTAGAATGAACTGGGAAATTTTCATTATTATTCTGTTTTATTTTGCATTCCTTGGGTTTACCTTTGACAGTTTGGATTGAGTGGCTCCTAGGTTGGACTATGGCATCTTTTTTATTTGTTTATTTTTAGGCCACCCAATGAGTAACCAGTGACAGTGTTACTGGTCTTAGTGAGAACTCTGAGCTGCTGTTCATGACTGAGTAACAGATGCTCCTTTGGGTAGTGTAGGGTGCAGGCACACACTCAGCTGAGAAACATCACGTCTGATCTGAGCTTGAAGTTAGAACCCCGGCTTGCTCTCATGGCCAGGGGGGCAGCAGCCTCTGTGGTTTCTGGCCCTCTGCCTCACAGGTGGTAGGAGGTGAGGGTGTGGGGTGGCAGGGAAGTTTATTTGCTGGTGGTTTTGTGTTCTATGGGCCTGGGGATATACTGTAGTTGTAAGTGGACTTTCTCCCCTGGAACCTTTGAGACTTGGAGAGTCTGCTCTCTGCTGTTCCCCCGACACGAGCAAAGGCATCTGTACCCCATCTGCTGGAAGTACAGTAGTGCCTCGGTTAACAAACTCCATTCTCTCCGTGATTCTGGTGCAAACCAGATTGGATGAGAACTGAATCAAATTTCCCCTAAGGTTGACACTGAACCTAACCATTGAATTTGATTTGGTTCTCTTCCAACTTGGGTTTGTGAGCAGAATTGTGGAATCAAGTTCATGAACTAAGACACTGCTGTAATGCTGTCCTCTGGGAAGGAGCTCTGTGTGGTGTGGACCCTCTGCTTCTCCAGGTCCCCCAGGCAGGATCTGAGACTCCCCACACTGGGTTTCTCCCCTTTTGTCTCCAAATGAGCCCTGGGGAGCATTCCAGATACCCAGTCTGGACGTAGGTGGTGCACAGGTTGAACCAGACACCACCTCCATCCCATGGCTGCGGGCTGCCTTACCTCCTAACCCCCGCCAGAGCCAGGCCTGACCTCTGAGCCTCCCTTGTAGAGGGAACATGGCTCAGGCTCTTAGAGTGAGGCTGGGGCAGTCCCTGGTAGAGGAAATAGCATAACAGCACTTTCCCAGAAAAAGGCCTTTATGAGTCTGCCTTTATGTTTTTCTCCTCAGACTACTTTAAGTCTCAAGCTGAGTTCCAAGTTTCAAAGGACATGGGCCCAACTCACCGCCAGGTCTTCTGTGAAGTTTGCTTCCTAGTGCCTAGTGTCTACTTTGATGCCATTTGCCATGGCAGGAAGAGTCTGGTTTAGTGTCCTGTCATAATGGAATCTTGGGGTTTTGAACCTCACATCATCTCCGTGGAGGGCCGAGAAGTAAAGTGTGTGGGGCTGACCGTCACAGTGAGCTACAGAGCCTGAGACTATGTGAACACTTCCTACTTCTTAGGAAGGCAGCAGGGGTGAGGCACAGGTGTGGGGGACTAAAACATAGCCTCTCTTCGCAGTAAGGGCAGCACTGCAATAAACCAGAAGGAGAATGACGGAGAGGGAGAACATTTGGGCTTTCACTGCTGCGCCCTTCTCCTTCTGGGGCTGCCTCCATCCTGGCTCTCAGAGATCTGTTTCCAATCCCCAGGGGCGACCCTACCCTAGTGCTACACCCAGCTGGAGATCTGTAGAAACTGTGGGCAATGAGAGTCAAAGGAATAGGTGGGATTTCAAAGATTGCATTTTTAATGAGCTAAACTCCAGTCGCTTGCTGTTGACTCAAATGACTTACTCAGGCCTGACACTTGAACTTGGAATCGGAAGCATAGCCAGCCCTCATTCTTCACAGGGGGCAGCTTTGGCGCAGCAGGTACGGTTTGCATTTTGGATTCAGATCTGCGTCAGTCTCATGACCTATGTGGCTTGGAGCTAATCTTAGAGTAAGTTCCAGCACCTGCATAGAAAGTTGTTGCAAAGTTGAGGGAGTGCCCTGGACGTGCCCAGTGTTGCCTTGTGGATGTGGAGGGTATAATAAAGAAGATGTGCATTTCTCACCTCCCTTTCTGCCATAAGGGAGAAACTGTCTGCCCAGAATGCTTGTATTGTGCCACCGGCTTTTCCTCTCTAATCTAAAAGCTTAAATTTGCCATTCCACTATGAAAGCATTCTAGACTTGGCCCTCTAAGGAGAAAATGGAGTCAAAGTTTAGTTTCTCGAAAGAGTGGGTATGTGTAAGCCCTTTAGGGTGTCTGAGCTCTTTCCTGTTCTTCATACTCTTTGTAATGGGGACTGGAGGTGTTTCATAGAAGCCAGAGCCCTTCTTCTGCCCTCATCTGTAATTGTTTTGCAGCTGTACCAGAGATACCTCTTCTCAGTCTTTGGATGTGTAGCTTCTGTTTCATTCACTCAGAAATTGTCATCCTTTGTGACTTTTGGCTGTGGTGAAGCTTAAAGCTGCAAACCAAGATTTCTCAGAGTTTAATGTCTACACAGAACTGCAGAACTCCTGGGGACCATGTTAAAATGCAGATTATGGTTCAGGGGAACTGGAAAAAGGCCAAAGACACTGCATTTCTAACAGATTCTGTGATGCTGCTGACAACTGCCAGCCCATGGACTGCATGAGTCTTGAGGCATGAACCTCACTCACTGCTGACCCTTAGAGCCTGAGGGGAGAGTGCTGGAGAAACGGCTCCAACATGCATGAGGTTTAATTCGCTGAGTCTCCCTAAAGATATTAAATCATGACAGTAATAAAAATACAAAAGAGATGGTGAATAAAGATGCCCTATAATTGAGTTCAGCAAAAAGTAGGATGAATTCAATACGCGGCTCATGGAGGCTTAGCAGAAAGAAGAAGCAATTGAGGCAGTGGTTGCAGGCACACAGATAGGAGCGTGGGGTCATCTAAGGATTCTGCAGAGATTCTGATGTATCCTATTTAGCTTGCAGGCCAGAAATAAAGAGTTGTGCAAGATGGAATCGATGCCCTCAGTGGCTGGCACTGGAACTCAATCCTGTGTATGGAAAAGTGTTTCCATGAACAGGCAAAAGCACAGACAGAGAGGCGATTAGAAACGATGAGGGTTTCCTTTTCAGCAGAATTTGAAGCAGCAGAAAGGAGTGGCAGGGAGATCACTTATGGTCTATTGTAAGGAAGAAACCTGGAGCCTGCGTTAGCACCTTTCAGTCAGAGGGCACAAGTTCCACATGTTTTGAAGGTCAGCTGTTTTCATAAGTGTGAACGTGTCAGTCGAGAGTAGCTTGTGCTAGTGGTCATTACCCCGTGGTTTAGTGCTGTGGCTTGGAATCAACCTCCCAGAGCCTTGCTTTAAAGCTTACCTTCTCTAGGCAGTGCATAGAGAGTATCTCTCGGGCCCACTCACTCAGGAAGAGTATCACAGCCCGGGAATGTTCATTCACACAGCAGTGGGAGGTACTGACTTGTGCTTCCCAATTCAGGAGCAGTTGTCTCCTATGTGAAGCGCGTGTCAGGAACAAACTATAAATATTGGGAGAGTTTTCCCACAGCTTCTTCCTTGCCGGTTTATAAGAAGATTTGTGGTGTCTGAATGAACTAGCGCTCTTACAGTGCTTCGAATCGTCCCAAACTGTCAGGTTTAGATTCAGTGCTCTTACGTAGGGATAGAAATTCCTCACAAAGTTACTCACTTAGAAAATGTAACCCCCCCACCCCTTCCTTGGGACATTTGTTGATTTGTTTGGGCCTGTTTGTTATTCTGAGGGTGAAAGACAACAGAGAACCTTCCACCTGCTTTCCTGCCTTGAATTCCTAGAAAGAGTAAGGTTTGGCCACAGATCTATAATAATCATGATAATTAAGACATATTTAAATAGCTCTTTATATCTCAAGAGAACTAATGTTAATTAATTATGCTTTCTGAAGCTCCAGAGGAGTTTCCAAAGCCAATGCTATTATCCACTCTCGTCCTATGGAATACTCCTGTGTTACAGAAAAGTAGAGAGTCCTCAGTGCCGCTTAGAAAATGAGTGGCTCAGGCAGAAGTGAAATCTAGATGCTTGAATCCTTCATTGTTACGGTCCAAGTCTAAAATAACCTCCAAAAGTCTCACGTTCAGAGGTGGAGTTCAGAGGTGGCTCATGGGGGCACTGTATTCTTCAGAGGAGTAGTTTTACTGATGAGTTTGTGGCTGACTGCCCTGTTCAGAGGTGTGGCTGGGTGGGAAGAGGCAAGTAGGGGTGCTGCCCTGTGTGTTCTCACCCCAGGCTCCTCCCTTCTCTCTCTGCTTCCTGGCGGCCGCATCATGAGAAGATCTTTGTCATCACGATTTCCACCAGGGAGCCAACCATGGACTGAATCACCCCAAACCTGAGCCAAATTGAACGTCTCCTTTTCGTTGTGTCAGGGTTTTTAATCCAGTGATAGGATAGCTGACTAAACAGCCATGTTTTGAGGTTCTGGGGTTCAGTGTGCTTTTAAGGAAGTAAGGAGGGGAAAGGAAAGTTGAGCATCACATGTCAGAAAGCACTGGAAAGACAGGTTTGTTGAAGAGAACCAATCTTTTTCCTTAGTTTTATCACGTAGAATTCTTAAAAATATTTTGCACCTGGAACTTGTGGAAAGTCTTTTTCTTTCTTTATTTTAATGGGCATTAAAGTGAGACTAAGTAAGCTGAAAGGAAGGAGACGGATGTGTCTTCCTGGTCTTACCATTATTTTTATCCCAGTGGCAGAATGCGAAGTGACTAACCCTGTCCAGCTACCTTCTCCTCACCATTTGCATTTTTAATCGTGCAGCTGTATTTTGCCTTTTACTGTAGAGTCTCACTATTATCAAGTCATAACTAACTCATGAAGATTTATGTAAAATCTTAAGACTTACTTAGCAACTGTAACCGAGATTGGAAGCTAAAAATGAGAAGGCCTTCACTTTAGGTTATTTAGCGCCTAAGAAGATGGTGCAGCACTTTTGTTTGCTACTGTTGGGAAAAGAAAAAAAAGCGACTTCATCTTTTGTGTTTAGAAGCTTCACTGCCCTAGGGGATGGCCTCTTGGAGGTGCAGAAGAATGTCTGGAGCTATAATACTAACCCGTTGTTCCTTTCACTTAGCTGCGCTTTGGACTAGTTTCTGTTTTCCATAATTACAGACAACGTTCCTCAGGTCAAAATAAAGCAAAAGTGTGCGTGGGACTGCAGGTCACTCATCAGACTCTTCAGGAGGCAATGTCTGATCCCTGTACTAGTGGAGTGGGGTCCTTGGTGCTCATGCTGTCTAGGTTGTGAAGGAGCTGTAGCCTCCGCACTCTACTGTGGAGGTGTGAAACTGCTTCACACCTGTTTGTAACCCACTAGACTTGATGGAGTTCCCGGATTGCTGTGCTCTATGCCAGTTTCTTTTCCAGCAGGAAGCCAAGGCTTGCAGTCACCTCTCGTTGCCGGAGTCTGCTGTTTCTTACTTGATGAGAGCTGTAAGGTAGCATCTAAGGAAATACAATAATACATTCAAATCTCCATTACAAGGGTACAATTCGCTCGTTTTGGGGGTTTTCTCCTCATAGCCAGGGTTTGCTTTGTCCCATTCGAGCCCTAAATCTCTCCAACAGGGGTCTCCCCCTAAATTCAGCATATCACAATTCATAGCAGTATACAGCACACGAATGTAAACTGAGTGAAAGGAACCAGTTAGAAATTATAATTTAAAATGATGAGATACTGTCAAAAGGTGTCCATTGCCAGAAGCCTAAAAGGAAAGTGGTACTCTTTTTCTGCGTCTGCATTTATTGCGAGTGCTGGAGCCCGTGCTCTTCATGAGCTGGAGATCCATGCATCCTTCCCAGCCCTGGGTGAACTCTCTAGGCCTCAGCATGCTGCATGCTGGGAGGCATTTCTTTTCGGTGGAGAGCACGTCCTCCGCAGAGGTACATTGTCTTCCTGCGAGTTTTATAATCGTACACTGAATTTGCTTGTTACCTACAATGAAAGCTGAGTGACAACACTTCTCATACAATTTAGGAATGAACAGTGCTTTTCAGAAAGTTTAAATGTGGCCTGATTGTTTGCTGGTAAACTTGGTAGAGAAGGCATGTACTGATAGGAGTCGTAAGTCAGGGAAAGGAACTGTTTCCTAAGCCTTTAGTTGTGATCCCATCCCAAGTCCCATTTTTCTGTCCTGAACATTTGCTCCTCTAAGTTGGTTTAATACTCCCGGGCTTTGTGCCGGTGAGGGGTTGGGAATTCTCTTTTGTGATGAGGCAAATTGAGGCTCTAAATCATTCATAATCACTGAAGCTTTTACAAAGTGTGGCTGAGATAAATTTGGCTCAGACTCCTTGGTCTTCGTATTTTCATGGGATTGCATATTTAAAAGCAAATGCTGACCACCGACCTCCCCTTGTGAGTGTGTGGTCCACAACAGTGTCAGAGCCAGCTGGGTGACCAGTTCCTCCCGGGTGTAGCAGTGCAGGTCCCACATCCAGGGGAAGCCCTCAGCCTTAGACAGACTGAATGGGTTTGTCCGGGACTGCCCATTTGAAAATTTAAGGTCCCGTGTCTCGGTAAATCTCTTAGTCCCAGGCAGTCTAGCATGGTTGGCCACTCTAGTACAAACCCAGGTTTGCACACTTATATGCAAATACTTACAAATTACAAATCAAGGTGATGATTGCAAAATAAGGCAGCATCCGTCCTCCTACCTGATAAATGTATGTCCATAATTACCTGAAAAGATGGAATGAGGTCAGCATTCTCAGGCTCTTGGAGTTCTATGGGGGAATGCCATGGCTTTGCTGGACCTAGTCCCAGACCATAACCTCTGACCTGTGACCCCAGCTGTGCAGCTAGAGGCTCTGCGGTTATGCATGCGGACGACCCTGCCCACCTCTCTGGGCTCCCTCCTGGGCCCTCTCCTGGGTCTTGGATTAGTGCGTGCTCTTGATGGATGGTGGGTGGCCATGTTGGGTAGATGGGTGGGTGGAAGGGGAAGTCTAACCAGCCTACGAAGAGGGCCTGTAGTGGGAGAGCTCTGGGTTCCAGGCATCTACAGTGAGCTCCGGAAGTGGAGGGTGGCTGCCGGAGCGCACACAGACTTGCAGACTCAGGTTGCACTGCATGGCAGAGTGAGATCTTCCACAATGGAGGATATAGAGAAGCTCCAAGCATGACTTGCTCCCTTGGCCCTGGAGACCCTTTCTTTCAGCAGAGGCAGCAAGACCCTGGGGCAACCAGACACCATTTTGTCTATGGCCTTGGGAAAGGGAAAGAACTTCAGAAGACTGGAAGGGGCCATCCAAATGACAGCAACTGGCAGAGGGAGTCCAACCCTGAGAATTCTTGTTTCCGTGTTCACTGAATCACCCCTTAAATTGCGATGCAGCCTTTAAGTCCTCTTTCAGGGTGACACGAGCTACAAATAATACTGACACAGTGTAACTCAGAACTTCTTAAAGATGGCACTGGGATCATGAAACTCCTGAAAATGCAACTGAAATGTACTGGAATCAATTACCTCATATGAATCGAGGCGATGCCATCTCAGATGGCTGTGCAGGCTGTTTGCTGCACAATTTTGGGGGTGGCTAGTCACACAGACTACAGTGTGAAAGGTGCCCCTGGAGTTGTGCAAAGCACAGACTGCTCAGCAGCATACAGCATCCCTGAATTGAAGTGCACAGCCATCCATTTAATTTTTCCCTGGTAAAGCAGGTATTCTTCTAGTTGAAATGTATTAAAATTCTAACTTGAGTTGTGGGGCCACTTTTATTTGGTTCTTCGTTTAGTCTAATCTTGATTACCTGCTGGGGAATTCCGGAGCAGAAAATTGGCTCATTTCCCTTTATTTTAATGCCATTTTCTGCTTAGGGTTCAGAAGTGAAATGAGAACTGAGCGAGCATTATGCTTATGAGTTTTACTGTGTCAGCGGGCAAGTGGAGTCTCGAATTTAGTTTGCAAGTTTTGCAAAGGCTTAAAGGCTTGACTGTTATGGGAAAATTTAATCTTATTTCCAAGCCGACTTTTATGTAGAGACCCAGTCAGCTGTAATCAGAGAATCAGTAGCAAATGATTTTGTCACCAGTGATTGTTGATGCTGGGCTTTGTTTTGTTTTGTTTTTAATTTTCAGTTTCTGGGAGGTTTTATGAGAGTATCTTAGAGCAGAATATTGTTCACCTTGTTGTCTGCAGAGCCATCCAAAAAAATTAACTTGATATAATTCTATATTCCTCTCCAACATTACATTTATCTATAACCTCTGATATGTCAATGATTTTAACAGAGAAAGTATATATATTGTGTGTCTGTGTGGTGTGTGTGTGTGTTATGCTAGGAAAAAAAAAAGATGTATTTCTTCAACCTTAGAAACTTCCCTGAAGATTCAGAGGAGAGCAAAATTGTGCTTTAGTCATCATTAGGTAGGTGATAATATGTTCGTGAATGTAGACGGCCCTGCTGTGCATAGTTTAACAGTAACCCCCGAACCACCAGAGAATAGCACAAGTGGTAGGAAAATTACCTATCTCTGGAATAATCGTCCTAGCACAGCTATTAACATGGCCAACTGTGTAATAGAAACAATCTACAAAATGAAATAGTCATAATTTACTAGTCTCTAAAGTTTTTCCAAAGTGATTTGTGATTTCTGGTTATTCTTTTATTTCTTTTTCTTTTTTGGAAGACTGAGGGGATTAGGGAATGGAACAGAGTTAGTAGGAAGTGACTTTCAGGCTTTCTTCACCTGTCCTATAGAAGTCTATTTGATTAAAAAAGTTTCAATACATATTTAGCATATTTTAGTTGCTATAGGTTGGTAAAATTTTAACACCAAATTATATACTTATGCATGTTTGCTGTGTTTTGTCTTTTAGGTGACAACCCAGATTATCTAGGTGGACTTTATGAAGGTAGATATCATATTTTCTTCACTTTGCACTTTATTGAAATGTTTGTATATAATGAAAATAAATCGACTAATGGAAGACCTCTAAACTCAGTTAAATGCACACTTTAAGCATTATATAGGCTGAAAGAGCATTGTAAAAATCATTCAGTATTGATGGACATCTTCCCCTTGATATTTATGGTGCCTGTAAATCACACTTTCTCTCTCATACTCTTTTCTTGGAAGTATTAAATCCATTCGGCTGCAACAAACATTTTGTTTCCATAATTGGGAATTAATTACCTGCTTACAAGCCATGACTACCAAGGAAAGAGAACTATATTGGTTGCTGACTATGCGAGTAAACCCAATTTAAGATTGTTCCTTGTCTAATGAGAAAGTTTGGCTCACAGACAGGAACTTCAAAGGAAGGGCTTAATTTAAGGGTAGTTAAACCAGCAGTCCAGCCATATCATCCAGGACCCAAATTCTCTGCCTCCTGACATGCCCTAGGTCCTTCTCCAGCTTCACAGGTGGATAAGCAGATGCTGATAGAAGGACTTTTGCCACCCAGGTTAACGAGAGGAAAGGAAGAGTCTTCTTCAACGGTGTCCCCGAATAAAGACCTCCTTCCCAGAAACCAACAGACCCTCTTCACACCTGACTCTGGGCACACTGGGTCACGGTCCATTCTCATTACCGATGAGAGGGATGATTTAACTTTTCGTTAACTATTCCAATCCTAGAGTTGGGGCAAGTTTCCCTGGATGGATAAATTTAAACCCTAAGCAAATGAGGGAGTCTCAGGACTGTGGAAGGGGAGAAACTAAGAGGTCCATGATACTAGCTTTTGAGCCAGTATCTCATCATACTTTCCTCTTCTCATTGAAAACCCAACTTATTTTAGTCGGTATGAGAACCTGTCTTTAACAGATTTCCAGACGATACTGGTGATCATGCAGTGACGAAACGAGGAGAAGTGACAGGCTGCGTGTTGAGTTGGGTTAGAATTTAAGAATGACTAAAATATTAGATTAATTTAAATGTTACATGTATGTATTCTAAAAATATTCTGTTCTTTAATTGTATATGTAAATATACATGTAGATGGCAATTTTTTTCCTTAAGGCCATCCTATGTTTGAATGTTTATTATAAGGTGGGTGTAATTAACTTTAGTTTAATTAAGAATTATATTGTCTCTATCTGCTTATGCATATTAAGCCATATTTGTTCTAGGCTGTGGTTTGGTTGGTTTATGCATGTGATTTGCAAAATTTTCTTTTTATTTGTCCTGACATAATTTAAAGAAACAGTATCTCAGATTGTATCACAGAAGATTATGTGAGAATTGTGATTTTTTTACATTTTAAAATTATGCTTTGGATTTCTCTTGAGTATCCTCAAGATTTTAAACATGTCATCTTCCTACTGACCTCAAGTTACACTTTGATCCTTGGGCTAAAATGTCATGATACTAACTGCTAGATACTTTAGTAATTTAAATATCACATAAGGCGTTGGTGATAACATAAAGAAGGAAAACTAAAAATGATGTAGATTCATGTTTGAAATCAGGAAGTTTTACAAGAATAAAACAGCAAGTGGAAAATAGGTGCTTTTTTCTGTTATTTTTCATTCCCATTGGGAGGAGCACCTTGCTAATAAAGGTATCATGTACTTTAAATTGCCTGCCCTGAGGTCAGTGTAATGCTTCTACCCGGAGAAGGTGAGTTGAGGCCGAATTAATGGTGCAGTTTGTTCAGGATGGAGAAGGTGCTGCACCTATTTAGGCTTAAAATATAAACAATTATAGACAACGTCATGTGCCGTAAGTTCAGCAAGAGTTTTCTTGGTAATATTTTTCAGGGGATATTGCTAATAGGAATTTTACTCACCAAAAAATCAGTCATTTATCCATCCCAATCTACATAGACTGAAATTGATTTGGGGCTTGGTGTAATGAGAACACATTCTTAAAAGTCTGAGCATTGTGTTAGTCTATAGTTACTAACGATTCTGAAACTGAGATATTGGCAGTTTTGAACTCTTCCAGAAAGTTTCTTGGTGGACCCAAATTCTATGCTGATGCTTATATCACATTCCATTCCATCCTAAGCATTTATTCTTTACAAGAGGCACCTGCCCAGGAATTAGTGTTGCCCCCTTGAAATCTGGTTTGCTCCCTTTTTATCAGGTGGCTGCAGATAAGCCATGTCACTTTCTTCAGCTGACAATCCTCAGCTCTAAAAATGGCTGTCAGACTCGGTTTCTGAACACTCTTGCATGTCTATAAACCCACAGCTTTTAAAAGGTCAATTCCCTTTCATGTTTGTTTTGAAAATTCCACCAATAAAGGGATGTATTCAGTGCAAAAAAGAAATTCTAAACCAGATTTAGAACTTGACCAATAACACAGTGATGTAAAGATCTTTGCTGAATAAAGCTTTGGCGTCCTGCAGTTGCCAAGAGGAAGTGGATTTAACTCAGTACCCCTGGCCAGGTTGTTGCTACCCTGGCTTTTGAAAATTGGTCTTGCTTCCTGCTGGCACTTATTATGGCCTCTTGTATGCTGGCAGCCTAGTAAAAACTCCATGTTCCTTCTTTCCCCTTTCTCTAATTTAAGACTGGACTACAACAAGTGACACCACGAACAGAAGCAGTGAAACCCCTTCCACAGTTGCTGACAAAACTGGCCGGGAACATCTCTCGGTGAGTGTGATGACCGTGTGTTTCCTAGATCAGCCCAGCTATCTCAGTGGATCACATGTTGAAGGACTGTGGTTGCCTCTTCAAGATATTTTTATGTTTCAGATGCAAACAGGGTAGCAAATATAAGAAAAGCAATAAAGGAATTATCTAGCCTCCTGTTTATTTGCTTTTCCTTTTGTCTACAATGTTTAATTGTTAGTGAGTCCTATTTCACATATGGTGGACCCTCAATTACGACCGATGACACTCGAATAGCTTGGGTTAGTTAGGATTCATCTGCTGTCGTTATCCATGGCATGTGCCCAGGTAAACATCCAGATCTCCTCTGTATTGACTTACAACCAACTTGAATTACAACCAGCCCTTGGGAACCAGCCAGTTCATAAGTCAAGAGTCTACTGTATCTGTCCTTTACAAGGTGATCACCTGATCAAGAAACCAGTGTTTGCATGCAGGGGACACATCTTCACCTCCTAAATATTTTCATAAAAGTTTGAGTGCTCATCATAGGTAAGGAATTCAGGAACTTCTGAGCATGTAAATGTATGAGTGAAACTCAAATCAGTATTTTAGAAGCCTGCATTTCCCCCGGGAAATCCTAGATGTGATGTGTTTTGTGTGACTCATGCCGGATGGTTAGGGGGTGGACATACAGGAATGGAAGGGAAGGGCGGCTGGGGTGTTTGAATACGAACTTGCAGGTTGGAGAACACAATGCAGATGCTTGATTTTTTGAGGGTACAGAGCGTGCAGGGCCGCACTTCCAGGGAAGGTCAGAGGTGCAGGTCTTGAAACTCAGTCCAGGTGTGTAGTTTTGTTGTGATGAGGAGTAAATTGAAGGGTGGCCACAGACCCCAGGGTCTAAGCTGTGACTGGCCTGTCAGTGGCTCTGATCCAAACGCAGAGCCTCCTCCTATCTCTTCTTTTCCTCCCTTGTTGTGTGCAGACAGCACTTCCTGTGAGCTCTGCCTCCTAAATTCAAAGCTATCCACATGTCTCCTTCTTGGCTGCCACTGTTGTAGGCTAACATAAAGATCGGCCACCTTGGGCCTGTGGATTCAGTCTGGCTCACTGCCTGCTTCTGTGAGGTTTGCGGGCTAAGAATATTTTTACGTTAAAATCAAAACACAAACACATACCAATTCCATGAAATTCACGTTTCGGTGCCCATGAATAAAGTTTTATTGGAACACAGTCATGCCCACTCATCTGCATACTGTCTGTGGCTACTGTTGTGCTGTGGTGGTGGGTGGAGTGCTGCAGCAGAGACCAGAGACCGTGTGGCCTGTAAAGCTGACACTACTTGCTATCTCGCTCCTACAGAGAAGCTGGCTACAACTGCTTTTTCCTGAGTGACACCGTAGCCTCTGATCGCCTCGCTCCCTCATGCTTATTACCTGCTGCTCTCCCTCTACCTAGCACCCTGAATGACCTGAAGCTCAAACGTCATTTGATTTTTAGGTTTTATTTCATTTTTAATGGACAAATGATGATTATATAGTTCTAGGGAGCAAAGCGCTATTTCCATATTTGCATGTATCGTAGAATAATCAAGCCATAGCAATTAGCATATCCATCATTTGAGGTATTTGCTATTTTTCTTGATGAGAACATTTAAAGTTCTCTCCTTTACTATTTTTAAATTATAATATGCTAGTATTAACTATAGCCACCTTGCTATGCAGCAAAATGCCCGAAGTTATTCCTCAACCAAAGTATAACTTTATACCTCATGGCCACCCTCTCTTCCTCCCAAGGCCACCACCCACATGTCAGCCTCTCCTGGCCACCATTCCACCTCCTGCTTCTGTGACATCAACTTTATTATATGCCACAGATCAGTGAGATCATATAGTATTTGTCTTCTGTACCTGGCTTATTTCATATAACCTGTGTTATATTAATCAGCTTTCTCATTTATGGGACCAAATACTTGCCACTCACAACTTAAAGGAGACGTGGTTTATTTGGCTCACAGTTACAGAGGGTTCATTCCATGGTTGGCTGGCTTCAAAGCAGAAGCATCATGGTCGAATGGTTTGGGAGAAAAAGCTGCTCATCTTGTAGCTGGGAAACAGAGCCAGGGAATAGTGCTAGAGAGGAAAGGGCCAAAGACCAGATGCAGACATCAAGGTCCTTCCTCCATGACCCACACAGACACACTGGGAAAGTGTGTCTAATCCTCTCGGAGGCTCCCAAGCCAAGTAAGCTAACAATTACGCTTGACTGCACCACTTCCTTTAGGTTCCATGTTATGCAAATGACAGAATTTTCTCAAATTCAGAATTTCTCTCATTGTTTCTCAGAATGCTTTTTTATTATAATTCCCCGTCTTCTTGATGCACTTTAAATAAAACTTCTCTTATAAAAGCTAAATTCTTCATGGTGGCTTGTGAAGCCCTCGGTGATCTTGTTGTCCTTGCTCCTTTCTCTGACATCATCACCTGTACTCGTCTCACGTTTTGCTACCTGTTCTTTCGAATACTCCCTCGAATACTTCAGGCTCACTCCCCAGAGGAACACGTGGCTTCAGCTTGCTGACCACATTTGGGTTTTAAGAAGGTCACTGAGGCTAGGTGGCTGGCAACCACTGCCCCCTTTTTCTAATGAGCACCTGGAATTACTTTTTCTTCATTGAGTGAGTTTATTGGTACTTTTTAGGTACACAGTACAGTTACATTCATCATTGGGATCTTGTACCTTTACATGACAGGTCTTGGTTTTTATTTTTCCCCTTACCCCTGCCCTCCCTTCACGCCCTCCACTCTCTCCTCTTTACAAAGACTTTGTTTTCATTTTTTCCTTTTCTCATATTTTTCTTTTCCCTTCTTTCCTTTCCCCTTCCCTTCCCAATTCCCTTACTCCTTTAAGCCCCTTTCTTCCTATTACACAATATCAATTGTACAATGAACCTTATTTACACTTACAGTTTTTCACACCTGAGAAACTATTTGGTATTTACACATATGTGTCCTATTTATTACACTTAAGAGCATGGCCTCAATATGCACCTATTTAGCTATAAATAACTCATTCTTTATGGCTGAGTAGTAATGTATTTTATAAAAAACCACATCTTCTTTATCCAGACCCCAGTTGATGGGCATTTGGGCTGTTTCCAAGTTTTAGCTATTACAAACCGTGCTGCTATAAACAAAGGTGAGCACATATCACTGTGGTATGAGTCTTTTAATTCTTTTGGAAAGATACCCAGCAAAGGGATAGCTGGGTCAAATGGGACCTGTAATCCTAGTTGTTTGAGGTATCTCCATATTGATTTCTGCAGTGGCTGCACCAGTCTGCACTCCCACTTACAATGGAGAAGGGTTCCTTTCTGCCCACAGCTCCACTAACATTGGAGTGATACTGGCTGATTTCTTGACAGCAGCCATTCCTTCTGGGTGGAATGACTTTATGTGTTTGTTTACCTGTTTAATACCTTCTCCCATTCTCAAGATTCCGTAATAGGAGTTTTAACTACAGTAGTTCCCCCTAATCTGTAGCACCAGTTTTCTTAGTTTCAGTTACTTGAGTTCAATCTGAGACTAAAAATGTTACATGGGAAATTGCAGAAATGAACAACTCACAGATTTTTAAATTGAGTAGTGTGATGAAATATCACATAATTTCTCTGTCCCATACTTTGTCTAGAGTATCCCTGCTGTGTAAGTACCCGCCCATAATTACTTAGTAACCAGCTCATTTATCAGATCAACTATCATGGTATCACAGGCCTTATTGCAGTTAATAATGGCTCCAAAGCATAGGCTTTTATTTCGGCATATCATTATAATTGCTCTATTCTTATTATTGTTGCTATTAACCTGTTTCTGTGCCTAATTTATAAATTAAACTTCAATAGGAAAATGGATACATATTGAGGATATACTCCTAAGTGAAATAAATAAGTCACACATGTGTAAATACCGAATAGTTTCTCTGGTGTGAATAAACTATAATAGTACATAAGATCCTAATGAGAAACTAACATTGTGAAATGGGAAGAAAAGGGCTAAAGGTGTAGGGAAAGTGGGAAGGGAAGGGGAAAGGTAATAAGGGAAAGAAAAAAATAGGAGAAAATGAAAACATGGAAAAAAATGTTTGTAAATGGAGAGGGGAGAAGGGGGTGAAGGGAGGGCACGGATAAGGGGAAAAAATGAGAACCAAGACCTGTCATGTGAAGGTACAAGGTCCCAATAATGAATGTAACTGTACTGTATACCTCAAATGCACCAATAAACTCAATGAGGTGAAAAAAATTAAACTTCAGCATAGGTATATTTGTATAGGAAAAGACAGTGTATGTAGAATTTGGTTCTGTCCTTGTTTTTCAGGAATCTTCTAGAGGTCTTGCACTGTCTCTTTTTCAGTTAAAGGGGAGCTATTGTATAGGTAGCCTGGTCAGTGTGTTTTGTGTGTGTGTGTGTGTGTGTGTGTGTTGTGTGTGTGTGTGTGTGTGTACCTGTATCCTCTGAGAATACTGCCTGACATCTAGTAGCCACTCAGTAAGTCTTACAGACTGGCTATATTTATGGTGGACACTATGGGACAGGTAGGGCAGAGATTGGAAATGGAGTGATTATTGAGGTGTTCGGTGCTATATTCTTGAACTTAGATCATGACATTGGGAATGGAAAGTTCATAGACAGATGCAGGTGCACATATCCAGTATAGACACACACACACAAGTACACACGCGCACACACTACAGACTTCCACAGATCACCATATGCATGACCCTGATGTACCAAGAACTAATGCCATGATCAGTTGGTCTCTATGATTTAATATTTCACGGTTTCAAAACATTGTGTATGTAAGAAGCCCAAGCTTCAGGAGCTGAACCTCTGATGTGCACTTATTTCAATTACTAGGAATATATATTAACTTCAGTCTCTTTTAGTGCCAATCATAGACGGAAGTCCCGATTGGCACGTCTCAAGACATTCAAGCTATTTATAGTGCCAAAAGGCAGTATCAGTAAAAACAGTCGGCCTTCAAAGCCTGTCAGGGGCCCCTAGAATCCTGTATCAGATATGCAAAACCATGTTTTACAAAATTTAAAGAAAAGTTAAAAATTTGGTGTGGTCCACATATCTGTGGTATAAACAGTCTCCAATCACTGGGAAGACTATTTTATTAGAAGAGTCTCAGAGTTGGGGAGGTTGCAGGTGTTGTCAGGGCATTTGAGAGCCCTAAATGCTGGCCTTCGGGCCCAGTAATGGCTCCTCACACTCCTGTTTGGGTTTGCAGGAAAGGACAGATCCCATTTGTTCTGTTTTAAAAGACATTTTCAAGTGAAAACCAACTGACCATCCAACTCACCAAATTCTCACATAAACATCCTCTTTCCCTCCAACACAGGCAAAGTACCTGAAACTACATTTATCACTTTTTGAAAAAGCGATACTCTCACAGGAGCCTTTGCTCCTTCAAGTTTTTTGATTCAAAATCACTTCAACAGAATTAAATATCAATTTGCAAATCTTGAGCAGCTTTTCAGCAGTAGCGCCCCTTCCTGTTCTGCAGGAGGGGTTACACATCCAGTAACGATTATCTAATGAGAAAGTGGAGGCTTGGAGAAGTGTTTGCTCTAACTAAAGAACATTGTTTCTGGGTCTCCCATCTGGGCACAGGGACTCAGGGATCCTGAATGCTGTCCAGAGACTCTTTAAGGGAGTAAGAGACTGTACCAGTGCTTGGTGAGAGGTCAGGGGACTTGGGCAAGTCATCCCCCTCTGTCCATTCCATGTTTCTTGTCCAAAAAATAGCATTTGAATGTGTTTATTTAGGCATTCTCCTTCTACTTGTACAATGTTGAATTTCTTGAGATAGAGAAATTGCAGTCAAGGCAGTATTGACTCTTTTTCAGGAAAAATCAGATGTAAGTAAAGATCAGGCAGCAACAACAGTAAGAAAAACCAAACCCACTGGGCAAGTTCGAAGGGAAAGTCTTTGTTAGAATAAGCTGATCTACAGTTAGCATTGGCAGAATCGCTGCCTGTGTGTATAAAGGCTGCTGAGAAGGACTTCAGTTTGTATTGCACTGGCACATTCTGGGAAAGCGACTCATGGTGAAAGCACCAGGGAGAGGCACCTCAGACTGCCGCTCCATCTTGTCCTGCTTTGTGTTTGTTGGCTTTCTCAGCACTGCCCTCCTCTGACATCAGGCTGGTGTTATCACGGGAGGGTCAGCTATGTGCTTTTACTTTTACGCCTTCATTTTCAACCAAGCACCTGGTGAGGAAGTTTCGTGAGCAAATC
Source organism: Fukomys damarensis (assembly GCF_012274545.1). Classification (NCBI taxonomy): domain Eukaryota; kingdom Metazoa; phylum Chordata; class Mammalia; order Rodentia; family Bathyergidae; genus Fukomys; species Fukomys damarensis. The sequence goes on from NW_022900916.1 coordinate 68,779,642, forward strand.
ACATGTTTTGTACCTGGACAAACTGGTTCACACTCCATGGTTGGGAGGTGTGCCTTGGGCTTCTTATTTAAATTTCTCCACGTTTAGTCTTAGCATCATGGCATTGGCATCTTTCATATTCATGTGTCATCTATGATAGTAGACACAGTTCCAAGGCCATTATCTGCATTCACTTATTTTAGATTTACAACAAACTACAAAGTGAGTATCGTATTCCCTGTTTTATACATGGGGATTGTGAGATGCAGGGTGTAGGTGATTCTGAAGTGATATATGTAGTAAGTGGTAAATCTAACTTTATGCTCAGGAGCAGCCAGGGCTCTTAATATTTTTTGGCGTGCAGTACCTCACTATGAGATGAGTATCACTCAGGATAAGCTATGCTGTGGTAACACAAATCTTCAGGTTTTAGTGGCTTAAAGCCATATAAGGTTCCTTCATGCTTTGGTATATCCTTTAGCTGTGAGCTCTTTTGAGCATTATCTTACATCTAGAATAGAAAGTTTGCATCTGTTATGACACAGAGGAAGGAATTCTAGAATAAGTGCAGCAGGCTTCTCAGCGTTGGCTCTACCGGCGTTTGGGGAGAGATGATTTTTTTGTTCAAGATCCCTGACCTAGCCACTGGCTTCTATCCACTAGGTTCTCAACTGTGATAACCCAGAATTGCCAAGGTCTCTAGGCTGGCAACGCTGCTTCTGGTTGACAGAACTGCAGTTCTCTGCCCACTGGCGACACAGGTCTCCTGAGCAGGCCGGGAGGTACATTTTACAGAGTAACGCAGAGAGAAAACTGGAATACATGGGGAATAGTGCTAATGATTACCACCGAGGGCCATGCTACTGTAAGAGTTAAGGGTTATTTTACAGATTAAATGAAATAGTGAAGCTAAAGAGACTAAGTCAGTGTGGATATCTGAGACAGTGTAGAGCCAGACTTGTGAAATTATATCTAATTCCAGTCACTCGTGTGTGTTCGTAGATGCAGTCTTAGTAGAACATGGCTACATCGCTGGCTTCCCCGTCTTCTGTGGCTGCTCTCAGGCTGCTCCTCCGCTGAGCGGTTGTAACATAGACTGTACGGCTGGCTAAGCCTGAATACTTCCGGGCAGCTTGTATTTATTTGTTTATTTGCTTGTTTGTTTATTTTGGCAGCAAGATCTTGGGCTGAGCAAAACTGAAAGAAGATGAAGCCCAGTGACGTATTCCAACTAAAGTCGACCGGACAAGATTAGAAAGTCTGTCCGGCATGGGTGTTTTGGCTGAATTCTCCTATAGTGTATTTCCAGACTGCCATCGATGGTGGCTGAGTCCCGTCCTCTTCACTGGACAGAGTAGATCTGCATATTGTCGAGCTCAACAGTCACCACCTGCACATGGCAGTTCCTCCCCAGTGGTTGAATCAAAGAGCAAAAATTAACAATGACCAGGTTTTCATGTGCACAACAGGGAAAGTATAAGGGTCACTGGGGCAAACAGGTGAGGGGGCGGAAGCATGGGAAACAGGAGTGAGTATCAGGCTGAGCCTAGAGCTCAGAACAGCCAGGTTCATGGTCAGGCTAGGGAAGGCTGGCCGATGACTGCACAGCTCTCTCGGCTCCCACACCTGGTGTTAGCTCCCTGGGAGCTGGTTGGTCTGGAAGGTAGAAGAAGGCTAGAAGATGATGGCCTTGGAAGGCGGGGTGGTTTCCAGAGCTCCCAAGCCCCCTAGTGTGGGCTGAGGTTTGGTGCCGGATTTTAGGGATGGCACGAAGTTGTACATGGTCCTTGCACCACGTGGGCTTGGGAAGTGGCAGTACTTGAGCCCAGGCAGTGCTGTCACTTGGTGGTGGGTCCCCCGGACCAGGAGGGCCCTGTCAGATAGGCTATAGTGGAATTGTTGCCCAGTGCAAATAACTAGATTAGGTAAAATGCCTATTTATAATGTGGAAAGTTCTCTTCTTTCCTTTTAGGGTAAAGCAGTGTTAGGTGGTCAATGATTCTGTGCAGATAATTTGGCTTTACAGAGGCAAACAATGTTGAGGTAAAATTTGTCAAGGCAAAGTATTTTTGAAAACACTAATTTAGTGCTGAGAAATATGGCAATTTATACTTGTCAGATAGGATAATTTGATAATTTTTAAATGCTGATCTTCTGTTCTATCAGATAAATCTGGGGGTGGCCAGCATTGTGGTGGCAATAGTAAACCACACTTGACTCCCTCCACATTTGACTCCTACCACCTTGAAGCCCTTTTGATCCCTGTATTCCGGTATTGATCACCAAGCATCCGTTGTAAGTCGTATGGTAATGCGAGGACATGGAACTGCTTCTTCCCAAAACCCTGAAAGATGCTGCGCAGTGCTGTTTATGTCTCTGTTCCAGAATGTGAGGCTCTATTTAGGGTAGCCTCGCCATCCTGAGGGATAGTGATGGTAATGTGAGTGGAATGACCATGTATGTCTGTGTCCTCACCATCTCAGGGCCGTGTGCGATAGCATCTGTATATCTACCCTTTGTACGCGCATACGCTGCATTTGCAATCCACCCCCCACCGCTTTTATTTTGTACCGGGGATCGAACTTGGGACCTTGTACTTGTGAGGCACCACTGAGCTAAATCCCTGGCCCTGAAATCCCTTTTTAGAAAAACTTTAAAACCCCTTTTGGCTGTATCATCCATACAGGAAGTGTGCAGGTCACAAGTGTATGAGAGCTTTCATAAGCAGAACTCAACCCAAAGTGCTTTGCTCTTTCTGACTCAGTGCTCCCAGGGTACCCTGATGTCTAAGAGTGACAATACCAATCTCAAAAATACCTTGTATTATTGGACAACTTTCAAACATGTACAAAAAGAGTAGTAAAACAACCCTGTTGTATCATTTACCACACTCAAAAATTATCACTATTTTACCATTAGTGTTTCATATTCTCTCTGCCCACAACCCAACCTCTGCAACACAGCATTATTTCTCAGACCAAGATCTCAAACTGCAAAGACATTCTCTGCCTTGAGTGATACAAGTCATTCTCTCCAGATAGGAGGGTGGGTGGGTAGGTGGGTGGTGGATGGATAGATGGATGGATCTGTGGTTGCAGCTATAGATAGAAGTATGTCTGTGTGAAACTCAATTGGATACCTATTTTTATAAACTTTAGCTTATGATTTTTCCATTTGTAAACTATATATAATATGACCTGTATTATTTTAGCACATTTGTTAAGGATTAAGTGAATTGACTTGTTAAAGCTGTTATAACAGAAACTCTTAAGTACTCAATAAACCTTAGCTGCCACCTCAGCATTATCATCATTGCAGGGAGCTGGTTAGCAGGGTTATCAAGGCCTCTCTTCCTGTCCACAGGTCTATGCTGTGGTGGTGATAGCGTCTGTGGTGGGATTCTGTCTGCTGGTGATGCTGTTCCTGCTTAAGTTGGCAAGACACTCCAAGTTTGGCATGAAAGGTAAGAAGGGCTGAGTTTATTTTACTTCTCATGTGGACTCATTTCTGGCTTATGACTAATGCCAATTACTACTAGAGAAGGAAGTGGCTAGATTTATAATGACTGGGATTTAAAGCTGACAAAACAACAGTGAGGATATGATTCTACAAATGAAGACAGAGAGAAAATAATGTTGGTTACTCAACACTGCCCACTTTCCTGTGAGGACGGTTGTCCCAGAAGACACAGGACTGGTTTCTTGAGTATCAAGTGGCTAATAATTGTAGGCTTGTAGGCAGTGCTCGGTTTTCCCATGTGCTTTCATTAAGGGCTGCGCCATACAATGGCAGTAGGATATACGGATACATCTACTTTGTACAGAGAGGTTCTTTCTGCTGCAGTTTGATTTCCAAATCTCCCATGGTGAGCTTTTGGTTGCTGTTGTTTTTCCAGATTTTTAGTTATTCAAATTTAAGCTACAACATTGGAAACGAAGTAAGAGCAGCCATTGGCAGTACATGGAAGTGTTGTACGTGAATGGCTTTTTTTTAAATGGAAAAACTTCTAGTGTTGGATTAAAAATTATGTGGCATATTGACCAAGATTTTTAAAAGTGTCTTTTTTAAAGGCTTGGATATTAATAGGGGGAGCTTGCATAAGTGTTATGTAAAAAGTTGAGTTTCAATGATTTAAAGGCATGTGTTTTAAAGTTTAAACTTTATATGGGCTAATATATTAATGTCGTATTGTGTGTGGGCTTACAGTTTGACCCTGCTTATAAATACCTCAGTGGGAAAGCAGTGAGGAAGCTTTAGTGGTGGCTCAGCTGTGTGGAGAGCAAGTCTGGCAGGTTTTCTTGATTCACGCGGTCTATTAGCACTACTGCTAATGCTGCTTGTATGTGGAGAAGGGAAAGGTTAAATGGCAGTAAGCTGCCTGGCATACACTGGGTCCTAGGGAAGATCAGACCTATTTCTGACGGCTCCTCCTTTCATTTTGTTGGTGTCCATAACAGAGATTCTTAACGAGATTCAGTAATGAGTGGGAAAGCAGAGGGGTGACTTTAGGCACAAAGCGACGGCAGACCCCGTATCTTTGTTCCCCCTTAGCCTACAGACCCTTGCCATTTCTTTAAGAGGAGAACAGATTTCTCATTATCCAGGTATCAGTAAGGATTGGGAGAGGAACTACACTACAATAACTTTAATTCATTCTAGGACATGGGTTTTCACATGTGGCTGGGTCCAGAAGCCCTTGTAGGACTTGCACAAACACAGACTGCTAGGCCACCCTCAGAGTTTCTGGTTTAGCAAGATCAGAGTGGACCTGCGAACTGACATGTCTTACAGTTTCCAGGGATACTAACATGGATCGTCCAGGCATTCTTTGGGAATCGTCATTCAGTCATAAGTATGGGCAACTATGTCTCCCCCTAAGCGTGGGAAGGGACAGGGAGGCACAGGAGCCAAAGTCATGCAGTGCTTCGCAGGCTTTTCCGGGTCCCATGTCTCCACTGCTAGTTGGCTTTTCCTTACATGCTAGCTACCTACTGTGACAACTTGTCTTTCTCCTTCTTAGCAGTTGCTTTCTTTCCTTAGAGACCTGGAGCGCACATTCTAAGCACAGATTTTATTGGAGAATACCAGAGTGTAGCAATATAGCATTTCCTCTCCCAGGGGATTTAGTTTGAGATCTTTTACCCTGTGAGCTGCTCAGAGAAAGGGTATATCTAGATCCTTCTGGGAGTTCATTAGAATCTTTGGGATCCATAGAGCAGAATTTAGGAGCTAAGGTTTATTGAGTACTTAAATAGCCTCTCCCTATGATGGTCCAGGAAAACCACTGGCAGGAGAATTATCTGTGTCAACCTGCTTCTTTCCATGGCTGGTGAAGAAACAGAAGAAAGGAGGACATTTTGAGTTAGAGAACACTTTGTATTTCATATTGAAAACCTAGTACTGAGTCTGAAAACAGCATTTTATTAGAATGATTTGGGGTCATGACCTTGAGAGCATCCACATTCTCTGAATTTGAGGCCATTCTTAATGAATTGGAAGAAAGAATTTGCTTAACTTTGACACAGAGCCAGTAAATGACTTCCTTCAGGCAGTACCTATTATATTGCATGTTTTTCTTCCTTATTCCGAAACATAAACAAAATTATTTTTAGAAATGTTTTCTCAGAGCCTCATGTGCTTGTTTAGAATAGCTTATTTTTCTGTTTTAGCTACACATGGATGTATGGCATTATAGCAGATTGGGCCTGGTCTGAGGTTATTGTTTTACAAGTCACATGCTGAGTTGATAATCTTTGGGGATCTAAAAATTAAGATGTGGCTTGTGCATCGAGTGCAAATAAAAATTCATAAAAACCGTGTTTAAAAATTAATGCAAGTTAATGTACTTAAGTGCTATTAGAGCAAGGATTACTGCTTGAAAACATGTGCCTACAAAAGTGAGGGCTATGTAAGAACACTGTTCTACTCCCTGACATAACCAGGCAGTATGTCAGTCAGGATTTCGGAAAAACAACAGTATAAACTGTTGCCAGAGCTACGAAGGCCGCAAGAGGCCGGTGGCTGACAGGCAGATGAGCTGTCCAGGAGGTGACCCCTGCCTTCTGAGCATCCTTAGAGAGGCTCTGCCCCTTCATTCCTCCTTATCCTGGAAACATTCAGGATGGCGGGTGCTGGCTCGCAGCTAATTTCACCCATCCCTAGCCGTGTGCATCTCCTTTGTGCTGCTGGAAGGAAAATATTTGAAACTGGTGCTTTTATTTCTTTTAAGGAGGTATATTTAGCTCACAGCTGTGAAGACTGGAATCCACATAGCACAGTGCCAGCTCTGGTGAGGGTAGGGTCCTTCGGCCTTGTCACATCCTGGGAGGGGCCAGTGTGAGAGATCCTTTGGTGAGTCGGAAAGCCAGAGAACAGGCCGCCTCACGCTGCCCTCTCTCCAAGAGCTTGCTCTGTGCTCTTCGGTGCAGCAAGGGTTAACGCCTTTGAAGGGCACCACCCCTGTGACGTCATCACCCCCCACTAGGCTTCCTCTCTTAAAGGGTCCGCGCCACCTCTTAACACCACCACACTGGGACTGACTGCCCAGCACACATTTGTCATGTGGAAATCACATCCCTCGCATTATATAGTGTAACTTGACTGTTGGATGTTTCAGTTGGTGGTAGAGACCTCAATATTGTAAAGTACAGTTTAATACTGCACATTCTGTGAGCCTAACACGAAACAAGATACCTCTTCAGATCTTGGTAGCACCAAATGTATGTGACCTAAGGACTTAGCTAGGATCAGAACCCTTCTGTGGCATTGCTTTCATGGGAAGGTGATTTCTGTGTTCTAAACCAGGGAGTTACATGAGCCAGGCAGCTGAGGAGCTGTCTTTGGGAATGGCCCATAGGACCGAAAGCTTGGGGAGCTCTGTCGCTGTGCCCTGAACAGGTGCTGCCGGTGCTGCCCAGCACAGGTGACAGGCGGGGAGCTCTGTCCTGATAACATTGTATTTGTCTCCTCATTTTTTCCCCCAGAGCCTAGTCCAAAGTTGGCACTCTATAATTTGACTGAATAATTAGGATTTTCAACTTACCCACTTTGGTTTCATAATTGGCAAGCCATTAAAGAGAAACCCCAGGGATTTTTTGAGTTTTAAAAGGAACAAAATCCCTAATTTCTTTGTAAATTTCCTATGATTCAAGATAATTAATGGCCACAGACAAGAGGTCAGCATGTCCAGGTTTAGTCTAAAGATATGTAGGTCTTCAACACTGCTTTAAACAGTTATTTCTGTTTAAGTTTAGAGGATTCACTCTGGCTTTCCATTTTGAATCTGGACAGCCATTTTCACCCCTGCCTTTGAATCTATATACCTTTGTTTGTTTATTTATTTTCAATGAGTTTATTGGTACATTTTAGCTATAAGGTACACTTGCATTCATCATGGGGATCTTGTACCTTTACAGGACAGGTCTTGGTTCTCATTTTTTCCTCGTACATTTTTGTCCTCTCTCTCTCCTCATCACAAAGACATTCTTTGCATTTTTTTCCTTTTCTCATTTCTTCCCTCCTTTCCTTTCCCCTACCCTTCCCACTTTCCCTACACCTTTAGCCCTTTTCTTCCTATTTCATATTATCGGTTATACAGTTTGGATCTTATTTACAGTTTTAGTTTTTCACACCAGAGAAACTTTGGTCTTTTTTTTTCCTCATTGAGTTTATTGGTACAGTTTAGTTATACAGTACAGTTACATTCCTCATTGGGAACTTATATCTTTACATGACAGATCTTGGTTCTCATTTTCCCCCATACCCTGCCCTCCCTTCACCCCCTCCTCCCTTCCCTATTTACAAAAACTTTATTTCCATTTTTTCCTTTTCTCATATTATTTTTTCTTTTCCCTTATTTCCTTTCCCCTACCCTTCCCATTTCCCCTACACCTTTATCCCTTTTCTTCCTATTCACACCAGAGAAACTATTCAGTATTTACATGTGTGTCTTATTTATTTCACTTAATAGTATGGCCTCAATATGCATCCATTTTCCTATGAATCACTATAGTTTCTCATTCTTTATGGCTGAGTAGTACTCCATTTTACAGAAAAACCACATCTTCTTTATCCAGTCTCCAACAGATGACCAATTGGGCTGTTTCCAAGTTTTAGCTATTACAAGCTGTGCTGCTATAAACATGGGTGTGCACATATATCACTGTGGTATGATTCTTTTAATTCTTTTGGAAAGATACTCAGCAGAGGGATAGCTGGGTCAAATGGGACCTCTAATACTAGTTGTTTGAGGTATCTCCATATTGATTTCCATAGTGGTTGCACCAGTCTTCATGCCTGCCAACAATGGAGAAGGGTTGCTTTCTCCCCACAACCCTGCCAATATTTGTTCTTGGTTGATTTCTTGGTGACAGCCATTCTTTCTGGGGTGAGGTGGAATCTCAGTGTTTTTTTCATCTGCTTCTCTCGAATAACCAGTGATACTGAACATTTTTTCATATATTTATTTGCTAGTTTTTACTTCTTTGAGAAATGTCTGTTCATTTCAGATGCCCATTTTTGAAATGGGTCTTTATATTTGGGTGGTCTGATCTTTTTGAGTTATTTATATATTCTAGATAGTAGACCTTTGTCTGAGCTGCTAAAGAAGTTTTTCCCAGATTGTAGGATGTCTCTTATCTCTGTTGGTGATTTCTTTTGCAGTGCAGAAGCTTTTTAATAAGATGAGATCCCAGTTGTCAATTATTTGTGCTATTTTCCATGCTACTGAGGATTTGTTCATAAAGTCTATTCCTATGCCGATGTCTTCAAAAGTTCTGCCTATCTTCCAGCAAGTTTAGAATTTCTGTTTTAATGTTTAAATTTTTAATCCACTTGGATTTTAGTTTAGTGCATGGTGAAAGATAAGGTTTAAGTTTTAATCTTCGGCAGGTTGAAATCTCCTTTTTCTAGCACAGTTTATTAAGCAGGCTATCTTTCCTCCACTGAGGATGGTTAGCTTCTTTGACAAAGATGAGGTAGCTGAGTACATCTGGAGTTGTTTCTGTATCTTCCAATCTATTCCACCAATCCTCAGGTCTTTTTCTTTGTCAGTACCATGCTGTTTTTATCACAGTGGCTTTATAGTATAGTTTCAAGTTGGGGATTGTGATACTCCCTGTCATGTCTCTGTTGCCTAGAATGGCTTTTGCTATTCTAGGTTTCTTCTGCTTCCAAATGAATTTTTGTATTATTTTATCTTGTTCTGTGAAATATACTGGTGGAATTTCAATTGAAATTGCATTGAATCTGTTTAGTAGTTTTAGTAGTATGGCCATTTTCACTATGTTGATTCTTCCTACCCAGGAGCAGGGGATATCTTTCCATTTTCTTATATCCTCTTCTATCTCTTTTTACAAATTGCTGTAGTTTTCAGTGTAGAGGTCTTTTGCTTCTTTTGTTAGATTGACTTCATTTTTTTTGGATGCTCTTCTGAAAGGAATTGTTTCCCTAATTTCTCTCTCAGTGAGACAGTTATTTGTATACTAGAAGGCTATTGATTTTTGAGTGTTGACCTTGTATCCATCTACTCTGCTGAAAGTGTCAAGTATAGAAGTCTTTTGGCAGAGTTTTTGTGTCTTCTATGGTGTATCATATCATTAGCAAGTAATGACAGTTTAACTTCTTCCTTTCCTATCTTTCTTTCTTTAATTTCTTTCTCATGTCTAATTACTGTGGCTAATGTTTCCAGAGCTATATTGAACAGGAGTGGTGATGGGGACATCCTTGTCTTCTTCCTGATTTTAGTGTGAAGGTTTTCAGTTTTTGGCCATTTAATATATGTTGGCTATTGGTTTTTCATAGATAGCCTTTATCAAGTTGAGATAAACACCATCTATTCCAATTTTCTGCAAGTTTTTTTTTATTATGAATGGGTGTTGAATTTTATGAAATGCTTTTTCTGCATCTATTGAGATGGTCATATGGTTTTTGTCCTTGACTCTGTTTATATAGTGTATTACATTTATTGATTTATGTATATTGATCCATCTTTGCATACCTGGAATAAATCTGACTTGGTCGGGATGTATGATCTTCTTGATGATCCTCTGTATTCTGTTTGCCAGTAGCTTATTGAGGATTTTTACATCTGTGTTCATTAGGGAGATTGGCCTGTAGTTCTCTTTTTAGGTGGGTCTTTCCCTGGTTTTGGAATCAAAGTAAAACTTGCTTCCAGGAATGAATTTGGAAATCTTGATTTCCTTTCAATTTCATTGAGAAGTTTAAAGAGTAGTGGCAGTAGTTCTTCTCTAAATGTCTTGTAGAATTCTACAGTGAAGCCATCATGACCTGGGATTTTCTTATTTGGTAAACTTTTAATTACATTTTCAATTTTTCCGATTGTAATTGGGGTATTTATAATTTTTAAATCTTCTTTCAACTATATGTCCCTTTCTTCTGTGTTTTCCCATTTATTAGAGCAGTAGGTATTGATGATCCTCTAGATTTCTGCTGGATCTGTTGTGACTTCACCATTTTTGTTCCTAATTGCATGGATCTGAGCCTTTTCTTTCTTTTTTTGACAAGATTGGCTAAAGGTTTATCGATTTTATTTATTCCCTTGAAAAACCAAATCTTCAATTCATTGATTTTTTTTTATCATTCTCTTAGTTTCCATTGCATTGATTTCTGCTCTAATCTTTATAATTTCCTACATTGTACAAGCTTTGGGTTTTTCTTGCTCTTTTTTCTAGGAAGCTAAGATACATCATTAGGTTGTCTGTTTGAGCTCGCTCTGTTTTCCTAGTGTGGGCATTCTCTGGTATGAATTTTCCATATAGAACTACTTTCATTGTGTCCCATAAATTCCTGTATGTTGTATTGGCATTATCATTTATTTGTAAAAACTGGCTAAATTTCTTTAATTTCCTCTGTGACTCATTGATTGTTCAGGGGAGTGTTGTTCAATTTCCATGTGTTTGTGAAGTTCTTTCTTTTGTTATTGATCTGCAGCTCAGCTGCACTATGATCTGATAATATACGGGGGATAACTTCAATTCCATTGCATTTATTTGACATGTTCTATGAGTCAATACATGGTCTATTTTGGAGAATGACCCATGTGCAGCTGAAAAGAATGCATATTCTGATTTTGTAGGGTAGAACACTCTGTAGTCATCTGTTAAATCCATTTGTTCAAAAGCTTGTTTTGGTTCTAGTATTTTGTCATTGATTTTTTGTCTAGATGATCTGTCTGTTTGTTATAGTGGGGCATTTAGGTCCCCCAGTGCAATTTTATTAGTGCTTTTGTGGTTTTTCATGTCCCTTAATATTTGTTTTATATAATTTGGGCATTAATATTTGGTGCATATATATTTATGATTGTTATCTGTTCCTCTTGGATTATTCCCTTTACAAGGATGTAGTGGCCTTCTTTTTCTCTGTTCTTTGGTTTTGGTTTGAAATTTAGTTTGTCTGCAAATAAGATAGCTACCCCGGCTTTTTTCTGGGCTTCTGTCACATGGAGAACTGTTTTCCATCCTTTCATTTTCAGTCTATGAGTTTCTGTTTGAACTGGGTGTGTTTCTTGCATACAACATATTGTTGGATTTTTGCTTCTTAATACATTCTGCCAGTTTATTTCTTTTGGTTGGTGAATTAAGGCCATTGACAGTTATGGTTATAATTGATATGTATTGACTTACCATTGTCATGTTATTGTCCTGTTGTTAGATCTTTTTAATTTTTCCCCCTCTCCCTTTAGTTTCTTGCCTAATTGATTTGCTCTGTTGGGCCTCATGGTGTTGTGACCTTGTCTTTTTCTAGGATATTTTTTAGAATTGTTTGTAGGGCTGGTTTGGTGTTCATGAAGTTTCTCAAGTGTTCTTTGTCATGGAAATATCTCATTTTCCCATTCATTTTAAAGAGAGTTTTGCAGGATTCATCAGTCTAGTTTGGAGATTGTTTCCTCTTAGGGCTTGACATTCCTCACTCCGGGCTGTCCTTAACCTGAGGGTTTGTGTTGAAAAGTCTGCTGTGATTCTGATAGGCTTTCCTTTGCACACGATTCATTTATTTTCTCTAACTGCTTATAGTATTTTGTTCTTTTGTTGGGTTTCTGGGATCTTGACTATTATATCTAGGTGTAGACTATTATATCTAGGTATAGTCCTATATGCCTCACTTATCTATATGTCAAATTCTTTTGGTCTGTTTGGGAAGTGTTCCATCATTAATTCTGTGAACAGTATTTTTTAAGTCATTTGTACTTTCTCCTACTACTTCATGGATTCTTGTCAGTCTTATGTTATTTTTCTTTGCATCATCTAGGAGTTGTTGGATCGATCTCTCCTGATTCCTGTTTTTAAAAGATCTCTCTTTTCAGAGTCTCAGACTACAATCCTGTCTTCTATATCTGAAATTCTATCTTCACATTCGTTCATCACTCTGAGAATGTTTTCAATAGAGTTTTTAATCTCCTGGATATGTTTGAGTCTGTTTCATGGATTCCATTTCTTTCCTATGTTGGGCATTCATGGTTTCCATTTCGTTCTTATGCTGGGCCTTCATGGCTTCTATCATGGTCCTGAGCTCATCTATTTTTTGTCATTTTCTGTTCTAGAGTCTCTAATCATGTCTTTCATTGTGCTGACCATCTCTGTAGTTATTTGGGAAATTATTTCTGTTTTGAATTTTTCTAGAGCCTGATTGATCAGTTTTGCTACTTCCTGTGTTATGAGTTCAGGGTGTCCTGGTGGTTGACAGAATTTTCCACCTCATTTCCTCTAGAATTTGCCATTGGTGAACTGGAAGTCTGTCTTTGCGTCTTGCGTAAGTGTTTTCTCATTTTTATTTTTGTGGTTGGGCTGTCCTTGGGTTAATTCCTGGGTTAGTACTTTGATGTCCTTGATATAGTTAGCTGCTCTTTAGGTTTTGAGTCTCTAATGACTCAGAGACCCTCTCATTTCTGTAACATCAGGAAGGACAACTCATAAAATCAAGCAGAACCCTTTAGCCCAGTTGAAACAATCAGCAACACAATAGCACCAAGCATAGTTTAGAAATTGACCATTTGTGGTAGTTATTAATCTATCACCTTTAACCATGCGATTAAATAAAAATCGAGGACCAGCCCATAATATGTTTATAGTGAATAAACTCTTCAATATATCAGCCTTGCCCTTTAGGATGGGGATTTAGAAGGAGTTGGGAGGAGAGGAATAGATAGGTAAAAGAATAGGAGAAGGTTTCAAGTGAAGCTAGAGGACACAGGATAATCATGAAAACTCTAGGAAACTGTTGAAGACAAGAGGGAAAGACACAGTACAAGAACAAAGAGAAGAATAGAACAATTTAATAGTAATAGGAAAGCTATAAATTGTGCTAGCTTTCCTTTGAAACTAATGACAATGAAAAAGAGAAGAAAAGAAAAAGAAAGAAGAAATCCTAATTAGGGCAGGAACAGAAAAAAAGGAGATATAAAGAATAACTTGGGGGAGCAAGAGACTCAGCAGGAAAAGCAAGAAAGAAAAAAGGAAAAGTTTGTGGAATGGGAATTAATAAAATTTTAAAATTAAAAATTGAAAATAAGAGGAAAAGAAAGAAAAAAATTTGAAGATCCTCTTTCAGGGTGTCCCAATAGACAGTGAACTAAGTCAATTAGCCAAAAGCAGACCCCTTAGATGCAGGCTGAATTCTGGCTGCAAGGCCCAAGTTAAGTTCCCTGACCTCCTGCAGGGTTGAACTCTGCAAGTTTCTACTACAGGTTCCAGCTGCCCTTCCCCTGAAGATGGTCCAAGTTCTGATGGAATGTGTTGATCCCTCCAACTTGCCATCTACAGAGGTCTGATTGAAATTGTTCATTTCCATTCTGTCTTCTGGAGCTCAGTAAAATGGCCTATATGACCACCTGTGCAGGTGTGGATCCAGGTACTGGCATGACCAGGAGGCCTGAGAGCATGGGGGAACAGGGAGAAGATGCTGCAGAGGCATCCGCACAGCTGGGTGGTCTTCACTAGTCTGCTCCAATGAAGGCCTGGGGTGCTGGAGGTGTTGGAGCCTATATACCTTTAGAATATGTGTCCTTGTCCAGTTTTGTGTTTAGCAGAAGTGCCACATGGTGGGTGTTAACCTTTCACTGGTTCTTGATATAGTGTAGGCTCTTGATGCTAGTCCCTTAGGCTAACAGCGCTGTTTTAATGAAAATGGCAAGGGGTAGAGTTATTCCACATCTTTTTCTTTCTCTCATTTCTGTATCTTTATACTGTAGTATTACTTATTAGTTGAATATCTGCTTATCATAATTGTAGAACCCACCCTCCCCAATAAAGCCCTTCTGTTAGTATTCAGTTCTCTGTACAAGGACTATTCATAAGTGTTTAATATGGATGCATAAAATATACAGCAAATCTATCCAAATTGATATCTGTGTCAGTACCTCTATATGTAAATGCATAATTTTAGTCTCTTTCTTCCAAGGCTGGCTCTGACTTATTTCAATGTTAGTTTTTAATGATACAGTACTTAAACAATTTTCCAGAGGGGTTTTATCATCAAAGAGTAGGCAACCTGACCTTTGAATGCACTCACTCATGTTGTCACCAGATCTTGGGTTTAGCTCTAACTTACCTCCTGGCTCCCCGTCTTCCTTGAAGATGTACGAATGCACACAAAGAGGCAATAGAAGTATCCACCTGCATGAAGGCTGCCAATCTACAAAAGAAACACCTTGGAGGGAGTGCTGTGGGTAGTATTGATTGTGTACAGAGTTGGAAACTGCAGGGAGGAGGGAGCTTGGCATTCATCATATTGGTGAAGAATACTTTCAGCTATTCGCTTTTTGTTCCTTGAATTTCCTGGTAGAAGTGCACATACGCTATTTCTCCTGGGGTATGGATACATCCTTCGTCTTTCTAGATTAAAACATTTGCCTTAAGAAGTCTGTGCAGAAGTAACAGTAGAAGCAGTCCTTTCCCTTGTTGTCCTGACAGTCTGCACACACTTCCTCTGCAACCTCCTGCCCTTGAATGTAACGTTCCCTATGTGCATTCATTTAAGGTTACCAATTAGTAAAGACAGAAAAGCTATGCAGCCCGAGGGTATAGATCAAGGTTTTCCTGACAGCACAGTCAAGGCCCACTGTTTAAGTTTCTGCTTTTCAAAATAATCTTATAAATGTCTTTTAACAGCAACCAAAAATCTGGTTACTTAAAAATAATCCTAAACATAGTGAGGCCAAAGCTAAAGAGGTTGGAGGTTAAAGCCTTTTATATGAGCTGAAAACAATTATGGAAAATTTAGGAGGTTGAGTTTAATAGATACTTGGATCAGCTTTTAAAAGACAGAAAGATGTGAGTGAAAGCCAGAAACAGTTGTAGAAACATCTGTAAGGACAAACTGTTTTTTACATCCCCCACTTCGCTTGTTTTTAAATAGCAATAACATTGAAAATTTATAACGACTGAATAAATTCTTCAAAATTCACTCGTTTTAGAGTTACATAAAGTTAAAAATACAAGTTCCCCGTCACTCTCTTTTCCCGTTACCATTTCTACTCCTAGAAATAACTTTCTTGAACTATCCAAGATGCATATTTTATGTAGATGATCAAATACATAGCTTCATTTATGTAGATAATTAAATATACAGCTTTACTTTTTATTTCATAAAGAAAATATAATACCAATCTTGTTCTCTGTATTTTTTCTAATAAAACAATTTCCCTTATAGATCTTTCTATATCAGTATCTAGGGTGTCTCCTGCATTCTGTTTATTAATATTTCCAAGCATCCTGGTATCAGGCCACTTGTATCTGAAAACTGGCTCTGCCTACACCAGCTGTATGACTTTGAGTAACTATCTTGTTTTCTCTGCCTTGGTATTGTTCTCTGAAATGGAGCACCGTGTTCATGGTTTTCCCATTGGTGTAACAAAACACCTGAGATATCAACTTAAATGGATGAGATTTATTTTGGCGCACAGTTTTGAGGGCTTCAGTGTATCACTGGCTGGCCTTGGGCCTGAAGTGGCCCATCGTGGTGGGAGTGCATGCAGAGCAGGACCGCTCACGGTGCTGGGGCTGGGGTGCAACCGTCTCCTTCATGGGGTGCTCCTGATAAGTGTCAGTTGGTGTCGCAGTTCCTCCCACTAAGCCCCACTTAAGTTTCCACTGTCAATAATGCCAAGATGAGAACAAGCCTTTATCGCATAGGCCTTTGGGGGACATTCTAGATCCAAACTGTAGCATCCATTCATAGCTTAAATCAGAAAGTTGCTATGGAAACAAGCTGGCTTCATCTTGAGAAGCCCTTCCAGACATTACTGGCATGTAGTAATGGCTCTATAATCAATCACTCTTGTTATTGTTAGTAGTATTAACATAATTGATAAATTATGATATATTTGACACAATGGAACATTTAAATTTTTACCAAGTTTACATGTAAGTATTTCAAACAGTGCTGTCTATGTAGAGATAGTTCTTGGATTGCTGAGAGAAAAAGTGTGCATGTTTTAAATGTGATTAGATTATCTTGTACAAATGCCTTCCTAGTTAGTCTTCCTGCATATTATATGAGGATAACTTGTTGTTTGTGTTCTCACCCTTTATCAGTCTGTTAGTTTTTTTCTAATTTAGGTTAAAATGATATTTTGATTAATAATAAAGTTAAACATGTTTATCATGTGAAAAATAAGAAGAAATGTTATTTTTGTTGTTGATTTATAGCTACACAGTAATGTATAGGTATATCTTGACCTTTTATTCGTTGTATATGTTATTGATATTCTTCTAGCGTCTTGACTTTTTAATAGTGCCCTCAACAGGCAAAAATAAGCCTTTCTATAAAGGTAAATCTGTTCACTTCTTTCCTTTAAGTTTTATGCCTTTCCTAGGAAGGCCTTTCAAATTGCACTCAAAGTGTCTTAGGACTCTCTTATAGAGAACAAAACTTGTCAATATTAAGCAAGTCTTTGGGAATTTCTGAAAAAATATTCAGTTGCAAAAGTTGAGTAATTTAACAAATTGAAAATATGTCTGAAGAAAAGTATTAGCCCAAATATCCGTTCGCGTTGTTTGGAGAAGTTATTATAAGCTTTTCCCCACACGCTTGTGAGATGAAGATCTACTGTTCCAGTCTCTTCCTTCTTCTCCTTTCAACATTTGGGTTATGCCTACGTGAAAACAAAAGATGCTTATTCTTTGCTGCGTATTGAAAACGTGTGTGAAATAGTGAAGGCTTGGCCAGAGTAGTCCAGACAGGAAGCAGAAGCATCAGCCTTCCTCCTTTTATCCTCTTTTTAATTTACCTATAATAATTGTACGTACTTATGGGTTAAAAGGTGATATTTTAATACATGTATACACTGTGCAATTCTCAGATCAGAGTACTTTCATATCTGTCTCCTCAGACATTCAGGATCCTCTCTACCGGATATTTTGAAATACAGGAACAGTTGTGCTGACTGTAGTTGTCCCACTGTGCTTCTGGATGTCAGCCCTTCCTCCTGTCCAGCGGCAGCACCGTTCCCATTTCCCCATCTTTTCCATCTGACTTTCTCTGCACTCCTCTCAGCTTCTGGTAACCACTGCTTGGTTTCTGTGAGATCAACTTACTTAACTTCTACATGCAAGTGAGAACATGTGGTGTGTGTCTGTTCGTGCCCGACTCACTTCTTTACCATGACGTCCTTCAGGCTTATCCGTGTCATCATAAATGACTTGAGCTCTGACTTTTACTCCCCTGTCTTACCTGAGCCATCCCCACAAGCCCACTGCAGTGAGGAAGTTTCATTTGCCTGTAAGGTACACGTTCCTGCTATTGTTTCTAGAGACTTCCTACACTATTAGTTTGTCCAAAAAGTAAAAGATTCTTGGAGACATTAGATTTTGTACTTAAAGTTCAGGAAAAATGATCTCTTCTTGGCTCTCCTTAGACCTTGTGAATTCATTTTCACCTCCTCATGTGGATCATAGTATACTTTTAAAAGAACTTCAAAATCTGAACATCTACTGGTTTTCTTCTCCTGCCCTCCCTTCATTTCTCTTTTACCTTCCTTGGCTTTCCTGCCACCGTGTCCTACTTCTCTGTGTTTTCTAATCTTTTACTGCCCTCCTTGTTGCTTTTCTTCCTCCCCGTTCCTAGCATTTGATTTTGGTGGACAAGTTTTTCAGAGTTTATGAAGAAGACAGATAAGAACTTGGCTTAAATTCTAGCATATGCTTTGATTTTATCTTGCTTTATTTTGGGCAAGAATACTGAATAACTGGGAGAATAAATTTAGTTCCGAATCAGCACAATTGGCACATGGCACTTGGAAAGGCAGCCTGTTTGAATAATGCACTTTCTTTGTGTTTGTAAGTTAACTCTCAAGTCTTCAGCCCTAGAACATATAGAAATGTGACAATGGAGATTCATGAGTAAGAAAAGTTTTGGTTTGAATCCTAGGTTTCTCATAAAATGTTTAAACTCTATATCTTTTTTCTTTTGGTACTGGGGATCGAACTCAGGCCCTTGCTGTTTCCAAGGCAGGCGCCACAACCACTGAGCTATATCCCCAGCCCTAAACTCTATATCTTAATTCCACACCACTTTGGTAATGCTTAGTTTAGTACCAGGCTTTCTTAACTAATTCCAGAAGAGGCAGTTATTTTTCAGTTTCATATTCTGGTAGTACATCATTAAAGAAAAGATTATAGGAGGTTCTTCTCTGAATGTATACTGAGTCAGAATTGCAGAAAGTACATACATGTACACACTGTGTAGGAGCGTTTCAGTGTTTCCTTAGCAGAGTTTGTAGAAAAACTGTAACCATAGTGTGTGTCTCTTAGATGCACTGCATAGGCGGGCATAATGAAAATGAAGTTGCTAACATGTATTCTTTTTAAAGCCCTTCAATCTTGAAAGACATTATTTATGAAAAGGAAGTATTGCAAATTCTTAATTTTATTATCATTTGAACAGTTAACCTGCCAAATTGTTTTGGGTTTATGAGAAAAAGGTTTTATTGGTTGATTTGTCATGTAGACATAAGCACTTTCTTTTGAGAGGATTATTTACTGAAAGAAAGAGATGAGAGGATGTGAGAGCCCCCCAGTACCATAGAAATGTGAGCTTGTAGAAATTTCTAATGTGATTCCCCTTTGCACAGGATTGCAACTGTTAAAATGATTTATTTTAGACACAAAAGGCTTTAAATTTGATGTATTTACAGCCTGTTGGAAAGGACAAGAGGGATTCTGGAGAAATTAAGTTGTTCCTTATGTGACAGATTGCCTTCCATATTACTATAACCATAGGCCAAGACGCTGCATTTCCTGTGGGAGAAGCCAAGGCTTGGACAGACACGAGGCAGCAGAAAACCTTTGCTTTTTGTTTTGTTTTTTTATCAAGGCATCAGCAAAAGTAGAAACACATTGGTTTCTGAGATCATCTGGGAGCATTGCTGGTCAGAGGGACAGAGGGAAATAGAGGGCAGGGTGGGCCAATAACCTGCTGCTATCCAACTCTCCAAATCCAGTTGAAGGTAAAAGCTCATCTCAGCCCTTGTCAGTGTGAGTGGAAGGAGAAAAGGAGCCTTGAGTCTGGAGTTCAGGGTGGGAGTGGATGGGAAGGAGGAGTGCTGAGAAGCAGGGAGCTCCTGGTGTCCGCTTTCGTAGTCTTGGCAAGACAGTAGACTCAGCCACCCGACTGCACCTTTCCCCTGCTTACTTCCTGGGTCATCTGTACAAGGGCCTTGTCTGAAGACTAGAAATGGCAGTGCATGACTGCAAATCACGTGAGGGTCTCCTTTGGCTTCAATATCTGCCATCCTGTTATGAAATCATTCAGTACAGCCATTCATATGCTGAAAACGTGTGCCAGGCTCTTCCGATACAATGTCGGTCTGTTATGATAGTCTTTTCTCCTCTATTGTAGAATGCAGTCTCCTTACTATGCACACATGAAGCAAGTATCTTTATGGACATTACTAAGTATTTCTAGATATAGTTTCAAACTATAGGTAGTGCCTCTAAACTATCAACAGAAGCCACTTTCTCATTAGAAGGCAGGCCTAATGCCTCCACTCATTATTATTTTGCAAGTGGAAAGCCTCCTGGTAGTGGTGTTTATGACATTGCCGCCCGAGGACACGGGGCAGCCCTGCTTTTGCTCTCTCTTGCTGGGATGTGAAAGCTTTCAGGAAGTAGTTCAACAGGAAGTAGTTTAACAGGAATTAAGTAGTTCAACAGCCACTCTTTGGAGTCAGACTTCCCATAATGGCTCTGTCACTTTGTTTAAAGTAAATCCTTAAGAGTATCGACTTTATCTGTATTGAAATGCCATGTGCCAGCCCAGAGTAAATAATTCTGTATGATTTACATTCAGCCTTTCTTTTTATGCATATGAACAGTGGCATGGTTATTTTAGAAGTGGACCTATAGTATCCCATAATGATTTACCCTTCATATTTTGTGGCATTGCTCAAGGAAAAGAGCAACGTGACTTGGGTTAGATTGAGAAGGGAATAGACAGCTATGTTGGATGAAGACTGTAAGATAGGTCATTTTATTTTAATTAATTAATTAATGTATGTATTTTCGCTTTCTATTTATTTATGACAAATGTTCCACATCCACAACTCTCTCCACTCAGAAGTTCTTAGAGATGATGCTATCAACCTTGGCCAATCATAGAATACAGTCAACTGATTGACCCATCCTGTGAATGGCCCCGCAGATGATGTAGGTTTTAAATTGGCCGTTAAACCTGACAGCTATGTAGGAGGCTGAGACAAGGGGAGCACAAGGGTGAGGCTGGGCTGGGCAATTTGGTGACACTGTTTCAAAATTTAAAATAGAAATAAGGCCTGGGGACATAGCATTGGCTCAAGCCCCAGACAAAAGAAGACCACAAGACAAAACAACAATAAAATAACAGGAAAAAAAAACCTCTCCTTTTTTTGCATTGGGTAGCAAACATTTAATATTTTCACTCCAGACAAGCTCAAACATTGTGGATAATCACAAAAAGTCCCACATTTTCTGTCACTTCAGTCTGCCCGTCTCCTCCCCACTTCCTCAGCTGCTGAACTCTGGGTTGGTGAAGAGGCACAGCATGGAGAGGGAGCAAATCTGTAGCCTTATGGATCCCTTCTCTGTGCTGGCGCTAATCAGTGTCCACTTCCCCTGTAGGTACGGGCAGATTATCTTGTGACCCTAAACGTCCATCTTCATGGGCTTCTCTGCAAAGTGTCCTTGCAGCTATGGGACACAGGATGTGCTATGAAGCTGGCCCTAGCTCTCGCTGCTCAGACACCTGCTTTCTTGCCCTCATGCCTGTTCAGGATTGGGATTGCTCTGGCTTTTTCTGCGCCCTTTTTGGGTCTTCTCAGGAGACTGTACTTAGGATTCTTGTTTTGAGTCTCTGACTTTGGCTGTGGCTTTCTGTTTCTCATTCTTGAGTAGAGGATGGGGAAGAAGAGTTCTATGGGGAAAGAAGGAATACGAAAAGTGGTTTTGGCTGACTTTGTCTTCTCCCCCAAAATTTTCTTTTTTTGGTACCGGGGATTGAACTCGGGTCTTTGCGTTTGCAAGGCAGGCCACTGACCGAACTGCTGAGCTAAATCCCCGGCCCTCTCCCCAGATGTTCATGGTACACGTGGACCCTTTTTCCCTCCAACATGTTTTTATGAAACTTTTGACTGGGGTAAAAGTGGAAATATTAACAGTAAGTTGGCCACATCATGACCCTTCATTCCTCAGTTCTCTGGCTTTTTTTTCCCTAAAACTAAGAAGACACCATCTCCTGAAAGAACAGCACCATACCATTACTAATGCATTCAAGAAAATTAAAATAATGCTCTAATAACAGATACTACTCCATCTAACTTTAAATTTTCCCCATTATTTATAAAGGTCTTTTGTAGTTACTTGTATTTCAAGCCAGGATCAACTCATTGTGTTTGGTCTTTCAACCTCTTTGGTCCCTTTCCGTCTAGAATGCTGCTTACCTTGTTCTCTCCTTTCTGATGTTGGCTTTGTAAATAAAGAGACCAACAGTGCAGATGCTCTCATTCTGGTTGCCCTTTTGTTTTTTCTTGTGGTTTTCATTCTTGAGTTTGCCATTTATCTTCTGTATTTTCTGTAAACTGGAATTAATTTCCTAGAGCCCGATTAGATTAAGGAGAAACATTTTGGGAAGAAGGGTATCATAGAGAATTCTGAGTAGGACATAATGGATTTCACTTGGAAGCATGTGAGGTCCAGTGTCACATTATCAGTGCAGGCTGTGTCATTTGTTAATGATGGACCACAAGATCCTTCTCTTTAAGGAGTTTCCTTGCAATTGCCAGACAATTTTTAGGGTGATATTTGATATCTAGTGAATGTCCTTTTTTCCCCCACACTTGAATATAATGGGCTTAGCATTCAGCTCTGATTTTTTTCCCTCCAAGTTATTTAATTTCTAAGAGTTAAAGAATGATGTTTTCCAAACCAACCACTCCTTCTGGATATCTTTGTTAAAGAAAACAGTGACAAAAAACAAAGAGCGTGGAGACTGACCAAGCCTCTCAACTCTTACTTTGTTGTAACTTGATAGCCCTTTCCAAGGTAGCGTGTGCTTGGTGTCCAGCACCCTGTGTGGGGGGAGTCCTAGTATTATAGGAAAGCGTTATTACAGTATTACCATATAAAAACCTTACTTTATTGTAAGCCCAGTGCTCTCAGGATGACCTCCTGTACTTGGTAGTTGTTGTGAGAATTAAATACGTTGAGGGCTGACCCAAAGCCAAGGACTCATCCCTGCCTTTCATCTTTTCTTGTTGGTTTATTTTTCATTTTTTATTAGTACACATTTGCAATTCACGAAGTTTATAGTCTTCCTGGTGAGTGGTTTCCTCCTGCAGTAAGGAAGTGGTCCAAAGGGATAAGGACGAAGGGTGAGGAGAAGGGGAAGGGAAATGCGAGGAATAACACTGTGCCATGCACAGGACCTGATGACTCCAATCAGTGTAAACGTTGTACACCTGTCTTTGTCTTATGCATGTGGGCATTGGGACCCAGGGTGCTGAACGACTTACCTCAGGTTGCTTGGCTTGTGGTAGACCCAGGATCAGAAGCCAGGCCCCAGGGCTCCAGCATTGATGTTTTATGCTGTGAAACCAAGAAACGCTATGGGCCAGGGATTTGGCTCTGGTTCCATTGCCTGCCTTGTGAGCACTAGGGTGTGTTTTCAATCCCCGGCACCACAACAAATAAAAAAAAAAGAAAAAAAAGAGAGAGAGAAAGGGTATGAGAAAAGCCCACAATAAACTAATTTCCGTCTGTATTACTCCTTTACTTTGGCACATGTCTCTTGCCAAGAAGATGCTCAAAGCTGGGGATGTGGAGGATCCATGGTAATAGGTAATTGTAGGAAATTCTCAGGAGGTAACCATTTTTTTCTTTTTCTAATTAACTAGGTGTTTTTATTAGTACACCTTTGCAATACATAATGGAATTTATCATGGGAAGGTTGTACTTGTACCTAACACATCTTAATTCTTTTGTGTCCCCTTCTTCTTCCAACCCTCCCAGCTTCCTCCAAATCCAATTTAGGGGGTAACTTTTTAAATACATATTTGGAAAAATATACCTGGCACATGATACTCTTGGTTTCATGGTATCATTTAGAGTGAGGCTAAGTTAAAAGAATTGAGACATGAAAAACACTAAGAAAAAAATTCTTTTTCAACTCAAATTAGAAAAAGATTATTTAGTATCTCTTTTACTTAAAATGTAATGCTGAGTAAAATCAAGTTTCTCTCGCATGAAGCTCACACTTGAGGACAGGGAAATGACAAAACAACAACAAAACAGAAGAAGCGAGGTGACCTACAGGTGATGGTGAATGCGCAGAATCAGAGTGAAGTGGGAAAGGGGGGTGGGTTGCTGTTCTTGAATAGTGAAGGAAGAGCTTTGTGATGAGACCGCATTTAAACCAAGAGCGCAGAGAAGGGAGAGGAGGACATCTCGATAACCCGAAAAGAGCGACTCAGATGGAAGGAGAAACAGAGCCGGCCTATGGCCCCAGGAGTGCCAGATGGGGAGGACAGTAGGGGAGGTGACAAGGGACAGCCGTGCAGCTCCCAGAAGAGCCTTGGTGAGGCTTTCCCTGATGGACAGGTCATGGTATGACATATTTGGACAAGATCTTGAAGGAACTTAACTGTGGGCAGTACTGGTGTTCACGTTTGAGATGCATTAGGTGAATGTCCGGTGAGGAAGGTTGACTGGGAGAAGAGACTGGGGTGCAGCTGGGAAGAGGAGTCCATGGTACAAGAGTGAGATGTAAATTTCCTCTGGAGTCATGAGCAGCTTTAGGAACATGATCCACACCTCTCACAGTCCCAGACGAGACTAACATTCTGTAATAACAGACTAAAACTAGGGTTTTAAGGCAGAAAGACTTTAAGACCTTGCGCTTCCCAAAATGAAGACAGTACTTGATTTTCCAGCCTGTTATCTTCCCCGGAAGTGAAGTCTTGGTCTAAACAAGTCTTCTGGAATCACCATTGGCGGTGGTGAGGTACTTAATTATCCCTTGAGCAACTCTCCTTAAATGCATTTTTTTCCTCTGTGTTTCACTCCCTTCTTATTCTCTCTCTATTTTGGAAATTACTTGATTGAACTCTGGTCCTGGGTGGTGGGGAACAGTATTCTCTGGAGTCTTTCCTGCATGACCTGAGATCTTGCTTCTTCCTAAGACTATAACTGTGTTTTAGAGTTTTTCCCTTTATGGACTGCCTGTTAATGTGTATTTATTCTAGTCTGTTATTTTTACCCATCACCTAATATGACTATGGTTAATTAGATTCAAATAAACTAGCTCAGAGACAGATTTGCAATGTAGAAACTTGTACAACAGAAAGCTAAAAATGGGAAACACTAGTTATAGTTTTGAATAATTGCATTCATTGGCTTTCATTCTTGAAAATCAACAGTATTAGTTTTGGTTTGACTTTTTAGTTCTCTATTGTTTATCTTAATTACATATTGATTTCTTATCAACTCCAGGAGTTTTCATTTACAAAACAATGCATGGAGAAAGCACAAAGTATATTCATAGTCTTGAATTTTCAGAATTCAAGACTCATCAATCCTGAGTAGTTTTGTCCTATCCTATTATTTTAGCAAACATTTTACCTTGAGATGATTGTTCATTGTAGATATTCAGTAACTGTTATGATCGTTGAGGAAGATATTCAGTAACTGTTATGATCGTTGAGGAAGATATTCAGTCATTCTTTGGTTAAATCCTCTCACTTCCTCTCTTCTCTCCCCTGGTAGGCATTTTCCATTCATCTCCTGAGCTCCTGCAGAGTTCTCAGAATCTCTGAAAGAAAAACAGCCCCAGCCCTAGTGGAAGTCATATCTATATATGACAATTGGAGATACCCATTAATCACCAGTGTTACCTCTCTGTTGGGCTCCTCAGATATTCTTCCTGACTGTAGTTTTAATGTCTAGTTATACAGTATTTGAAGCTGTCAGAGAAAACCAGAGCTCTTCAGTACTTACAGCAATAAAAACAGATTTTATTCAGGGTTTTGCAGGGGAAAAGAGATCTCAATATGCAACTGAAACTGGATTGAGTTGTAAATACAGCATAGACACACACGCATTCACAGCCAAGCTAGGTAGGGCTAAAGGATGGGAATTCAGAGGAAGCACAGGAGCAAAGGGGGATTCCAGCTAAACCAATCCAACAAGATTCTTGTTGAGGACAGGCCAGGTAGTAAAGCATCCCTAGGAGGGGGCAAAAAGAAGACTGACTAGACAAGGCGGGTGATCAGATGTGGAGGATGGGGATTTGGGCTAAACCAACTTGCTCTATTTATTAATTTTTCCTCATTGAGTTTATTGGTACATTTTAGGTATACCGTACAGTTACATTCATTATTGGGATCTTGTACCTTTACAAGACAGGTCTTGGTTCTCATTCCCCCCCCACACTCCTGCCCTCCCTTCACCCCACCTCCCCTCCCCATTTACAAATGCTTTGTTTCCATTTTTTTCATTTTCTCATATTCTTTTCTTTTCTCTTATTTCCTTTCCCCTACCCTTCCCACTTTCCCTACACCTTTAGTCCCTTTCTTCCTATTTCACATTGTTAATTATACCATTAGGATCTTATTTACAATTATAGTTTTTTACACTAGGGAAACCATTCAGTATTTACGCATGTGTGACTTATTTATTTTACTTAAGAGTATATCCTCAATATGTATCCATTTTCCTACGAATGAATCTAATGTCTCATTCTTTATGGCTGAGTAGTATTCCATTTTATAGAAAAACCACATCTTCTTTATCCAGTCTCCAACTGATGGGCAAATGGGCTGTTTCCAAGTTTCAGCTATTACAAACTGTGCCGCTATAAACATGGGCGTGAATATATCACTGTGATATGATTCTTTTAATTCTTTTGAGCAGAGGGATAGCTGGGTCAAATGGAACCTCTAATCGTAGTTCTTTGAGGTATCTCCATATTGATTTCCATAGTGGTTGCACCAGTCTGCACCCCCACCAACAGTGGAGAAGGGTTCCTTTCTCCCCACAACCCCGCCAACATTTGTTATTGGTTGATTTCTTGATAGCAGCCATTCTTTCTGGGGTGAGGTGGAATCTCAGTGTTGTTTTCATCTGCATCTCTCAAATGACCAGTGATGTGGAACATTTTTTCATATATTTACTTGATGCTTTTACTTCTTTGTCTGAGAAATGTCTGTTCATTTCAGATCGGGCTAAACCAACTTTAAATAATTCTTCTTAAAAGTGGACAGCGTGAATGGATGCAAAATTTTAACACCAGTCCTAGTTGAAAAAAAAAGTTCAGGAGGCTTGAGGGGAGGCTCTTCATTGAGGGTAAATGATGCTCTTCAGTTCTGATCTTCCATACATCTTCATATAATTGCCTTCAATTATAAATTGCCAAATTACAAACATTACTGGAAAATTTTGAAAAACAGCATAGTTGAAACCACTGATGACCTCAACAAATTAATTACAAGTATTATTTTAAAATTACTCTATCTCATATTTCTGTAGTCATTAAGCCTACGGTAGTTAATCCTTATGTGACCTCATGACCCAGTTTAGCTGCTTAGCTGATTCCATAGAGTCTATGAATGATAACCTGAAACCGAAAATTGCCTTTGCCTTCTGCAGATAAGGATGTAGATGTAAAAGAAAATTTATATTTTCACTGGGTGTGTTGGCACAGGCCTTTAATCCCAGCACTTGACAGGCTGAGGCAAGAGGATCACAAGTTGGGGGCCAATTTGGACTGCGTAGATAGAGCTTATTTCAGAAAAAATAAATTTCATATATTAAGTTACAGTAATTTATTTGAATAAAGCATAACTTAATGCTCTATAGGGTGAGTCTGTGTGAACTAGATACATAGATGATACCACGCACTGAGAGCATCCCAGAATCTCACAGTGGTGTGGTTAGTTGAATATGTAAAAGGGCCAAAGAGTCATAGCTGTCAGATTTTCTCTAGATAACTGGAGTTGACCCTGCCTTTTTCCAACTACTTCAGCCTCAGCAGGGTCTGTGTGCTCTGTCAGTGCGTGGCACACACCTTACCTGCACAGAAAACCACAGCCATAATGGATTGGAAAAATCTCACTGTCTGATGCCTGAAGACAAACTTTTGAAATTGAATTTCATATTCCTAGGACATAGTGGCTTCCAGCTTAGTTCTCTATAAATCACTGCAGCAGAAACTAGATTGATTTACAGTGAAATGTGCGCCATTTGGTTATGAGCACAGTCTTGGGATGTGAAGGACATTTGCACTGATGTGTTTCAGTGACATTATCTTGAGCCAGGTGCAGGTGTTGTCAGTACCCATCCTGAGCGTTCATCTCGACTTTGGGCGCAGATGCACCTGAGAGCTGGCCCCTGGCCTTCTTTAGTGGGTGAGCTCTGAGCCAGTGCAGCTCCTCCCCCAACCTGACGTACTTGTGCTTGCCCACATGCCCACATTCACACACACACACACACACACACACACACACACGCACACACACACAGTGTAATGGGGTTTAGGGCCCTCCTCTCCCTTCCCTTAGCTCCTCTTAATTTTTAAAAATTTTAAATTTTTGTTAGCACCGTTTTCGGTACCCAGTGATAACACCCCCCTTTAGGAGTTGATGTGGGCAGCCACATCTTAGTTCTCGTGACTTCCCTCGCCTTCCCTTTCCTCTCCTCCCTCGGTCTCTCAGTCTCCGTCCCATCATGGTCCTTTGCGGTGAGTGACAAGGAGTATGAGGTCCGTGCCCAGCCCTCGAGGCTGCTCAGACTCCACGTCAGACCATGTTCATTGTGCGCAGGATCTGTGGGTAATGTGCAGGCCAGAGCTCCCTGCAGGTGCGGGCTAAGACCGAGTCTACCTGGAACTGTGTCCTCACCCACTGTCTTTCCCTCTTCCTGTTCCCCCGTCCTAAGCCCCCTTATTTAATAAATAACCTGCCGTAAACACGTCTCTGGCTCTGCTCTGGAGGAACTATCCACAGATGATGTTGCAGCTCTGAGAAATTAAACATGTTACTTGATACCTTTTGAAAAAATAGCTTTAAATCGATTTTTCTCTTTGTTTTGCTAATTTGGGCTACATCTGTGCAAATGCTCAATCTTGAAAATTAATTAAAAATTAATAAAACAAGGATTAGAGTTAACTTTTATTGAGGTGACACTGTGTTGTAGATGCTCTTTGTTTTTACTAACTTCTATAATAATCTTGAGTTTTAAGCATAAGTTAATTGAAGCCCATAGAAATTTATTACCATGCCCAAGTGTCAGACTAGTAATTAGTAGAACACAGTTAAAGTCCCCATCTCTCTGGCTTTCAATCTTCTCATGGTATTAGAATATTTATTTTTAGAGCTACCAAAAGGACTCCAATATCAAAATTTATGATTCACTAAAATTGGAGGAAACTCTATCTTTATTAAACGGTAAAATATATTATAAAATGCTAAACTTAGTTTCCCACAATCAGAGTGATTAAAAATAATTTCTTATAAGTGCCAGAGGCTAATCATGTCAGTTTGTTGTACAGAAAGATCTTTGTCCAATTTATTTTTTTGTGCTGGGGATCGAACTCTGGACCTTGTGCTTGTGAGGCAGGAACAGTGGCATTGAGCTAAATCCCCGGCCCCCTGTCCAGTTTTTGACATAATCTGTGGTTCATAGGAAGACAAGATTATTGGGAAGTTACACTGGCTAGGACGTAGGAATGAGCTCTGGGAATCGGTGATGGCAGATTCTCTTTGGCTCGCCCTCTGAGTAAAGTCCTACAACAGAACTGTACCACAACACTGTTTAAAAAATTATTTTCCCAGCCACTAAATGAACTGCAGTTTACTGTGAGCACCAGCTCATCTCACGGGCATATGCGTCGCTCCCATAAGGGATCTTTAAAGAAGGCAGTGACATGACAGTGGCCGTGGGGACATGAACATCTGGCAGATTCTTCTGTCTGGCCTCTGAATCGGGTCCCGATTGAACCGCTTGTGGCTCACACAAGCCCTGCCCATGAGAGAAAGCCAACAAGAATATGCAAAAACTGTGGCCAGAATCTTTAAAGTTTCTGTATGGGGGTGTTGTCAGCCCTGCCCTCAGATAAGAATATCTTCTTCCTTTCTGGCATGTTCTTTCTCTATCCTTACCTGGTGATATCTTATTTAATTCTCAACATGAAGTTCAGTCATCACATCCCCTAGGAAACCTTCTCTGATCCCCACAGGATGGAAAAAGTCCCTTGTAGTGGGTTGTATTATTGTGAGTAACCATCCAGGAAAATATTGTCATATTGAAGGAATATGTTTGCCTGTTAGTCTTTCCAGGAACTTAAAAACTCGTTGAGGACAACAGCTCTGCCCTCTTCTCTCTCTGTCTCAGTGTTTGGCATGGTACAAGGCACACAGTTCATCCTCAATGGCTTGTCGCCTCAGCTGAGCTATGAGAACAGGAGACTTCCTGTCGCTGTGGTATATGTGATTCATTCTTGTAAGGTGGTACAGAGCCATTCAAGTACTCAGGCACAAAAGATACTGAAGAACCAAAGGGTCAGTGGAGACAGTCAGTCTTTGGGGTCAGAGAACTCTGGAAGAGAGGAGAGGAGTGAGGTTATGGCGGGTGAGCTGGGAGAAGTTGGTGACCAGAAGCCGTCAACAGGGCACGGGAGGATATGGTTTAAGAAGTAAGAGTTATGATGGAGGACAGTTGGAAAGAGAGCATCCTCTGCCTGTGGTGGGTTCAATTTATACTGAATTTGAGGCAAGACAGAATAACAGAAGGATCATGGACTAAAGTTCAACTCCAAGCTCCATTATATTCTTTTTCTGTGACTCCACCTCTTTGACTTTCATTTACTATATGTGTCAAGCGTGAGCACTAGCACCACCTTCAGAGGGGGCTTCTGCAGATAACCTAGAGATTGATAAGTAGTGCTCTGTAAATATTACGTGGCTCATAAATATCCACAGAGCTTACTGTAGAAGGGTAGGGATGGGACAATAGAAAGTCTGTAGCAGTGGACATGCATCCATTGTATTTTTTTCTTCTGATGAACACGTTGCTTAGAGTGTACAGTGTCAGGCACAGGTTATAAGTGCATCTGCACGACCACCTGTGTGGTGGGCCTCTTCAGGGTTATGGTCTGTAGGGACAGCAGATGATATGGCCGTAGGTAATGTAGAAAGTCCCACAGAAGAAGAACATGGTTCATTCCAGCCAGAGAAATCAGGGAATTCTATTCCAGTGGTGCCTGAATGGATGATAAAATAGAAAAGGAGGCAGTCACCTGCCAATTGTGCAGGTTCATGGGTAGTTTGGGTGTTTATGGACTAGATGATCAAGACAGCAGAAGAGAGGTAGTCAGAGACAGGACTTGCAGGCCTTTCTTATCCTCCTGTGGCATTTGGAACCAATCCTGAGGACTCAGCAGAATCCCTGCCTTTAGGGATTGGAAAGAAAATAATGAAGTAGAGAGGGTGAGGCTGTCTAAATGTGAAGAGTGATGCTTGTGTTGTTGATCTCTCGACTCCTACCAAAACGTTTTTACTTTCCTCCTCGATTTGCTATTAAATTTGGAAGTGATTAATAAAGCTGTTTGTGTAATATTAATATAACTAATTTAAAAATTTCGGTTCCATGGCCTTCATATTGTTTTAATGGGCTGTAAATCCCTGCATGGTAGTACTTATTAAATAACTAATGTGGAAATGCATTCATTCCTCCAACAAATATTTGCTGAGTGTCTGTCTGCCCGGGGCCACCCTGCTATAGACCTGAGGACAGATGAATGTCTGCCTCGTGGAACCACCTTTGCAGTGCAGGAGATGGAAGAGACTAATAAAGTGGAAAGGTTGCAAACACTGTGGCATGGGAAGAACGTAGAAGTGGGTGGAGGAGGTAAGAAGAATCCTCCCAAGGAAGCCATTTCTCCACTTGATTACAGTGAGGAGGGCCAGGGCAGGGGGCAGGGGTCCTCATTCAGAAAACTTGAAACTGTGTTGTTTTCCACTACTAACTTCAACCTAACCATCATCCAGTCCAATATGTAGTAGGTCTCCCCACCAAAAGATGATAGAATAAAACTACACCTACCACTACCACTCACTGGGTATATCTAAAGTCAGTTGTAGGAATGATATCCTCTACCCTGGGAGTGTTCTTTTGCTGGGATTTATTTGGAGGGTTTATGTGGTCTGATTGCTAGTCTAGTAATCAGATCATTGAATTTGAGATGAGTAGTGTCTATCTTTCTGTTTTAGCTCCATAAAGAACTATAGCCCCACTTATTTCATTAGGTTTTCACTCTGTGCTGGGCTTTGTGCTGAGTGCTTTATGTATATAACATCTCTTATCTCTGCAGCACTACTCTGGGGCTACAGAGGCTCAGGAAGACCCTGTCCCTCACCTCAAGGCCATGCTCCTCCTAAAGTTCAAGCCAGATCTCACTAAGGACAGTTATGCTCTAACCATTATACACTTTCCTGCCCACCTTCTGGCCTAACCTCATTTCCTCCTTTGTTTATTCTCCTGTGAACTTTTCTGTCTGAATATTTCCTTTTCTCTTGGCCATGTATTTGGCAAATGTCATTGGCTGGTTCTGATGCAAACACAGAAGGGTGGGAAGGGAACATACAGGTTTGTGGGATGGGACTGGGCACTTACTAGTCCTCAAAATGTGGATGAAGTCACAAAGGGGAGCCAATGGCTTCATCTCCAAGAGATGTGTGCTTCTAGAGCCAGAAGTCAGAGGACACAGGGTCGTACTACCTGAGTCTGAAGGGGAAGATGGAAGGCGGCTGTCTGTTCCAAGCACTTTGTTTTCTGTCTTCCATGCTACCTCTCAGTGGTCCCATGTGGTGGGTGTCACTGGCTATTTCTGTCCCCGGAGAAACAGAAAGGTTATGTGATTTGCTGTAGGCTACAAGGCTCTTCCAAGCAGAACTGATTCCAGTATAACAGTCTAACTCCAGAATCCAAAATCTTAGCTTTTCTCAAAGCAACTTCCTCAAGACACCAGTGGTGAGAGGGGCTGGGTTCTATGTTCTGGCCTAGGAAATTCAGCATCCTGTAGCCTCGGTGAGAGTCACATTTTACAACAGCCTAATAAAGGCTTGGGACGGTCGATGAAAACTTTATAACAGTTTAACCCAGTGTTTCCTAAGCAGAAATCTTTTAGAAAGAAACAGAACTCTTTTAGAAAGAAAACCTGGTATGTGAAATACTGAAATCACTTTGATGTAGGCCAAACTCACTGTCTCTTTTTTTACGAGAGAGAGGAGAGAGAGAGGCAGCAACAAGCCAGCATCCAGTCAGCCACAGAATCCAGAGGGGACACAGCTGACACCCTGTACTGCACTGCTATTAAGCTGTGTGCCAGCAGGTTAGGGGGAATAGTGCATTTTCTATTTATTTATTTTTATTTTTATTTTTTTACATTTTCAATTTTTTTCTCATTGAGTTTATTGGTACATTTTAGGTATACAGTACAGTTACATTCATTATTGGGATCTTGTACCTTTACATAACAGGTCTTTTCTCATTTTTATTTTTATTTTTATTTTTTTACATTTTCAATTTTTTTCTCATTGAGTTTATTGGTACATTTTAGGTATACAGTACAGTTACATTCATTATTGGGATCTTGTACCTTTACATAACAGGTCTTGGTTCTCATTTTTTGCCCCTTGTCCCTGCCCTCCTTTCACCCCCTCCTCCCCTTCCTGCATTTTTAATTTAAAAGCATGAGTTAATGGGACAAAACTTCAATGTAAATTGAGAAGCATTTGTATAATTCTAAGCATTCATCATGAAAATACGGAGCCTTTTATTTTCATGTTTTTTTCCCTAAATCAGTAAAAACATTCTCTGATTTCATGTAGATACTTTACTAAAACTTTCCATTTATGCAAACATCAGGGTGCTAATGTCCATAAGTTTTGTATTTAGCTGCCCTGACATCCTTGCTATCACTGATGCCTTCGGGAAGCTGCTGAAAATGCAGAACCTGGGGCCTCATCCCAGACCTCCTGAACATCCATCTGCATTTTAGTGAGATTCCCAGGCAATTCAGATGTTCTTTCGAGTTTGAGAAGCCCTGTTCTAGACTCTACAAAAGGCATCATCATTTTATTTACGCTCATTTTGCCTAGTCTCATGTATATGTATTTAATAGAGTGCAACACCATAGTAATTCACTGTGTGATGTCTTGTTCATTGCTGCCCAAGACAGCTATAAGCCTTTGAGGCTTAGAGTTGTCCTTACTAGACAGACAGGTAGGTAGATATAGACAGGTAATAGGTACGATAGACATGTATTATTTTTCAAAAGCTTTATAGGTAAAAGTATGGAGAGAAAGGACTTGAGATCTTTCCCCACTTGCAAGCCAAGAAGGTAGGCTGCTGCAGTCTCGTAGGTGATGGTGGGAGGCGTGAGATTCCTGAGTTAGAAGCAAAGGACTGCACTGCTGGCTGCACAGCCTGTGGAGGAGGGGTGTGTTTGTGCCAGTCCCGCCCCAAATCCTGTGGGGGACGCAGGTGGGCCCAGACAGTGCCTGTGGAAACGCAGGAGAGGAGTGATGCATTGAGGGCACCTGAAGATTTTCAAATGGACTCTGTAATCTGGCACTGTACTGCCCAGTCTGTGAAGGGGTTTTCATGCTAAACAGTTGCCTTCCCTTTACTCCCAATGCCTTCAGTGGAGGCTGAACCTTTCATTAGTACTGCAAGAAGATGTTTTTCCTTTACCTTTTATGATGTTTTTCAACCCTCAAGGAATAAGAGTTTGGAGATGAGAGCACTGGAGCAGCTTTACACAGAGCACAACATGGCAGTGCCGCACTGATAGGTGTTTAACAACTAGCACTGGGGTGGTGTGGGGTGGGAGCCTTCTTCATATGTAATGCTTTCTGATTTCTGGGGTACAAATATTCCTGCTGTGGCTGAGGGTGCGCTACCAATATGAAGGCAGCCGGCTTGGAATGCTCCTGAAAATGTCATGAGCCAGTGTGAGCCTACTCTGCCAACTCACTCTAAAAGTTATACACAGCAGTTCTTTTTCTGTTTTGTTTTTTGGTACTGGGGATCGAACTTGGGTCCTGTGCTTGTAAAGCAGGTGGCGGAACCACTGAGCTAAATCCCCAGCCCCAAGCAATTCTTTCTCTTGCAATTAAGGTAATTCATGCAAAGATGTGCTTGAGGAAACTTCTTTTTATTAAGATCTTTTAAGATACGGTACCCTCTTTTTGTCCCTGGAGGTTTATAGCTAGGTCTACCTTCCAGCAGGATGAAAACTGAAATACCCAGGTCTCACTAAATGGCTCAAGCTGTCCTCAGACCTTCAGTCCTCCTGTTTCAGCCTTCCAGGTAGCTGGAATTGTAACTGTGCCACTGCCCTGAGCTTTAAATGATCTTTTGAAGTTTGTTACAGCAGTCTGATTTGAGTTTTTAAAAATAAGTCTTCCTTTACGTTAAGAGTACAACCAGCCTTTCTCCTCTCTTTGAATAAATAAACCAACCACCAGCTCAGCGCATGTGTAGCATCGGAGTGGCCTGTGGGATAGTCTCGCTGCCGCTGCTGCTTTAGAAGAGTGGGAAGAGATGGCGTCTTTGATCAGCTGGTGATGACTCCTTATCATGGGGCGACCTGCAGCATCACAGTAAATCACAGCATGGAGACCAAGGCTCCGTATGGGTTTGAACCGGAGCAGGTGAACACTGTGCTGCTGAGGCTCTTTTCTCAGGAGACTCCCTGGGACTCTCTTGGGGCTCATCAAGCCTGCAGACTTGTGTGAAGCCTGCTCTGGAGCACTCTGCTATGATGCTGATGAAATATTTCCCCAGAGAACATGAGTGAGCCCAGGCACCGCAATTTCAGTGGCGCTCCTGCTGAGCAAGTTGCTCCACCGGAACCCCTGAGATGTGTGTGTGGCCTCTGCCTCCCTCCTCAGGCACCCATGGAGTCCTCTGTCTTCTGACGCATCAGCCCCCGTCCTGTGTAGCCGAAAGAGGTCGGCCGATGTACGTTGAGGGCTACCTTGGAAAGTGTGCTGTCCGGGCTTCTGCCTTGGACAAGTGCGTCTCTTCTTCCCTTAGTTTTTACCAGAGGGAGGGGCCTTGACTTTAATGCAGCCTTGAGTGCCTTCTTCTCCTTCCCTTGGGAAATATTGATTGTGAGGCTTCAATTACTTATTTATCAGATTATAAAATGCTTCTTGCCAAGGTCTCTGGGCACACGGACAAGTATAGAAATATTAACAAGTAATGATAACAGAAGAATCTACCCAACTTAGATGCACTTTCTGAAGGTTCTACGTCAATGACACCGGAAGCCCGGTGACAGTGATTTACAGCTGCCATCACAACTTGATTCTCTTCTTTTTATACGCCACCCTCATTTCCAAGGGGGCTTGGATAAGGTAAATGCTAAAGCCAAATGGAAAAGACAACTCAGGGGCTGGGTTGCAGAGGTCAATTTTCATCCAACTTTATGTTCCCTTCTTTCTCCATTTTCTTGTAAAGGCAATTAAAATAAAGAAAGAAAGAAAAAAAAAGAAATAAACCCTAAAAAGGAGTTTGCATTGTCTGACCTCAATTTTTGTCTAAATTCACTGAGACAAAATGGCTTGAAAAGGGTGTTCCTATTCTGTAAGGCAGGTGATTCTCTGAGGCGTGAGTGCCATGCCCTGTTGCATGGTGGCCATACCTTCCCTTTATCCAGTCCTGGAAATACCGGAGGAATGATGGGTTGTATAAAGGCTTAACTGGATGGTGATGTTATTATTTCACTTCAGATGTTAAGAAGGGTGGGGTATTCTGATAGGGATGCGCAAGTTAGAAGGACTTTTCCTGGGTGTGTTGGGTCTGAAGTCCTAATGTTATACTGGTCTTCTCTCTGGAGAAACCTTCTCTGTTTTTGTCTGCTGCTGATAAAAGGAAAAGCTGTAAATACCAATATACCTCAGACCAATATACCAATATACCTCAGACCACTGACACTTCCGGCATTAACAACCCATGTCACTAATGGGTCAGGAGCATACCTGGCAATTAATTTTTGTGATTAGAAAATAAGACATTATAGACAGCACCCTGTTATTTTTGTTTCCCTTGAAATTCTGGTCATGATTACCACGTTAATGTTAAGGAACCCATTGCCTGAATTACTTGTTAGAGCTCAGCTAAAGGGGAAATAACTTTAGTTCATCCCCTAGAGAGTTGTTAAGCTATGGTCTTCAGGGTAAGCATGGCCTAGTCAATGTTTTATAAATAAAGTTTTATTGAAACTCATCCCTACCTGTTCATTTATCAGGTTGTTCATGGCTGTTTTCATAATATGAAGGCAGAGTTGAGTAATATGACAAATTTTGTGGCTGGCAATGCCTGCAATACTTACCTTCTGATCTTTTTTAGAAAAAGTTGGCTGAAACCTGCCTTAAAAGAACAAATGAGCAAAATATCTAATGAAACAACAACTCACTATGTAGATCTGCAACCCACGTAACAGGCTGCAGAGATGGAAATCTTGCCTGTTCAGCTTCTCCTGGTCAGGCTGTCCCCAAGACAAGCGAGGTGCACAGGCAGTAAACTGGGGGCAAAAAGAAGTTCTAGCTCAGGAGAATTCTGAGCTCCAACTGTCAGTTCCAGTTTTGCAGTTAGAGCCTGTGATTCCATTTTATACATTTGACGTACTAAAGTGGGGACTGTGTGGAAAGAGAGACCTTCCAGCTGCTGTCAGGGTTGGAGCTGCCTGGGGGTGGGGGTCAGCCATCCTTGTTGATCTATTGATCTCCAGTTTGGAGTTGCTGTACCCGATGATTATACATAGAAGTAGAACCTATCATACTTGGATTTGTTTCTTATCCTACAAAGCAAAATAAAATTCGAAGTTTATTGGCTTAACTGGTTTAATAGTAATTTCAAGCATGTGGCAGACTTTGGTGATATGTCTTTTTTTTCTTTTCATTGAGTTTATTGGTACAATCTAGGTATAAGTACAGTTACATTCATTACTGGGATCCTGTACCTTCACATGACAGGTCTTGGTTCTCATTTTTTTCCCCTTGTCCCCACCCTCCCTTCACCCCCTCCTCCCCTCCTCATTTATGAACACTTTATTTTCATTTTTTTCATTTTCTCATATTTTTTTCTTTTCCCTTATTCCCTTTCCCCTACCCTTCCCACTTTCCTTACACCTTTAGCCCTTTTCTTCCTATTTCACATTATTAATTATCCCATTAGGATCTTGTGTACTATTATAGTCTTTCACACCAGAGAAACTATTGGGTATTTATACATGTGTGACTTATTTATTTCACTTAAGAGTATATCCTCAATATTGGTGATATGTTTTTGGAAAACAAGTTAAACAAGGCGTGGTTCTGGTGTTGACTCGTCCAGGAATTTTGCAGTTGAGTCCTTTCCCCTGCGTTTGTGATAGCTTTTTTTTTTTTTTTTTTTTTAAGTAAAAGACTTTCTTACACCTATTTTTAATAAAATGCTACAAGGAGTCACTTGTAAAAGTGTAAATGTGTGATCTTTGTATACGCCATTGGCTTTTCTTTCTCTCTCTTCATAACTGCTTTCAAAGAAGGTGGGCCCTATTTCTGTCTCCCAGGATCCGCGCCTCACGAACGCAAAGTAACTGTGCAGTCTGTCAGAAAAAAAGTGGTGGTGCAATCTTAGAGAAGCAGGAATTTTAGGAGGAGCAGCCCCTGCTTTTAGGGGAGTTGTAGTACTTTTGGATTGGCGAAGAACCTTAGGAGAACATCAGTTATAGATCCTGAAATGACACCCTTAAAATTATTTAATTATATGTGGGTGCTGTTCAGAATAGTTTTTCTTGGCTCTTTTGAAAGGTGTGCTTCACTGATGTTCTCTAGAATACTCTGGCTTTTAGAACATAAAGGCATACAACATGCAGATGTCCATGTTAATAAACAACATACATATTTGTTATACTAATGTAACTTTCTTTTTCTAATAGCATGAGCTTGGCTAGTTAAGAAATATTTATTTTCAGTGAGATTAATGCCCCCTGGTGGAAATGGTAGCAAATATTTCCCCTGATGTGGGGGAGAGGGGAGCAACCAAAATCTGGAGCAAATATACAAATAATTATAGAACAAGGTCAGAATATAAGTGACGTAGGTCAGAAGGTGTCTTTCTGCTTCACAAACATATGCTTCATGTCAGGGCAGTAAACTAAAGATAACATCAACTTGTGAGGGTCAAGAGTTTCAGCAAGGAGCTAAATAAACCAGTATTATAACAATTTCTCTAGTGTCTTTCATGTTTGCTTGGGAATTTCTTGGCTAGTAAAGTCATTTATAGCAGGGCTATTTGTAATGATCTTTTAATGGAGGACTTTTGGATAGTACCTTGGAGGGTGTTTTAAAACTAAATAGTTAAGTAAGAGAGAACTGTGTAATGAGTCAGAGGACAAGTCAGTGGGAGGCAGGAGCTGGGCCTAAGCTTCACAAAGGGTAACTTTATGTTGGTCTCATTAACTAGACAATTCATTTTGGTTCACTAAACCAGGCACTTGGGCTTAGTAGGACTCTTATTTTCATAGAAAGCTCATTTTGGAAATTTCTATTCTGAACATTGCTGAAATTTAGATCTCAGGAACCGTGAAAGCACTCATAAGAACACAGAGAAAAGGGCAAGTGAGAGTTACAGAGGAGGCTGGACCCCTCTTTACGGAGCAGACCCTGAAGGAAGTAGGGGCCAGTAGCGTATTCTGCTGGTCTCTCTGGACAATCAGACCTCGTTTTGCTGCAGCTGCTCTGCTAGCAGAAAAGCTGTGGCCTTTTCTGCTTCTGCATTTTTTCCACTTTCTGCATTTTTCCCACATGGATGTAGCTTTTAGATATGAAAAAAAAAAGAAAAAGAATCAAGGACCATCTTATATTGAAAGATGATGTTCTGCATACTTCATGGGCTGACTCACCTTTTCCCTTTCAGGTATGGCTAATGTCCGTAAAGCTGTGGATATGGATGATAAATATCATTGTACTTGTCCTATCACCAAATGCCATATTTTCTGAGGCAATGATGTTAGTTTGCCTCCCTTAGTATTTCTAAGGGATTGCCCTCAGGAGGATAGAGGTCCAGATGCAGGTCACGTGTCACCTTACAAGACATTTAGCAACTTTCCATGACTGGGTAGGAGTTGAGTTCTTAAGAAATTGTTCTTCTAAAACAAGTGCCTTTAATAAAACCATGATGCTTGATCTTGTGTTCTCCATCATCTTATACCCCAAAGTGGGTGGATATGAGGCATGTATTCCCCAAGTTGTTCCAGAGATAAGAAATATAAGTCTGGGGCCAGCGATTTAGCTCAGCGGTTCGGTGGTGTGCCTTGCAAGTGCGAGAACCCGAGTTCAATCCCTGGTACCAAAAAAAGAGAAAGAAAGAAAGAAAGAAAGAAAAAGAAATATAAGTCTGTTCTCTGTGAATACCTTACTGCCTTCATCCTCCAACGTCGCAAGTATAATGTGGTATATGCTCTCAACATTTTCTATAACAGATGCTCATTTAGAATTGTTGTACAACCTGTGAGAGGATGTTTGATATGTTCAAGGATTGACTTCTCCTTCTTGATAGTGCTCTTTACTACAGGGTATTTTTCTTGAAAAGTTGGGGATCCTGAACACTGTTACCCAGATTACTGATTCAACTTGGCTCTGAATAATTCTCAGCTGCTTTCCTGAGTCTGATTCACTACCAGAGCGCAAGATTTTTCTGCTTTCCTTTCTCCGTACCTTCATATACTGATAAATGCATCTGTATTAGACCTTGGGTTAGGTGGTTCCATCTCCCAGGGCACACACTCTAGTGGAAAGATATGGAGTCAGTGAATGCATAGCTTGGAAGGTACCTCGGAGCCTGCCTCAGAAATGAGTGTTGATGGAGGCTTTGGGGCTTGCTGAGTGTGAGAGTTGGAGGGGTAGAGAGAAGGAGGGAAAAGGAATCCAGGCGGGACTGTTGGGTCCAAAGACACGAGAGGATAAAATATGAGGGATTTCCTACATTTGCAGAGTTTGGTTTCACTGAAAAGCATCTTAAAATGTCACGAGCAGAGACAGAATGGCTGCAGGATGCTGTGTGTGGCCTGCCAGGAAAACATAGGCAGAGTCCAGAGGGTACGAGTTCAAATCCTCAGGCCCTTTGTCACCAGCTCTGTGGCCTCCAGGGATTCCTTTCCCTCTCCTGGTGGCTTCTCCTCCTCAGGACAGCAGAAGTAGTGCTACTTCTTCAGAACGTTGTTGTGGGTGTGGCACGAGAGCATGCTTGTGACACACGTAGAGTCTAGCGGTCACACCGTCTGAGGACACGTGTGTTGATCAGGGTATGTGCCCGGAGGGAGCGGGGGTGGGGACCTTCCCCCAGTGTGCATGAGTTTTCTGCATACGTATATAAAACCGGCTGTGTACAAATTCATATAATGATGTTCGTGTGCAAGGTGCCAGCTAAAGACTATCCCTCTTAGTGACCCTCCTGAGGAGGTGAGGGCGGAGGGTGTTGAATCATTAATGATAGTCAACTAATTGAAGTCCACATGTGGTGCCAAAAGTGTCTAATATCCAGGATAAATCAAAATGCTAGAAAGCCACCCATCTGCATTATTACCATTTTAATTTAGTTTGATGAGGAAAAATAAGACCTTTGGGGTTTATTTCTATCTGTAGCGAGTATTTTTTCTTCCTTACAATTTAGTTTCTTGGAGAACTGAACATTTATGAAATGATTTCAGTGAGCCCATTTCTGCACTAGAATCCATTTTCTTTAGCAGGCTGGACAAATGCAGAGTGCAACCAGAGAGTCATAAATTCTATTTAATTCCAGTGTCTGTGCTTCGTGAGAGAAGGCTCTTCCTTGCCTTCTCATTGTTTTCTCCTGAGCACACTGAACAAATGGCATTAGCAGTTATTTAAAAATGCAAATCGTATCACAGAAGTTCTATGAAGACTTTTCCTTCCCCGCTTAAATAACAAGAATGGTAAACCCAAAACCACTAGGACATTAGCAGCTATTTTTGAAGTTGACAGTACCAGAACCATTTTCTTTGTTGTCCGTGCTAGTTGGAAGACAGAGGATCTGTAGTCGGAGTCTAAGAGTTTTTACAAATTCATTGAATGTGTATACAGAGCCTTCACGGTGTGTACATGGAGACAGAAGTGTGGTTGTTGGGCTGAGTAGTTGTCCTTGCATTGGAGTGGTTTCTTTATGGTTGAAGGGTCTATAGAACTCATTTCCAGAATGAGACAGATGTATGGCTGTGTTTCAGAGAGAAAGACAACTTCTGGCTTGTGCTATCAAGATGCGTTCGCAGGGAAACTGCTCTCAAGTTGAGCCTCCCAAATCCTATAAAAAAGTCTCCTAGTTTGAGAAATCCCTGGTTACTCAGTGTGTATGTTGTATGATTTTAAATTGTGTATTGTACCTTGTTTTTTCCTATAGGATTTTTTATTCTTCTTTAATAACTTAAACCACATTGGAACAATGTTTTTGGAAGGCATTAGTTGTTGGACCGACTGTTCTTAAAACATCAATTTGGAGAGTCTGGAGTAGCCAGTCATTGTGGACAAAGACTAAACTAAGGGTTCTTTCATTCCCAGCCAAGCTCAGGCCTTGCTCACAAGCAGCATGCTAGCAGAGCCTCTCTTGGGCAGCGTGCACCAGAATTTATTGTGATGCTGGTATGAAAGGAACTGAGAATTCTTTTAGAAACATGACCTTGGAATTCCAAAGGTCACACATGTCTTTGTTTAAACTGAGGAACCCAGAGTGTGTCCAGCTGTAGTGTGGCCTCTAGTCCCTCGTGCAGGACCCCGCCAACCCCATCTCACCTAAGGCTGCCATTCCCAGAGGCCCCTGTGTCTGACACCACGTTGGTGAAATCTGTGTGCTCCCTACGTTAACCCCCCACCACAGCTTTCACTGCTGTTTCCAGAGGGTTTGTTTTGTCCCAGCACGCTTCCTGCATTTGCAGGTAGTGTCTCATTGACTACTGTCCCCTGCCTGGTGACTTAGATGGTGTCATAGTTGGCTTTCTGTACCAAACTGGAATCCTGCAGGTTGAGCAAAGTATGGACAGTCGAGGTTTATGTGTTCTGTGGCTCTGGAGGCTGGGTATTCCCATGTTCCCAAGTCTGAACATGAGGGGGATCTAGGAGGGGCCTTCCCGGGACATCTTACCATGGCAGAAGGCATCGTGTGGAAAGCAGGGTGGGGTCGGCATGGGTTCTCCTTTCCTTGTGACCCTGTCACAGGGCCTCATTCTCATGGCCGTGTCCAGCCCTA
Source organism: Fukomys damarensis (assembly GCF_012274545.1). Classification (NCBI taxonomy): domain Eukaryota; kingdom Metazoa; phylum Chordata; class Mammalia; order Rodentia; family Bathyergidae; genus Fukomys; species Fukomys damarensis. The sequence goes on from NW_022900916.1 coordinate 68,822,412, forward strand.
ATTACTACCCAAAGATCTGATCTCAGACATGTGTGGGATTAAATTTACAACAGGTGAACTTTGGGTAAAGCAGCTTGTCTGGGTCTTTTGTATGGAAATGATGAGTAGTAATGCCGGGCTGAAACTGGGGAGATTTCAGCTGCGAGCCTGCAGGCTTGTTTAGGGTTATTTCTTCAGTCTCCCCCTCCATGTGTTATTTTGATCCATCTGTCTTACTGCTGGTTCTTTTTTTTTTTTTTTTAAGCTGTTTTTCTGTTGTTTGCTTTATCTTGGTAGGCTAATCTTTTAAACATTTTATACTAATAATATGTGACAGAACAACAAAATCTCTATGAAAAGAAAGATTTTATCTGAAAACTAAAACAGGAACGATGGCAGAAAAGTTTGTCTCCAAGAAAGACTTTATACTTAATGTATTTGCCAGCTCTCAGGGATCATTATATGCAGGAGTGTGATCAAAAATTATAGTGAACATCGAAACAACTTTAAAACCTATCACAGTAAAAGACACATTGCCATGCCGTGAACTTAACTGCCTCTCAGTTTAAACAAACTTATCCCATTGTCCCTGTCACTATCTGGAGCAGTGTGGGAGGTCTTCTTCTGTGAGTGTCTTCAGTTGCACTGTCATGGCTGCCTTAATGTCCTTTTGAATTGACTCAAAATGTTTACCTTTAATGGTCATTTTGACTTTGGGGAAGAGCTAGAAGTCACAAGGTGCCAGATCTAGTGAATAAGGTGGATCATCACACACTGCAATATTTATATTTGACAGAAATTGCTGTAAACATTTTGAAACGATTTGAGGCACTTACAGAAAAACATAAAGAAGGACTTCCAGAACTGGGTCAGAAAGTATCAATAATGATGTGTTAAGTGTGTTCAGAATGCAGGGAAGTATTTTTGAAGAGGATTAATGACAATGATCTTTTACTGTTACAAAGTTTTCTTTATTTTTATTTAACCATTCACTGTAGCTTTTTTATTATACTGAATATATAATAGAAAACACATCGTTTTAAGAAACTGGGCATATAAGAGTGGAGGTGGAAAGTCTGTCACAAGATATGTGAATATATTACTTTTCCTCAGCAGAGACACTGGACCCACAGTTTCAGGAGATTTAGTCCATGGTTAACTTACTCTAAGGCAGGAATATTATGCCAAAAAGACCAAGTGGAGCAAAGCTGGGTAGCAGAGCAGTGGAATCATAGCTGGAAGGAATACCCAGGGTCACGCCTTCCGTGCACCACCAGACACACCCAGAAAAGTGCTGGGCGAATTGACACATCATGACCGATGGTCGCAACGGGCACGTTTTCTGAAAAAATTGTTTAGAACTCACTGTCACTTTTCACTTTTTCTTACTGACATTTCACTGTCCTTGAAGCAAGAGAAGCAATAGTAATTCCATACTAGTTAAATTTCTGAAAGCTTGAAAGGATGTTATGAAAGACAATGCATATTAAATATGATGAGGTGCAAAATGATTTCATATGTAATAATAGAGACACCTGAACAAGGTCAATTGAGGAGATTCCAGACTCTGGGACATGGGCCCTGGACTGAATTAGTCCCTGGCTCTTCACTTACCTGTAAAATTAGGATGAAGTTAGGTGGTGTCTCAGTTATTTGGGATACTAGTTCATGGAGAGATGTTGTTGCATAAAAGAGCATCAGTTTTACAGCTGGATGTGTCTTAATCAATTTGGTGCATTCTTCCCTCAATTCTTCCGCTTAGCTGTGAAGAGTTAAGAAAAACCATTGAGAAGTCAAGTCCAATGTTTACCATGTTGGCTGTGACATCTTTGGTGGATTTTTTAGCCCTTCAAAATCCTTTTTGCTTTAAATGTAAGAAAAAGGGTGATAATGGTAGCTCATGCTTTGTAGGCTGTTGTGGAGATTAAATAAGAGAACATCTGTGAATCACTTAGTGTGGTGGGCTGTGCAGTGTACACTGAGGCAGTCTTGATTGCCAGGGAAGAGTCCAACTGTGGGGAGCCAGACTGCTTGAATTACCAAAGCTGTGATTTTGGGGGTTCTGTTACTCACCGCTCTGTGCCTCCGTTTTCTCTCCTGTAAAGGAAAATAATCAGAATAACTACTTACAGGATTATGAGGATTAAATGAATTAATATAAAACATTTAGAAGAGAGCTTAGCACACAGTGATCACTCCATATTAGTTAATATTATTCTACACGAGAAGTGTAACATTCAACAAATACATTTTGATTATTGTCGTCATGATTCTTGTATCATAATCATCATTTACCTTCGGGATCTAAAGTACGTAGTTTATTGAGACCAGCAATAATAGACTTTGTTAGGAACATGACAGTGAATATTTCTAAAAATTGGGGAAATGAAAAGTTAATGGCAAAGTGTAGATTTGGCAGATAGAGGTTAGATTCATTTCCTCAGCCTGCCCTTTCTCAGACTTGTGATGAAGTGTCTATTCTGTACACTTGGGTGACAGAGAGGAGAGGCCCACCCTTGATGAGCGTAGATATTATTTCCTGAGAAGCGACACGAGAGGTGGCATGCTCTGTCATCCACACCTGTTTGAGGGGGGTGATTCTCTCCCAATTTCAGTGACCTGGGCTGGCTTCCTACGGTAGAGGTCATTTGAGTGTGGACACTGAAGGTTAAGAGTATCCCAGGCATGGAAGGAGAGTTGGGAATTCTGTGCGGAAGTTTGAAGGTGCTGCATGAGGTCAAGGAGGGCATGAATGGTGTCTTGTGTGCTGGAGACAAAGAATGCATGAAGAGGAGGGACAGATGGGAGAGTTGGAGGGGGAAGCGGGGGCACCAGGGCTGACTGGAGAGGGTGTCAAGGTAGGAGAGCGCCCCGTCAGCTTTGTGAGCTTCCATGAGATGAGTGCACAGCTTTGCTCTCCCGGGCCAGGTGGCTCCTCTCAGACAGTGAAAGGTAGGGACGGTGAAGTCATTGGCCTAGAGTGTGAGCCAGCTATGGTAACACACAGCCTGCTGTGGTGTGTGCACCATAGATTCATCGTCATTGCTCTAGGTCCTAGAGAGATAGCCAGGAGTATGGATGAACAGCTAGAGAGCGAGGAACAGGGATCTTTAGGAGAGCTGACACCAAGGTGGAGGAGGTGGACACATTGCCAGATGGAAGATGTCTTGAGAGGCTTGAATGTAGCATCAGGGAAATCAAGAAAGTAGAGGCGAATGCTCACCAGTGCGGAAGGCTCGGGTTGGTCCGCTGGGAAAAGAGTGGTGAAAAAGCCATTTGGGAGTTGCTTTTGAGGCCTTTGTGGTGGCCACTGTGAGTGTCTCGGGGAAAAGGTGGAGAAGAGGCGCCCAATTGGGATAGGCTAGATTCTGACACGGCAGTAGCTGAAATGTCCTCCTCTCATTCGAAGCGTGCAGGGAGGGGAGGAAGAAACAGCGGAGCTAACAGGACCACAGGGTGGTATCTTCAGGTGTGGCCTGAAGAAATGACTTCCAGGATGAGCAGTGCCGATCCAGGCAGATGGGGAAATGGCTGAGCTGTTGAGGGATAGCGAGAGGTCTCAGCGAGGTTCACGGAATTGTCTGCGCTGCTGCCAGTCTCATCTGCCCGAGCCGAGTCATGAGACAGGCAGGATGCCTTGCCGGCCTGGCCCTCCACGGTTACAAATTCGCTACATAGAAATACTGAGGCACAGGGTTTGGACTAGACAGAGCAAAGGAATACGAATTCGGGTGTGATGCCTGGAGAGAGAGGCCGGACGCTGCCTAGCACAACTTCCTGTGGGAAACAGGCCCGAAATAACCCATAGACCTACCAAGGTCAGGCCGGACTTAGTGGCCAACTTATATCCAGGAGGACTGGACTTTCCTGACCCTGCACACTTTCTGTGGCATGTAAACCTGCCTTCTTCTCCTTTCTTCCTTGGCCTTGCACTCTGGTCAGAGTCTGGCAGCTAAGCCCATCTTGACCTTAAGCTCTCCTTCCCTTCCCTTCCTCCCCAAAACCTCACTTCTTGCTCTCAAGGATTTGTTCAGTGGCTGATTAACTAAAGAGCTTAAGTGTTAGGATAGCAACAGATGTAATGGATGTGACATTCTGTCCTTCCTAAGCAGTACTTTTCCATTTTACAACATCTTCTTTGCATTTTCATTCAAATGAGTCTCTGGTCATCCCATCCTCATCCCAAAATCATAGCATTGGCATTGAGGAGAGGTGATTTGAGACAAGTGATTTTTAAAATGGGACTCTGTCCTCAGAACATAAAGTATCCTTATGTGAATCGAAGTGCCAGTCTCAATATTCTATTTGAAAAATGAAATGAAGCCAACTTTTAGTTAAAAAATAGTGTGTCATCTTTGCTTTGTTATTATCTTTTAAATTACATTTCTAAGAGATTTGTATCAGCCCTATGAAAGAGAGAAAAAATTTACATCTTCCCAAGGCAATTATTCAGTTGATTATAGGTAAGTTTATTCTGTGGCTGTTCTAACCAGAGGATGAGAGAAACAATATCGAGCCTTCTTCTTAGATATCTTGACAGGAGAAATTTTGTTGTTTCCCACCAAGATGTAGGGATGCAGGTTCCTGGCTTGAGTGAGGTTGTTGAACAGAAGAACATAAGAGGAATCCATTAATGATTTAGAAGACTGCTTCATTTCCCTACCCTCTGAAGCAGAGAAGCAGAGCGTGATCAATAGTCTCAAGGTCACTTCTGGCATTTGCTATGTCAGCTAGTCTTTTTTAGAGTTTTGAAAAACATCTCCAGCATCCATCCTGACAGGTTTGATTAGATTTAGCTCAGGAAGATATGGTTTGGAGGATAGAGCCAATGAGATACCGAAGGAGAAATGACAGCTATACCTGGTGGGGACCTAAGGGACTCTGCTGCGAAGTCTCAGAGTGCTGAAAGACTAACTCCGTTCAGGATAGAATTCAAGGAACTGAGAGCGAACCCTTGCCCCCACACAGAATTATCAATCTGTCCTGTTAAGGCAATTATTATTACTAAAATGAGCCCTGGTTGTAATGTGAGTTTAAAAAAGCATTAGTGTATTTCCTCTTCAGTTGCTTCTGTGTCCTACTTTAGTTACTTCTTTCCTTTGAACCCTGATATCAGCCCCTGAGGACTTGTCTAAGGATTTGTCATATTCTATTAGTTTACTAGTGTACTGGTTGGTCAAGTTGAGACTTTTAGATGAAAGGCTCTAGCGTACTAACATCAGAAGCAGGTGAGTTTTAACCTTTTTTATTGACTAAGCTCAGTATGCTGTTCTCTTGGCTCCTTATGAAAAGGCCCCTGATGATTGTACACCACAACATTCAAAATGATGACTGATGGGCTGGGGATTTAGCTTAGTGGTTCTGCCACCTGCCTTGAAAAATGATGACTAAGAATGAAAGGGTTCTGTCTTGTCACCCAGTCCTCTGAGAGATGTTTCCTTTGGGCTTCTCATTATCTGAGGACTTGGGCCAGATTATAAAGTATAGTTCGCTTTTTAGAGTTAGTTACCTTTGTTCATGTATTTGTTCTTATATTTGCTTACATCTCAATTGACCAAAAACAAAAAATATTCAAGTAACTGACTATTCTCTCTGCTACATTCTAAAGCAAACCTTGGCTCCATGTAGAGTCCAGGACTGACAGAGCCTAACAGCGATAATATTCACAGGCACTCCAAAGTGTTCATCTCCGGAGAGTTCTCCCAGATGGGGTACGCAGGGGCCAGAGACACTGAGAAGTTCCAGAGAACACATGCGGTTTCCAACCAAAATACCAGGCAAATACTTTCAAATATTTTCTTGACCTTGGAATTTCCTTTCTATGCATTGCCCATAGAATGATGTTTTGCTATTTATGTAGAGAAAAAGCAAATTGAGAAATTCCTCTTTGTGGGTGGTTGGGTTTTATAGTCCAAGGAAGCACACCTTGTAGATTAGAATCTTAAAATTTAGAGCAAAAGTTCTTTTTTTTTTTTAAAGAATGATCTCTGAATTTGAAAGACATTGTCTAAAACTCAACTCAAGCTTGAAAAATGTCTAGACAATTTCAGCAGATATAGCCACCGGGAACATGGTAGAACAAGAGATGGTTCACTTTCCAATGGAAATTTCTTTATTTTGAACTGTCAAGGAGCAGACAGGTGTCTGAGGAGAAGTCTCTTTGTTGCTTGATTCCCCAGTCTGGGAAGAGAATGTCTTTTTACTCCCAGTTCCCAACATAGAATGGGAAAGAAAAAATCTGATTGTTCTTGTATTGAGTGTTGCTGACTTACCTTCCTGGTTTTAAGTATGAACCACTGCAGTAATTCCATATTATGAGCAGAGTTAATTATAACTGCTTAATGAGGCAGATCCCAATTTTCAGTAGGTCATGACCCACAATACATTAAGGAAGAAAGACAGTTCACATTTTTATTTAACTGACATTTAGTTAATGTGCTTCAAATAAATTTTAGGTATACTGAACTGGTAATAAAATGGACTTTGTCCCATTCATAAAATGCTGGTAGTGAAATAAAAAGCATCTGTTTTGTTCTTACCATTTACTAGCTCTCTCATGTCAGTTTCAGTTTTTTAAGGGAAACCAGTAAAAAAAAAAATCATTGGCTTTCTCTGAAGTTTACATTAATAGAAAAATTACTGGCCTTCCACCATCAATCAAAGTCAAATTAAAATATCTTTGATGCCACCTACTTTTGTCCTTGAATAATAACATCAACAGCAATGCTGATACTACATACCATTTACTGAGCAGTTATGAGTTTGGGTCATGAAAGATTCTTATTTTCTAGGCTAACATGGGTTAAATAACAACACCTTCACGTGGTTCAGCCTAAGACATAGGCTGGTGCCTGATACTAACGCTTTTATAGATTTTATCTCACTTGATCCTGTCAAGACAGTTTTAAGGAAGGCACACTTACCAACATTCATACATGAGAACACCAAGCTTTACTCAAAAAATCGCCCAATGTCAGAAATTAGTAGAAATGGAGATTTAAACTCTGAGCTCTGTTATGACCCCAATGTTCTATAACCTTGCGGTACAGTAGGTATTATATAACTGCCCCCAAACTTCAGCTTCTCTCTTCAGAGCAGAGAGAGAAGAACTGTCCTGAGATTTGAAATGCCAAATGGGAAGTGCGTTCCATGGCATCCTGCGTGCACTGGATTCTCAGTAATGTTCGGCTATTGCTACTACCCCTATCAAGAACTTTCATTTACTTCAGGCTGTGTGCACAAGCAGACATGAAAGGCATGCAGTTTGTGTGTGTGTGTGTGTGTGTGTGTGTGTGTGTGTGGACTAGAGAGAGAGACTGCTGAGAGACACTTCCACTATTTACAGTCAGTTCTTACACAGACTAGTGGTTTGAGCCTCACATTCCCATATGCTTTTTACCCACTTTAGTATTTTCAAAACAAAAGAGAAATCGGTAGAAAATACCATATTGAGAGCAGAAGTGTCTGTGCTAAATTGGTTTAATTGGAAAGAACCCCCCAATATCACCCAGGCTGGGGTGGGGGGGTCAAATTAAGGAGAAAATCTCAGTATTTATTGATTGTGGTAGGCATGACCTTAATTGCAGAGTGAGTCATCATGAAAATACTCTAGTACTGTGTCTGTGCTACTAATTGAAAGCTGCATTTTCCTGTGGTACAGTTGGGGATGGTGAGTGCGTCTGGTATGAGCCCTTTCCATCTGTGTGCACAGGAGAGTTACCTACCTACTTCAAGATGTTTATCTCTCCTAGGAAGCAACTCCCCTAGTTAAAAACACAGATGATCATTTTGTAAAATACAATTTTGATTAAAAGCTTCTACAAATGGACAGATATCTTAAAGGGAAGGAATGAAGCCTTTCCAGTTTGTTTTGTAGCAGACGGTGAGAAGAATGACTAATCAGCATAGGTGGCTTCCAGAAATTCCTATGGACAGGTCAGTTTGCTAAGGCCCATGTGTCAAAACAGCTCTTGTAAATAAAGTTTTACTGGAGTACAGCTTCATCTGCTGACAGACAGGGCAGCAGTAGAGTTGAGTGATTTGCCATGAAGACCATGGAGGCAAAGCTGGACTTGCTTTTCATTTGGATATGTTGGCCTCTTTTCAGTACTAGGAGGTCTAGGAAACTCAGCTCATTCTGCGTAAGCTCTGGCCACTTTCTTTTGTGTGTCCAGTGTTGCAAGTTTTTTGGGAAGGTTTGGGAGCCTCAAGTGCTATTACATATATCTGACAGAAGGATATGTGTGTGTG